>NC_067482.1:33941344-34241344 GCF_947179515.1 Apodemus sylvaticus | reverse complement strand
CAGAAGCTAAAATAAGTTGGCTGGGGTATCATGAACTCAGGTTTCTAAAATAGAGTTGGGTAAAATTTTCCATGGGATTCTCCATCAAAGAAAATAAATTCTCATTAAACCTAAAATGGTCTCAGCAAGAAAACAAGATAGAAGAACCTCTGTGTTGGGAACAAGCAAAAGAAACTTGTCCTAAATACTGCCATTTTGTTTTCAGACTCCATTTAATCATGGGAGGAAACTAAGTTCAAGGTCCCAGGCCCTGGTAGAGCTGGGGACTTCCCAATAGCTGAACCGCTTCTGTTATAAGGAATCAGTTGTCTGAGCCCAGCCATCTAAGGGACAATTTGTAAGGAGCCAGTTGTCTAAGTCCAGCTATCTTAAGGACAACTTCTCCATCTTTCTGACAGAATCAAACTAAGTTCATGTTCCCAGACCCAGGAACCAACTCCTATCCTAATTGGTGAAAATTCTCTTGTTCAATCCCTTATGTCAAAATATGATTGGACAATGTTACAGTCCACCCCGCCCCCTCTTGCTTTTTGTTTTCATCCTTTAAATTCGCTGTACAGCTTCCCTTAAGCGTCGCAGTTCAGTTCCCAAGTCTGTTCCAGATGCCTGATAAATCAATAGCGGCTTGATTACAGTAAAGTTTTGTTATCTGCATTATCTTAGTGCTTGAGTTATGCTGGATCTAATCAGACCCCATAACACTCTGCACTGTCTTCCCTGTCACTCCTGGACCAGAGGCATCACCAATCATCCAGTAATTTATTTATTATTACCATCATAATAATCATTAATATTATTGGAGTAGAGATATGTGTATCATAGTACAAGTATGGAATCAGAGGGCAACTTTGTGGTATTGATTCTTCCAATTTTATATAGGTCTTCAAGATCAGACTCAGGTCTCTAGGTTTATGAGCAATACCTTTACCCTCTAAGTCTTTTTACCTGCCTAATTTTTTAAAAGGAAAACTCTCAGGCCTCCCTCCAAACCTACTAAAAAAGAAACTCTAAAGGCCTCGTAAGCCTTCAGGTGATTCTGACACATGCAAGTTTGAGGAAAAATAAAGCAGGCTCAGAGGACTGTGGATATATAGAATCCACAAAAGCAGAGGATTCTTAGGCCCTCCATAGGCTGAGACAGGGCAGGTGCTATCCCAGCACAGAAAGCCTGAGTCTCAAGCTCACATCACAGTTTAATCCATCACTCCTGACATGAATTTAGTGGAGTTCTCTTCTTACACATTCCACAAAAACAATTCCTTAACTGAAAATGTACATTGATTTCACGAGGTATAACCTTAACCTATTCAAATTCACCAATTTAACAGAGTGAGCTAGAGAAATGATTCCTCTTCTAAATCTGCAAATCAAATCCTTATTATCAGGATTTTCACACTAACAGAGTCCAAACATATAAACTGTAGAAATATTTAAAAGCTTACTTGGTGGCTTATTTGAATTAACAAACGTCTTCAACAAACTTCCCTTAAGGGTCACAGTTCAGTTCCCAAGTCTGTTTCACATGCCTGATAAATCAATAGCGGCTTGATTACAGTAAATTTTTATCATCTGCATTATCTTGGTGCTTGTTTACTGCTCCCTGACACACACACACACACACACACACACACACACACCAAATGCACATTATCTTGGTGCTTGTTGACTGCTCCATAGTTAATTGGTGCATTAACTATGACACAACTTTACCATTTCATTTTTCCTTCTAGCAGGGTAAGAGCATATCAGGGTTATCTCCAGACTCTGAAAACCCAAAGAAAAGAACTGCAGGTGACTTCCCATGAGGGTTGATTTAGGGCCGAGGACAATAGCCTTTCCAAAGGCAGAGAAATGGGGCCATTTAGAATTGTGCCTCCCAGAGGCAAACAGGAAACAGGAAGCTTTCTGTTAGCCATTCTTACCCTGCCCCCAAGGGCAGGAAAAGCAGCAGGAGAGGCCGGCTGTAGTACTTATTTTGACCCAGCCCAGGAAATAAGATGGCTTATTGGATGTGGAGACCTGGGTTGTTGCTGCGAAGTGCACAGACAACCTCTGCAATCCCCCTGGCTCTGCCTGACAACCTGATAAACCCATGCATTTTTGACGCCGAACACTGCGGAAGTGAAGAGCCCTATACACTCAGGACACATTAATTAGGTTTTAAACAAAAGAGAGATAATGTGGGAGGGGGTTGTTTGTTTTTTGGGGTGTGTGTGTGTGTGTGTGTGTGTGTGTGTGTGTGTGTGTCAGGGAGCAGTAAACAAGCTATCTTCTATCTCCAAACCATCTCTAACAGGATTACACTTTAAGTCACCACATCACTCAAGGAGCAGAATAGAAAGGTGCTATAGAGAAGTGGGAAGGGGTGGATTGGGGAACAGGGGGAGGGAAGAGGGCTTATGGGACTTTCGGGGGGGGGGGGATCTAGGAAAGGGAAGATCACTTGAAAGGTAAATAAAGAATATATCGATAAAAGATAATATTAAAAAAAAATCCGCATTAAAAAAAGGTGCGCTGCAGCGCCCCCTAGCAGACACAACAGTAATAGGAAGAGCCCAAACCCAGCGATGCAATGATAACTTGTGAACACTGATAGAACAGTGTTTCCCAGCTTAGAAGCTTGTTAGAATGGCTTCACAAAATCAACTATACTAGAATAAAAGTGAGTTTGGAGCAAACAAAATATCCATCGAGGCTCTGGATTTGATCACTTGGAAGGGTCACGGGGAAGTCAAGTATAGAACGTACCAAAATATCAACATAAATGTCATCGCAATTAAACATTTTAGAAGCTCTCTTCAGAAGGGCACTGGAAAAATGTCTGCATGATGGCCCTACCATGCATATGCAGCGCCAGGGATCACACTTGTGGAAGAGAATCAGCCAAGATTTCACTGACAGATGAGGCATGACTGCATTCACTTGAACTCCTGGCAGCTCCTGGGCATTATAGGATGATTCTAAACATGACCTCCCTTCTGTGCCTGAAGACACAAAGAGTCATTTTGTCTTCATAGGACTGGAATCAAGAGTCTCGGTTGCAGGCTTTAGATCTTCCACTCCAGAATGGACTGCATCCTTGGTCTCTTTTGTTCTGAGTATTTACAGGTTTCTCTAGTTCATCAGCCTGCAGGTGACCATTATGAGGCTGTCTACCCTCTGACCATTGTGAGCCAACTTGATAAACTCCCTCATATATATGTGTGTGCATATGTGTGTATATATGTATGTATATGTACATGTATATGTGTATGTATATGTACATGTATGTGTATAATGTGTATGTACATGTGTATAATGTATATGTGTGTGTATGTACATGTATATGTATAATGTATATGTATATATGTGTGTGTATGGATATGTGTATGTATATGTATATATCTTATTGGTTCTGTTCCTGTAGAGAACCTTGTCTAATACACTTCCCCTTCACACACAACTTCAGTTCCTAGATGTGTTGAGTCTTGTTTTTTTCTCTGAAACAGCCATATTTCTGCCCCTCTTCATTCTTACTGCCCTATTCCTGGTCTCAGTCAAATGTCTTGACTACACACACTGCCTCTTGACTTATATCCAAATCCTAGAATGTTCAGCCAGAAGTTCCAGGTCCCTTCAGTACATAGGGTCAATGTCCTTGTGTATACATCTCCTTCTCCCTGGAAAAGAGGCTCCCTCATCTGTATCACCGTATCACCTTACTCTGATAAAATCATTGTCTGTAACTATTTAGTAATATAGTTATATCCACAACACAAAGGGTCCACAGGCATATAGCTCTTTACGTATCTACATTTGTGTGCACTGAGACTCAAGCTCAGATCAAGAGAGAAAACATTTCCAGTGTCTCAGTGGATTCTTTTGTGCCCCTTCCAATTAACACTTTTTGTTACCCAAAGGTAACTGCAATTACAGTTCTCATGGCAGTAAACATCACTTGGCTACTTTTTTAAAGTGTATGGGGGAACCATAAGATACGAATTCTTGTGAATTTTTCTACTTTGTGGATATAAAGTAGTTTATTTGTCCATTCTCCTACTATTAGACAGTGGGCATTTCCACCTGGTGATTATTATGAATAAAGCTGAGGTGAGCCTTGTTCTGTATGTCTTCTTTTATTGACATACATGCTCTCTTCAGTTAGTTAGTTAGTCAGTCAATGTTCCATTAGTAGAACTAAGAGGTTACAGGATAGATAGATATTTTACATTTTCATGTATAGCAAAGCAGTTTTCCGAATTTACATCATTTTTAAACCTCTGGATTGTTCCAAGAGTTCTGCTATTTTATTGTTAATTTTTATGTGCCCATTTCCCTACCACACTTGAGCTCTTTGGACAAAGTTCCCTACCTTATGTTTCTGCATACACTCAATACATAGATTATAGGCTCAGTTGCATATTTTTGTTGCACACAAGTAGAAGATTAAATGCATTCCTTAACATGGTGGGTGAGGGGTTAGCAGTGTTACATTTAATTAAAGGAAAATCTATTACTTCTCTTTGGGCCCATTCCAGATGACAAATGCCTAACCCAGCCCTCTAATACCTCAGTCATCCAAAGTGAGGTGAGACATTCAAATCAGGTCAGGACATTTCTCAGTCCTCACTGAACTGCCCCCAAAGCCCATCTGTCTGCCTGGATTATTGTGCTTTAAATGTGTATTTAGGCTTCTACTAAGCTGCTGGACATTTTAATAAGCTATAAACCCTCTTTTTCCCCCTCCTGTAATTGTACCGAGTCTTCTGAGATGTGTTGAAGAAACCATGCTCAATAACTGTCCAAACTGTCTTCTAAGGTGGAACCAATTAGTGCCAAAGTCAGCCACCTCAACCCATAGATAAAAAATCCTCCTCCCAGACAACAGCCCAAAGACGCCTGTCCCTTGATCTGTTTGTGCAGATGGAGGGGATTAGTTACACAAACATGGGGAGAGATAGGATTTCCAGGAAGTCCTCCACCGTCCTCCAATGAGCCCCGAATGTGTTTCTGGTCCTTCCTGGCTTTGCTTTCTGAGCATGCTACATTTTTCACTCTTCTAATATTTTTGCAAGTGTCATGGCATGAACTTTTTCCTACTTCTTTTGTGGGGCCAATTTTCAGCCTTTTGGTTTTCTTTTAAGCAAACAAACAAACATACAAACAGGCAGGCAGACAGACAGGTTCCAAAGATTTGAGACACCAGACACAAGAGAAGTGCTCTGCAACTCTGAAAGAGTTTTATACTCCATGGTTTTATACTTAAAACTCCAAGACAAAGTTTCGCAGCACTGCATTAAATGGAAGACGTATGCCTCTGGGGTGTCCTTCTCACCCAAGGGGTGTAATGAAGTTAAAATGTCCTTTTAAGTCCTGTGTGTCTGAGTTACTCAAGAGTTCACAATCAGTAGAAAACCTGTTCATTCTTCCATCTGTAGAGATACTTCAAAAACAAGGCCTGTGGATAGTCTTGACTGTCCTATGCTCTTACACCAGTTGACACCACCCACTCCCCTTCTCAACATCCCAGCTGTATAACTGCTGTGGAATTAATTCATGGAAACTTGCGATTTAAAATTATGTGGTATATGACATTTTTACGAAAATTCTATAATTCTTATATAAAAATTATATAGATACATATCTATACACATATATATGTATATATGTACATACATACATACATACACAATGGTTAACATACCTGATGTGCAAGTATGAAAACCAGAGTTCAGATTCTGGCAGCCCACCTGTAATTCCAACTTCCATAGATGAATATAGGAAATACCAGAGAATGCTAGTTAGCTATATTGGTGAGCTCTGGATTCAAATGAGAGATGCTGTCACAGTGGATAAGGGAGAAGAATTGTTATTGACTCAACCTTAAGTGCACACACATGCATACATACTCCACACATGTGCCAATATGCATACATGGTTGCATACACATCATATACATACATACAATCGTTAATAAAAACAATAACCAGATTCTCTTTCCATTGTCCATACACGAACATAAGGTTTTGCAGAGAGAAAAAAAGGTAAATATTAGAGTCAGCTGTGTACACTACAGGATTCCTGCAGGATATTTTTAGTCTGAGTCACAGAATTCCCCAGTTCTGATATCAAATCAAAAGTAACTGTTTCATATATAAGATGTAATTATGGCAATGATTTTAACACAATAAAACGGTGATTCTTATCTTTCAAAATATTCTGGATGCCATTTGTAAATGGATTCCAGTTCTAAACAGTTGATACTATTTGCAAATGAATTAACTTGAAAGTCTAAATCAAGCAGTGACTCAGCCAATGAACATGTTTGGCTCAGACAACCTTCCTTTGATTTTTGAAACCGATCAGATGTATTTATTATAATGGGCTTAAAGTACATAAGCACATTAGAGAACTAAAAAAAAAAAAAAATTCACTAATCTCTACTAGTTAAAAATATTTTGAAAATTTTGACTTGCATTATTTTGTTCACAAATATGTGCTAACAGAAATAAGATGACACTTAGGAAATGCCAGTAAAACACTCTTTGGGATGACAGTAAGAGTGCTGTACTGGTGCTGGAGTGGTGTCTGAGAGATTGAGGGTGCTTGCTGGTTTGCCCTGCACCCATTTGGATGACTCACAACTCCCATTAAATCCAGCTCCATGGGATCTGATGTTGTCTTCTGGCCTCTGCTGGCACCTGCCCACTCGTGGCACACACAGACACAAAAACATAAATAATTCTTAGGAGACTCATTTATAGATAAAGTATCCCGACTCTTGTTCCGAAGCATGTGGAGGAACTCCATCACCATGTGTACCCAAGTTCAACTGACATGTCCTTACAGCATCTTATTTTGGGTATCTCACCTATTGGGCCGACTTTTCCAGAAATAATCAAAAGTAAAACTTTATGAAATTGGAATGGATGGGGTGTTCGAATCTGTGAAAATCACTGCATTTAGCATAAAGCTCCAGTCACTGTGAGGCTTCTGGACTTGTGACTAATTTTTTAGGTGTCCTTGGCATTGGGTCTAATGATTCCTTTCTACTGGGGCTCTCCTTTGAAATAAATTTATTTTCCTTTTATTTCTGCATTCCTTTTATTTTCTCCTAGTATTTTTCTTATGATTTCAATTTTCATGATCATACAGC
This sequence comes from Apodemus sylvaticus, assembly GCF_947179515.1. NCBI lineage: Eukaryota > Metazoa > Chordata > Mammalia > Rodentia > Muridae > Apodemus > Apodemus sylvaticus. Next base: position 34,234,209 of record NC_067482.1, on the reverse strand, counting down.
CAATTTCTCATCTTTTTCACAACCTCACTAAGTTAATATTTTCCTTTCTTATTATTCAAACACATCGTGAAGAAGTGTCCATGCAACACTGAAAGCATTTTCACACACTCACTTATTTGTACCCAAACATTTAAGCTTTGAAAGGCTAAGGAGACAGGTGTGAAGGTTCATAGCCATTATCCCAGCAGTGAGAAGCAGAAGAGAGAAGATCAAGAGTTTAAGGCCATTTTCATTTATAAAATGCATTCAAGACTAGCCTGGATTTTTTTGAAACACCATTTCAAAAAAATAAATAAACAAACAAAACAGTCTAAAAGTATAATTTTTATAGAGATTAAATTGGAAAATAAAAATTAAAAAACTCAGAATTAATGGTTTTCCCAAATAAAAACTCTGCCCCTCTGCTCAGCCTCCATGTCCGATCGTAATCTGCCTCTGGTCTCTCATCCTGCTCTGATTCTGTCTTTCATTTCTGTTGACATCATTCCTTTCAGTGTTTAAGCCAGAATTCCAGGGCTTGCTTTCTTTTTTTTCCTCAACCCAACTCTCATGTCTTCATTTTTGAAATGGATGAATCTGGGGCCTGAGTGATGGCCCTGTGGTTAGGAGCACTTGCTGCTCTCGCAGAGGACCTGTGTTTGGTTCCCAGCACCCACATGGTAGTTCAAAACCATCCTCAACTCCCATTCCACAGGATCCGACCACCCCCTCTAACCTCTGTGGACACCGGGGAAATACACAGTGCAACTGAGAGGCAACTCGAGAGCAAGAAGAGTCGAATTCACTTTTACAAGCAATCCACCATCTCCTTAGGTAACCCAGGATACTCTAGAGGACAAAGCCCTCTTTATCTAGTTCCTCTCATTAGGCCCCACCATCTAACATCACAGTCAGGAGTTAGGAGTTCAGCTCCTAACACATGCATCACACAGACACATTCAAACCACAGAACAATGTTATTGATGAATAAATGAAGACCTCAGTCCTCTGTATTGAACAACAGGAATAAACGATTGTTTTTAGAGATTCGCTTTAAGTTGTGGAGAGTCCCCCTTCCCCTTCAAGGCATAAAACACTGTGCTTTTGGAAGGCAGAATGAGACATCTTCATTGGAATCACCTTCCAAAACTGTGAGCACAGCCCAGAAGGGTTGCTGAGGAGTCTTGCAGAAAGCTGGCCTGGCCCTTTGTCTCCAACAGGAATATGTAATGATATTCAAGACCAATCAACCTACTCATAAAGTTGACCACGGTGAGGTTTTTCTGCAGACACTGAAGTAGATCTCATATCCTCAGCCTCCTCTCCCTAAAGGACAAGAGATGACAAGCCTAGTGAAAGAGACCACTTCCCTTCTTGAAAGTGAAACATTAAGTTTCCATTTATAGAAATGAGGAACACAAGAGATTTCATTATAACACAAGAGCTAAATGGAAGCCTCAATGTCCTACCAAGGTGAAAGGTGACAGACATTTAATACCATAGAGCATAGACAAGACAAGACAGGAAGTTAAGTAAGGTAGGAAGAGAAGAAAAAGATCATCCGAGAGAGAGCAAGTAGGACCAAGGAAGCAAGAGTAGCGTGGAGCTTTCAAAAGAAAGGTGATGTTTAGATGCAGAAGAGTTATATCCAACAGTCAGAGAGAAGACGGCCAGGTCGTTAAGTACTAGAGACCCTGGGCTGGATGCCTTTCACATCTGTAATTATTAGCCCTCTATTCCAGATGAGGAAAATAAACGTCATACAGTGATGGGAGCCAACATCAGCCAAGTCTCTGACAACATGCGGTAAGAAGCATGCACGCAATAACTCGGGACCACAAGTTCACTTGACTCTCATGATCTTGATCTCATCCGCAAGCACTATGACCGTGAGATTTCTAATCAAATGCAGATGGGGGACTAAATGCCTCGGGTCTCTCTCTTGGACCAAGTTCCTCATCTCCACACTCTAGAACAGTGGCTGGGTGTAACAGAGAAAGCTCACAGATGCTTGCATGTAACTGTGGAGGACATGCATTACTACGAATGCTCCTATTCAACTCCAAATAGTCTCTGTAAAAAAATGCCACCCTCCCCTGCCTCTGGCTTTCCACCATGAACCTAACCTCCAACCTCCACACTAACCTCCAGAGCCTCCTATTGTCTACAGCTCTCACCAGGGATGTCACAGCATCAGGATATGTTTGATCTCCCCAGCTTAACTGTACCTCATTAGGTGGGTTCCTTCATGTATCAAACCAGCCCTTACAAACTCAAACTGTTCAAGTGCTTCCTTCCTTGACACTCAGAAATGTTTCAAAAAAAAAAAAAAGAATAAATCATCACCCCCTAACTTGAAGTGCTTCTGAAAACCTATCTTTTTGGAACATAGAAGAAAGGCTGGGTGGATTACATTGTTGAGGAGATCTCCCCTCCCCAACCCTTTTATCTTCCATCACAGCTCTGTTTACCACACTTGTCATCAAGATAATGAATCTAGGTGGCCGTGTTCGGAAAAAGCAGGGCAACCAGTGCTCCTAGCCACCGAGGCCAGAACAAATTCTCAACCTCTAATTTAGCAACAACAACAAAAAATCTAAGTGAGTTAGATTTTGATTTAAAAAAAAAAGTCTTGATTCACGCCCCCCCCTCACTCCCATTGGCCTAGGTACACTGTTCCGAGGGTGGTGTTTATAAAATACAACTTGGCTCAGGCTACTGCCTTCCTCAGAAATGTCCCTGGCTCTCTCTGACCTGAATACTTATTCCTGTGTGTCTTGTGTTTGAAACCTTCAAAACCCCCCTGTCCTCCCCAGCCACATGTCTATTTATACAGTCCCACTCTGAGCTCATGCTACTCTGTGGAAGCATGGAGGAAATTCGAAGCCTTGGTCTCCTGATCCTGATCCTTCTAGTTCTTCAAGCTCACATTTCCTTCTCCCCTAGTTTTCCCCAACCAAAATGTAATTCATCCTCTAAGGCATGAATTAAATGTCATCGTCTAAAGAGCACTGTGAAGATTCTCAAAGGGAACTAATTACCCTGTCTACACATCTAGCTATGTATAGAAATACATAACTATTTCTCTGTACGTTTGTAATGCCTAGTTGTTTCCAAGCACATTTCTGCTGCTAGTCTAAGTTCCCTGAAAGCAAGGTCAGGAATTTGTTGAGGGGGGGTTGGGGGGGCTGGAGAGATAGCTCAGTGGTTAAGAGCACTGACTGCTCTTCCAGAGGTCCTGAGTTCAATTTCCAGCAACCCCATGGTGGCTCACAGCCATCTGTAATGGTCATGTGATGCTGTCTTCTGCTGTGTCTGAAGACAGAGACAGTATAACCACATATATGAAATACATAAATATTTTTTAAAAAGAAAGAAAAAGAAAAAAAGAATTTGTTCCTGGGCTCAGTGGTTAGGAACACTGGCTGTTCCTTCAGCAGACCCAGGCTTGGTTCCCATCACCAGAATGGTGTCCCACAGCAGTCCACGATTCCAGTTCCAGGGCATTTAATGCCCTTTCTGGCCCCCAAGGACACCATATGCACATAGTACACTTGTAGACAAAATAGTCAGACATATAAAATAAAAACAAATCTACTTTGTTAAGAATGTATGTGTTGCCAGGCAGTGGCGGTGCCTGCCTTTAATCTCAGAACTTGGGAGGCAGAGGCAGAAGGATTTCTGGGTTCGAGGCCAGCCTGGTCTACAAAGTGAGTTCCAGGACAGCCAGGGCTACAGAGAAACCCTGACTCAGAAAAGAAGAAGGAGGAGGAGGAGGAGAAAGAGAAAGAAAGAAGGAAAGAAAGAAAGAAAGAAAGAAAGAAAGAAAGAAAGAAAGAAAGAAAGAAAGAAAGAAAGAAAGAAAGAAAGAAGGAAAGAAAGAAAGAAGGAAGGAAGGAAGGAAGGAAGGAAGGAAGGAAGGAAGGAAGGAAGGAAGGAAGGAAGGAAGGAAGGAAGGAAAGAAAAATAGAAGGAAGAGGAAAGAAAAAGAGAGAAAGAAAGAAAGAAAGAGCAAAAGAAAGAAAGAAAGAAGGAAGGAAGGAAGGAAGGAAGGAAGGAAGGAAGGAAGGAAGGAAAAATAGAAGGAAGAGGAAAGAAAAAGAGAGAAAGAAAGAAAGAGCAAAAGAAAGAAAGAAAGAAAGAAAGAAAGAAAGAAAGAAAGAAAGAAAGAAAGAAAGAAAGAAAGAAATGTGTCTGTCACAGTGCTGAATGCAGGATCTTACATACAGCAAGAGATCAATAAAGAATGATGTGTGACTATGAAGGTTTGATGCCCCAGTGTAGGGGAATGCCAGGAAAGTGGTGGTGGGGGGTTGGTGAGCAGGAGGAGGGGGGTGGAATAGGGAGGTTTTGGAGGGGTAATGAGGAAAGGGGATACATTTGAAATGTAAATAAAGCAAATATTTAATAAAAAAAAAAAGAAAAGGAAAGGAAAAAAAGAATGAGCTACCAGCACTTTAACCAATGGAGTAAGGCGCAAGAAGTTTATAAGTTTGGAAAGTTGTCTCAGCCTGTGCAGAGCTAAGAGAGCAAATAAGTGAACTTTGACTATCAATGTATACTTTACTCAAAGTCAGAAAAATGTCTCCCCTGGGGATAATGACAGATAGCTTATGCTTACAACTGGATTCCTTAAAGGGTTGTATTGGTCACGGTTCTCTAGAAGAGCAGTTTATAGGATAAATGAATACATATATTGTTAGGGTCCAAAAATCACAAGAGAATGATACACCAAACTTAAATAGTATACAAAAGAAAAAATTCAGGGGATTTTCCTGCATACAGGGATATCCCCATTCAGGAAGGGAGACACAAGTGTGTGCTTTGCAGGGTCAATTTAAAGCCTGTTAGGGCAAGAGTGTGTGGCTTTTACCTTTATTTCCCCTTTGATTGGTTGGCTTTATTTCCAGGGGTATGGGTGCCTTTGTGATTGGTTAGGGCTCTGGGGGCTTTCCAGGGAGGCAAGGGATCCTCAGATTGACTGCTCGCCGCTGCGGTTGGTTGACCACAGGTTTCTGGATCTGGGTTCTCATTTCTGGGAAACAGAAACTTAGGCCTAGTCTCCCAAACTGTCAGTTTTCAGCCTGTCATGGAGTCAGCTCTGGCTAACTCAGTCCTCTCAATATGGGATTTATTAGACTAGCTTACAGGCTATGGTCCAGCTAGTCCAGCATTGGCTGTCTACCAAAGAGACGTCCAAGAATCCAGTAGTTGTTCAGTCCACAAGGCTAGAAGTATTCACTAGCCTTCAGAATATGCCAGAATATATGCCAGAATCCCAAAGAACCAGGCTATAATACAAGAAGGAAGAGACTTGCAGGCAAAAAAAAAGCCAGCTTCCTTCTTCCATGCCCTTTAGGTTGTCAGCAGAAGGTATGGCCCAGATGAAAGGTGGTTCTTCCCACCTCAAAAGATCTGGATTAGAAGTGGATCTTCCCACTTCAAATGATCTCGTTAAGAAAAATAAAATCCATCAGGGTTATACCCTGCCTCTTAGGTTTTAGTTAATTCCTGATATAATCAAGTTGATTACCAAGAACAGGCATCACAAGGGTTAATGAAGGAAGCTGCTTCCCTTCTTTTTGCCTCTACCTTGTTCTTCAGTCCCTTGACTCCACCTGCTCAATTCCCACTGTATGAAGGTGTTTAACAAGCCTGTGCACAATGGCCTGAAACGACTTTCAGTAGCGACAGTAACTTTTCAGTAACAACTTTCAGACTATAATGTTCTGTGCACAGGGCTCAGGGCTTTCCAGAATAAGTCAAGATCTCAGTGCCACATACCAATGAACGATACCCATGAGAAACTCCAGCACCTACAAGGACTGGGCAGAAATGAAGCTTCAAGAAAGGTAGTAGAGTCTGTTGAAGAGACCAGGGTGAGTGGGTTATAGGGAGCACAGCCCAGCAGACATTCCTGTGAGGGCTACAGGTTATGGAATCTTCCACTTGGAAGGACAACTCTGTGCTTGGCTCTGGAGTAAAGTTGACCTCTGATGACTCTCAGCAAGCCAAGAAGTTTGGATCCCAGCTATGCTGAGCTGTGCCTTGAAAGTCATCAGAGGGAGTTAATTTTCAAACCATCTATCATACCTTGCTGGTATGACAATCCTGAGGAACAGGAGGATTGAGACATTTGGAGGAGAGGAATGCCTTTGTCTCTCCATTGTGTCCTGTGAACTGGTTCTGATAACCTTGAAATCAATCAGCATGCAGTAAGAGACTTAAAGGCCATGACATGTGAAAGTAAGATTGTAGGAAACACTCAATGATAGAGGATGCCCAACTGGTGTGCATTGGCATTGGACGCTAGCTCTTTTGCTTCATGCACTTAAATAGAGTATATAAAGTTAGGGGGTGGACCTGCTTGAGATGGCAGAATTTTGAGCATAAGCAGTTAAATTCTCAAGCAAAGGGGGGGGCTGGAATATTTTCTAAGACAGTCCTTGGCTCCATCATTTTCGGGGAGTGGCCATTCTTGCTTCTTTCAAATTTGCCCGGAAAGTAGAGCCACAGTTGATGTCAGAAAGAAAGATATGTAACAAAACTAATGTTCAAAGTCTCTGCTGCTCATCTGGGGAGCTCTCTGGGTCGTATTTACCACTCCCTACCCCCCACCCCCCACCCCTGCCTCTCTTTCTCTTCGACACAGAAGAAAAACAGAGTAGAATCCTGAAGTGCATTTCAAAACTTTCTCTCATGCAACTTGTGAAATTACCCTCAGGGACAATCAGGACGATAGGGACCATCCGGGTTCTCAGCCAAGATGGGTGCTGATGCCCGAGCCCAGGAAACGTCAGGGCCAAGAGCCGCCGAGTAAGGAGACAGGAAGCATAGACCTCTCCAACGGTTTAACTAAATTTTCCTCCAGCATCTTGCGGCATTACAATTATATATTTAAGTTTGCATTCTCTCTCATTAAGGGAAACAGTTGTCTATAAAAAATAACCAGAGGAGACAACGAGGAAGATAAGTTCCCTAAGATTTATATGCAATCCTTGTTTGATGTACATGAAAAGAGAGGTCTTCCTGTCTGGAGGAGTGGAGATGATTTCATGCAGGAGAAGGCACGTGGACTGTTTGCCTTTGAGGGTTTTGATAAGCAAAGATGAGGGAAAGGGCATTTAAAGAAGACAGACAGCAGCGTGTGCATGGAGACAGTTTAGTTTGGCTGGTGGACAAGAACATGAATAATGAAAAACATTTACAAAATAAAACACAGCACACGCACACGCGTGCACACACAGCCAAATCTTCCTGCACAGGAACCAAGAAGTTCAGATTGTCCAGAAAACAATGGACATCACTGAAAGTCTATGGGTGGTAGTAGAATCCATGCTGTAGGCATTTCAACAGGTTGTTTTCCAGCTGAGAGGGCATGTAATAAGTTAAGAAGGAGAGGGAAGAGACAAGATCATTTGAGAGATTTTTGCAATAATCTTGTCATTGGGGAAGCTACTTTGACCCAGTGGCAAAGACACATCAAATGATGTCACTGCGCCATTGATGGTCTAAAATGGAATAAGCTGAGAGTTTAAAAAGTCAGCCATGCAGAGCTAACAGAATGAGTGCTCCAAATGATTATGGATTTTTCTTTTTTTTCTTTCCACTTCAGGGAACAAAAAGTAAAGTTCTGGATGGTTGGTTTTTCTAAAAGGCTAACACAGTTACGGATAGAAAGGCCAAGCATCCACTCCTTATCAGGAAAACTGCAACTGTGGCAGCCATAGGCCTGGTCAAGGATCTTTAATTATACAGTACAATAAGAGTCCCTAGAAAAAATGGTGAATTTGTTGCTTTTCTCATTGCTGAGCAAAATGCCCAAAATAAACCACTCAAAGAAGGGTTTGTTTTGGCTCACGGTTTTCGGGGACACCTACAAACGTGGCAGGAAAATCATGGCAACAAGAGCATGGACCAGCTAGCTAGTCATACTGTTTCCACAGTCCAAACACAAAGAGAGACAAATGCTGATAGTCATGCTGTCATCTTCTCCCCATTCATTCTACCCAGGAACTCAGTCCATGGAGCAGTGCAGAGCAGGTCTTCCCTCCACAGTTAAACATTTCTGGAAACACTGTCAAAGACACACCCAGACACACCACACTCCTCTGTGATTCCAAATCCAGTCAAACTGGCAGTGAAACTTGACCATCAAAAACAATTCCAAAACATCCATGGCTTCCTTTTTATTTAATTTTATACTTCTGGACTAGAGAGCTTAAGAGCACCCCCACACACACACACAGTCCACATTTCGTTCTCATTTCATGAGATGCTGAACACTTTCCAGCAGGATTCCTTAAGCTACAAATGACAACATCCCATCCCAAAACTTCATTGATACAGAAGTTTTGGAGTTCATAGGTCTGAAGTCCATAAGTGACTGACTTCACATCTAGATCATTTGGTGAAATATTGGACCTTTTTATTCTTAATATTTTTATTAGATATATTCTCCTGGTCGGCCCCAAAAGTCTCATAACCCATCTCCCCTCCCCCTGTTCCCCAATCAACTCTCTGCTCCCTTTGATGTCCAACAAGGCCATCCTCTGCTGCCTATGTGTCTGGAGCCATGGGTAACACCATGTGCACTCTCTGGTTAATGGTTTTGTCCCTGGGAGCTCTGGGGGTACTGGGTCACTCATATTGTTCCTCCTATGGCGCTGCAAACCCCTTCAGCTCCTTGGGTCCTTTCTCTAGCTCCTCTAATACTCAGTTCAAAGGCTGGCTGAGAGTGTCCCCTTCTGTATTTGTCATGCACTAGCAGAGCCTCTCAGGTGACAGCTATATCTGTCTCTGGTACTCAATAATAGTGTCTGGGTTTTGTAACTGTATATGGGCTAGACCACTAGTACCCACAGGAGGAGATACAGAGACAAAGTGTGGAGCAGAATCTAAGGGAAAGACCATCCAGAGACATACTGGACCTTAATGTCTCACAAAATTTCAGTCTACTTTTCATTGGTTTTGGTCCATTTTCAGTCATGATTTCCTGATAGCATCAAGATAGTTGTCAACCACTCCAAAGACTGCAACAATGTCAGCAGAAACTTAAAGACACTTTCTGATGATTAGAAGAAGAGGTTCTATGGGAAGAGAGAGTGGATTGGAAGTAGGGAGGGAGGAAGAGAAGGAAAATGGGAAGGAAGGAAAAAGGAACAGGAGAAAGGGAGGAAACAAAAGGGAACAGGAGGGAGGAAGAAAAAAGGAAAAGGGGGGAGGGAGGGAGGGAAGGAGGGAGAATGGGAGGGAGGGAAGGAAAGAAGGAGATCACAAGAGCAGGAGTTAAACCCAGCTGCCATCCGTGACTAAGGCATACAAAGCTCTGATCGACTGGTCCAAGATGAGTGGTTTCTCCTGAGCATGAATCAAAAGTGGAAGAGAGACATTTCCTCACAGAAAATTCTCAGGCTGCTACAAAGACAGTAGGGACTGGAGGCTGAGATTGAACGCCATCAGCTGTTCCCGAGGTCATGTCGTCAAGCAGAAAGGCAACTTGAGCAAGTTGGAGATCTGACTTCAAGCAAGAAACTCGATCATAATTTCTAAAATGCTGCATTTTAAAGCTATTTTTTGAAGCATGTGATGCACCTCCAGGCCATCCTCCTATCAGCCCTGAGATAGTCTAATTGCAGGTATAGTACATATTACGAGTGAATGGTGACTTTATGTGCCAATTCCATTCCTTTGGCAGCTGGTGTAAGGGAGCACTGAAGAACACCCAGGCTAGAGGCCAGGCTCTTCTCTTAACTGCTGCATCTGAGGACTCTCCACCAGTACAGTGTCAACCACCTCTAAACTCCTTGGGTGTTCAAGTTCGTTGTGGACGAAGTACACTTGAATGTATCAGCTCATAAACACCTCATTTCTGTTCTGGCTCAAGATGAAACAGTGGTTATTCACAGGAATAGCTAGCTAATTAGCAGCATATGTTCTTCCACTTATCCCCGAGGCTTATTTTAAATAATATCTCCCTCCTCAATTATTTTTCTTAATATTTCAAGCCTCACACTTGATATGAAGTAACTAGCCTTGCCAAATATATTAATTGAACATCTGACATTCTCAACCTTGCTCCAGCTTCTGCTAACCTCAGCTGTCCATAACTAGCACCTTTACTTAGCTTTTCTTCCCAGTTTACATATGCACAATCACACACACACACACACATAGTCCTCACGGGTATAGTCCAACAACTTGTACTGCTTACTTACAACTATCTGTTGAGAAATGTGGAGCTAGACTCAGTAGGAAGGCAGCTGTGATCAACTAGTGATGTCTGCCAGGAGCACAGGAAGAGCACATGTATGTATTCTATTATCCCAGACACATCCTAAAGTCAATTCTAACCAAACTCTAAAGAAACTCTAGGAGTTCCGTTCAAAAGAACTCAGTGTTCCCAGCCTGGGGGAATCACCAGGGCTTGAGCTAGGTACAGGGCATAGGTAGAGTCAGAACAGTCAGGGGCTACAAAGCATATTGTTAAAGTGAGACAAGACAGTTACCAACCCAAAGGGAATAAGCATGGGGGCGGGGGGAATCCAAACTCACAGAAACACGAAGGAACCATGGAAACCATATCAAAACAATAGGGTTCGAATTAAGGAATAGGAAGTGGAGTGTGGAGGAATTCCCCGGACTCTGGAATCACAGACACAGCTGCTTATGGGGTTTGTAATCAAGTGCACAGGTGGAAAGGAAGCCATTGAGGGTGAGGCCTTGCTCTTTCACTGACTATCAAAGCATCTTGCTCTTGGACCAGTTCTGATCCGAGCCCTGATGCTAATGACAACACCCTGAGCTATTCCCAAAACCCAAGCCCATTCATGTGCTCACATCCTGGGATTGCCCTTCCCTGCCCCAAGTGGGTTCCCTGTTCCTCCCTGCCTTTCAAACTCCTTACCCTTCATCATTGTAGAACAGAAATTCTGTACCTGAAATCCATGATATACCAGTTAGCCGCCAATAGACTTCACTGACATCTACAAATAGTTACTGAAGCTGCTTGTGATAGATAGGAACCCACTGGCAAGCAGTTGCTAGCTTCCTAGAACTTTTAATCTAGTGAGAAAAGCGATGCTCATGGAAAAAAAAGAGACAAATAAGTGTAAAATTTTAACTGTGGTAAACATTATAAAAGGAAAGAATATTCCTTTACTAGAGTTATCTAACAGAGAGAGTCGAGGGAAGCCCTGATTGAGGAAATGAGGAAACCCTAACCATCATTTACCCATCTACTCACCTGTTTCTTCAACAGGCAGTAAATACTAAGTGTGAGCCTTCCTGTGCTAGATGCAGTTTTCATGTTGGGACTCTATGATGAACAAAACAGCTCATCTATTACAGAGCTTGTATTCTAAGTACAGACTGAGCTGGGTAGATATTTCAACAATTGGATAAAATAAAAGGTTATCATTTAGATTAAAATGTCTATAACAAGAATAAAACAAGGAAACCTGGATTCTGGGGTGATTAAAACCTTGATGAAGGGATAAGATTAGTAAATTAATTGAAAGAGGAATTATAAACTTTTGCTGACAAAATTGAAGATTTACAAGGAAAGGATATATGTAGCATAAAGGAGGCCAACGTCATAGTTTGGAGGCTGGGGAATTTTGACCCAGAAGGGGCAGTCATTAGAAAGACTGAGGCAAAATGAGCTCATTTTCTTTTAGGGGTGCTAAAAAGACCAGCAAGACTAGAGCCCAGAGACAAAGCCATCCTCATCAAATAAAGAATTTGAGTTTGACTTGAAAGCATGCTCAGACAGCTTATGTACAAGTGGTTCTTCCTTCCCCGTTCAGCAGGACTGTGACGTGAACGTGAGACGTGTTGTGCCTGCCTGTTTGAGTATCAAACTTCCTAGCAGTTGTGGTCAACCAATGTGGGACCAGCTGGGGCCTCCCTGAAGCCTACTGTGAGTGTGAATGTGACCCTGATAACATTGTTCATTTGGTCACTTTTCCCTCCCAGAAGCAATGAAGACAAATAATTGCCTTCCTAAAGGAAGGAGACGTGAGTCTTGAAACGTTTCTGCCTTGAATGCCTTCGGAGGTTCACAGCCATGAGCTTCCAGGGGCCTTTGGGGGACTCACATCACTTCTCTTTTGAAAGTGTGCATTTTTCTTGTGATCCATTAAAATTTCAAAAGGCCCGTGGCTCCAAAACTAGCATACGTTATTGCAATTTGCAACAATGAGTACTTGATTTCAGAGACAGCCCAGAATTAAAGTGAGAAGCATCTGTGTTTTGTCTGCATGTGGCCACTGGACCCTGAAAAGGTTATCATATGTTCTCTCTGGAGTGATTGTTCACTCAAGTAAAAATCATCCCAGGGATAACAATTGCATAGTGTCCTCTCAACTTCACATCCATTCAGTTACTCAGAATGTTATAATCTGTCTTGTCAATAAAGTCTTTGAAGATGTTAGTAGTTTAGATGAGACTTACTGAGCGAGCGTGAGGCATAAATCTGATGACTGGCTGACCAAGCCCACTCAGTCAGTCAACAGGTTCTCCAGCACAAGAGTGAGGATTGAAAAGAAAGAGACAATTAGACAAAACTTCAGTATGATCCCGGTCAATTCTGAGACTGAAGGCGGCTTTAATAGTTCTCAATCCATTTTTATACCAATTTAATTACATGCAGGAATTAAGATCAATAGCGGTACAATGAGGAACAAGCAAGACAGTAAACACAAAATTGTCAAGGCAGTAAGCAAAGTCCCACATCACTTCAGTGACAGTTGTTTCCAAGGGTGTGTAAGGAGGACCAAAATACCTGAGCCTACTTCCTTGTCCAAGCCCAAAATCTTGCCTGAAGCTTGCTTCTTTCTTTCCACCCTAAGATTAAAATTCCTGCCTTAACCTACTTCCCTATTATGCCCTAATGTCAGATTCCTGCTTGAAGCCCTTGTCCTTGGTCAATGTCAGGTTCCTGCCAGGCAGCACGGCATCCCAATAAGGCTCTCCACTACTGGCATCTTTATAAGAGATAGGAGAGGGAGACTCAGTACCAGCATCTACCCAGGTGAGACGGTGACATGGGGAAAGAGCGAAGGGCAATAACCTACAAGCCAAAGAACACCAGAAACCAAGAGGAGCTAAGAATGCACAAGAAATTCTTTTTCCCTCAAGCTTGCAGGAGAATGGCCTTGAGCACCTCCATGTCAGATGCGGGGCCTGTAGAACTGTGGGAGAATAAATACGTTGCTGTTGTTTTAAATCCCACTGCTAATCCACACCCCACCCTCTGCTTGTGACCAATTCACGGTTGCAGACCTAGGGAGTGAATACAACAGCTACTGAAATCTGCGCCTGGGATAAGAAGAGAAAGTCAGTCAGTATCCTATGCTCACATTAGCCGAGTGGCCATTTGATGTGTCTGACTACAGAGGCTCTGAATAAGGAAATGATCTTGCATAGTAGGTGGACCTCCCTAAACTCGAGGGCTGAAGGAACGAGAGAGTCATGGCATATGTGTGACAGAAAAGCAGGAGTCAGGGCAGGGGACCAGCGAGATGGCTGTGGGTGGGATGGGGAAGGACAGTGCAGGGAGATGAGTAAGAACAACGCATAATTGTCTATGTGTGAAAAGTCACAATGAGACCCATTGTTTTGTATGCTAGCTATACAATTGAATTTAAGGATGGAGCTGTTGGCATCAGTCTAAATCGAGTCCCAGCCCTGCCACAGAGTGCAGTACGGTCATCCATTAGTGCCCTGGGATATTGGTTAGGGGCCCTTTGGATACAATTTCCTCAAAGTGCTTACACTTCCTGGGATAGTCAAGTCCCACTGCTAGGGTAGTGTAGCACTTACATCCATACTACTGTGTGCTGAGATTACTCAAGATACCTGCTGCAGCAGAAATGCTACGTACATGGCTGTCAGAACTGTATTGTTTAGGGAATGATGACAAGAAAAACAAAGTATGAAAACTAGGTATGGTGGTGTACATGTGTAACTCCAGTCGAAGGCCAGGTTAAGGAGGCGGGGCTAGGGAGACCAGGGCAGAAGACCAGGGCAGGAGACCAGGGCAGGGAGACCAGGGCAGGGAGACCAGGGCAGGGAGACCAGGGCAGGACACCAGATCAGAGGGACCAAAGCAGGGGGACCAGGGCAGGGAGGCCAGGGCAGGGAGGCCAGGGCAGGGAGGCTGGGGCAGGAACAAACACTTGAGGTCAGCCCAGAAAGTTCTGTCTCAAAACAAAAATTGTAAATATAATAAAGTAAATAAAGAATAATAAAGTAAAATATTTTAAAGTCTATGTATAATTCATACAACTGTTTTTTTTTAAAGAAATGTTTTGAGCCTTTAATTGAATCCTTGGATGTCGAAGTCCAGTTGTTCAGAACCAATTGCACATGCTAGAGAGTCAGCACTCTGTCCTGAACTGGGTTCTCTCTCTCTCTCTCTCTCTCTCTCTCTCTCTCTCTCTCTCAGTGTCCCTCCTTATATAGCAAGACCAAATTATTTGGTTTTTTTCACACCCAGAAGTTATATGTGGTTGTGGTTTCATTCATTGTCAGTCTTTCTGGTGTTGTCTGTGTGGTTGTTGTTTGGTTGGTTCATTGGTTGGTTTCCAATTGCCAGGATATCACTACATAGGCCAGGATGATCTCAAACTCACAGAATCCACCTGCCTCTGTCTGTCTGTCTAGTGCTGGTGTGCCACCAGTCCAGTTTCGTTCTTAATCTTAGGAAATAATTCCACGTGATGGAAAGATTAAAGACACCGTGGAAATTTCAAAAGAAAGCCATAGTATCTACCAGTCAGAATAACAATGTTGACCTTGATAAAACCACACACACTATTCTTTTATGTCTACAATAGTGCATCTGATCAAAACAAAAGTTGCATGTCTTTCACTAAAATCACATTTTTTTTCTTTTTAGATACAAAAAAAAAATTTAAAAACATCAAATGCCTCATGTTTACACAATATCTCCGGTCTGAGGCCTTCCTGTACAGTATTTTTGTAAACCATACGTGTTTCTAATTTTTGGCAGGTCACATAAAAGTGCTCAGCTGTCTAGGCCATTGGCATTATGTAGTCCATCAAAGTGTCACACGGGTTTCAATAATAAACTCAGCTTTTTGCTTCACGGACGTGTGTTTTACATACCGGAAGGTCGGAGGGTTTTAGTCTGAAAGGATATTGCATCACTCTGTGGTGCAACAAATAAGAAAAACGAGCCAGGGCAGAATCTAGAGTAAAATCCATGTGTGGTGAGGGCGGCGTTTATTAGGATCTGCGGCAAACATGATGGAGGTCAGCTCTGCCTGGGCACTGCTCTCAGCGCCTTCAAGCTTTGATTCCGATAAGCCTCTGCAGCCTATGAGCTTTGCAAGTGAGTAAATTGAGGCGCGGGGAAGACAGTTTAAGTCGATTCAAAAGCTGTGCGCCAGTCATATAGGGTTCAACTCCAGCAGACTGACTGAGTTCACGGTGATCACCCATCGCCACATTCACACGGGAGACTCAAAGCTCAGACCATTATCAGATACTTCGCTGTGCTCTCTGTTCTTAGACTGCACTTCATGTTTGCCTGCTCCACAGGGGCGGGCGTGCATGCAGATCTTCATCCATGTCACTGAAGGGATCCACCAACCATCCCTGAACCTCATCTCAGGAAGACGTACCTAGGCCACACCCATCGTTGGCAAAGGTTTTAGTTGTCAGATATGTGATCTGTTGGCATACGCTTAGGAAAGAAAGCACCAAGTTTATGTTAAGCTTTGTTTCTGGGCAGAAAGTTTCAAGTCAAATGTTTAATCTCCTTCCAATGCATATCTCTTTCTAAAAATAAATAAAAAAATAAAAAGTCTACAGTACTACTTTCCATTGTGTGTTCATGTAATGCAAAGAACATATGTGTATTTCAAAATACCTGGAAAAGCCCTAAGAATTGGATCAAACCCATTTTGAACCATGTCTTGCTATTTCTTACTCCTTGGTTCGAAGTCTCAGTGATTAAAATGTCCCTCTGTAAAACCTTTGAAAGCCTCAGTGGGAGGCACCCTGGTCAAGGTTGATTTTCCTTGACTTCTAGCTATCTCCTTATGCCGAGGACATCCCTTGTAGCTCTTGAGAGATCCTTTGAGCTCAGGAGAAAGTGGAACAACCTTCAAGGCTGGTGTGTCTGCAGACAGAGAAAATGGCATCAGTGGCCACTAAGCTTTGATCAGACCATTTAGGTCTTTGTCCTATGCCATGGCCACAGTGGACTCATAACCCATGCTCTTTAATACGAACTCTCAAAGACTGTTGGTTCCCAGAGATGGGGTTCCCAAAAGGAATCCCATCCCATTTCCTGTTTGCAGTTTGGCTTTTTGTTTGTTTGTTTGTTTGTTTTATTTTTAATCAATCTTTTTAAAAGGGAGAGAAATTAATTTAGATTTCCCAGCCATAAACAGAAAAACAAAAACAACCAATCAAAAATCAAGAAGGGGCTATTTGCTCTGAGGAAACAGGCCTTATCTCTCCTTCATTTGTTTCTACAATCCAGGAACCTCTGACCCCGAGCACGTGCCCATCGGCCACAAAGGGCTGACTTAGTTTTTGAGGCATTCGATGTTATCAAAGGGCGCAAGCAGGGAGGGGCGCCAGGGTGGGAGAGGACGTGCAGACAGAGCCTGCGTGTGTGTAAGCATTCTTTCCAGAGGAAACCTGCCTAAAAGGCTGATAAACCCCAATCTCTCTTCACAGCTTGCCCTCAGAGCTCCTTAAGGCGCTCCTTCATTTGTTCATCAGCACTTTATGAGAAAACAAACAAAAACAGGGCCTGCTTCCTCCCTGTCAGCACATCAGGGCACTTCCTGCTCAGAGACCGGCCTTCCACCCTGAGTCGAGGGCAAGGCCTCTGTCTTGACCGGCTTTGTAATGGCTCTCTCTCAAGCTGAATTCCATAAGTCTTCAAATCTGACAACCTTCTAGGTGGGTCACAGACCGCCCAATCCCTTGCCCCGTGTTCTATCGGACAAGGGGCACAGGCCTGGTCTACTGCTCTAGAAGAGTCAAGGAGTAACTGTCCTCAAGGAAGCTGCTTTCCCCCACACACACATCTCTCCCTCTCCCTCTCCCTGGCCCCTCTCCTCCCCTTCCCCTCCCCATCCCCCTCTCCCTTCTTCCCCTCCTCCTCTCCCTTCCCCCCATCTTTTCCTGTCTGTCTTTCTCTGTCTGTCCCTCTTCCACCACCATCCCCCCCCTTGAAAAGGAAAAAAAAAGAAAGAAAAAAAAAGAGTGGCCTTTAGGACACACACATACACACAAACACACTCAAAATTGCCTTTTTGCCAGTTCTGTGTAATACCCTAAATTACATGCTTTTTAGAGGATTTTTCAAATCAATCTAGTTCTTCCAGGCCCCTCACTAAATCCGGCGGCTTCACTGAAGAAGAAAGAAAAAACCATAGCAAATATGAGAGCTTGCTGAGAGTTGGACCCTTGAGCTTCAGCTCCTAGGCAGCAACCAAAAATAGGTCTGTCTGAGGGTCTCTCCTATTGGGAAGATGTGTGTTTAAAGAGCAGACCATGGACACAGAGTCTAGCTGGTGAATGCAGCCAGAACTCTGATTGGTGCTGTCATATGTCAGTGATTTGGGAGGCGGGGCAGGGGTTGCTCAGCACCCACGGTACTGAAGTGGCGTGGACTGGGTCTGGGTCTGTGACTCTGACTCAAGCCACATACTATATTTGAGGCCTTGAACAGGTTGCCTAATGTCTTTCTCCTGGGCTATTGGGCGTTAGGTGAAAACAAAGGCCAGTTATGCCAGGCTCAAGGAGTGTTAAATATTAGTGAGTTCACACACTTATTACACTTTGCAGATTATGGGTCTGAGTCAAAAAGGTTCGAGTTGGAGGTGGTCTGGCTTGGTTCAGAGAGCGAAAGCTAGCGACAGATGCACAGAGGGAACTGATATGCTGGAAAGGAGTAGAATTCCATACAGCATGCGTCCGTCTGGGTGTGTGACAGAAGTTTGTCATCACCAAACAGAAGCAAGGCAAGCTGTTGGCAGGAGCCTCGGGCTTCAGCGTGCTTTTGAGCCAAGGGCCCGGAGAAAGACTGAACATTATTATCTTGTGGTTCGCGACCTCAGACACAGCTTCTCCGTGTCTTCCTTTGAAAAAAAAATTAAAGAGAATTAAACTAAAATGTCTCAAATATTTCTGAGCAATCTTATTTCACCAGAAGTCCTGTGATTCAGCTTAATGCCGTGGACCGTTTGAAGTTAAATGAAAGAGAGCCGCATCCCCCACCATGATGATAGATGATTCAATACTGTATTATTTAGACTCTGCCAACATACTACTGGTCAGAAGGCTTTTAGCCCTATCCCTCTAATTAGATGTAAAACTTTGCACACAAGGGCAACGCACGCATCATCTTTATTTCTCGGAGTCCATAGCAGAACATTTAGTGTATGGAAAACATCTGGCTTACGCTAAGTGGAACTTAATTCCATACCCGGTGTTAAGGCGGCCACTTCACAGCCCTGTTGTCTTGCTGGGTACTTGTTGCTAGCCTACCTCATATAGACTTCCAGGACACAAACCAGGTACAAGACTCAGTAAAGCTTAGGTCTAGCTTTTTACCCACTCAGAGGGCTCTTCAATAACCAGATGTGCCAGGGACATTCTGTGCCACCGCAAGCACTCAAGCAGAACCTGCAAGCCGTCACTAGACATTAATCTAGTACCTGCACTCTTCTTTCCTAACTGAAAGGTTCTGCAGATCACCTTTAGAGTTTCATTATTATTCTCTCCAGGTTACAAGTGTGATGTTGCTTAGCTTTAAATTAACAATGACCTGTATAAGTTTATATATGTACACATCTAAAACCTAAGCCTTTATCAAATAATCTTTGGGACTTTCTGAAAGCAGACGTGTTCTGCAGCAGACTGGTGACATCTGTTGCTAGGAGCCCTCTACACTTAGTGGTTCCTACTGCTGCTTCTGGTCTTAAGTGCTGCGTTCCAAAACACTCTGGGATCTGTCAATTATCTGTAAACCAACTGACAGGTATCCAGTGCAGACCACGAGCCGACATAGCTTCACCCACATGGCTGCCCCTCAGATGATGCTGAGAATAGTGAAAGCTCATCATCATCTGTGCACGGGTGCCTGGGAGAGGGCTGCCCTGTGATCCCCAGGGCCTGGGGGCTATTGGAGATTTATCACTCCAGAGATTACCAGTCTCAAAGTGGCTTCCCTCCATTTAGGCTGCAGCCTGCCTCCCTCCTTAGGCTCCATCCCCTGAGGCCAAGGCTCTCTGAATGCTAATCAGGAGACAGAGGACTCTCTGATCTTGTAAAGTATGACCCCCCCCCCCCAGCAATAAGACAAAGGCAGATTGCAAACATCACCGGAGTCAAGGCACTCACTCAGTAAAGATTCTATGCAAAGGTGACCACCATCCACGCTGCATCTGCCTCTGCCTAGAAAGCAGGAGTGGGCCCAAGTTTGGGGCTTTTTATTTTCCCTAGAAACTTGACATGTTTAAAAGTAATAATGAAGGCACTACACATCTCCATGAATATAAAAAAGGAGGGTGATTGAGATGTTCATGTCAGGATCCTAAGGATAACATGCAAGGACAAAAATGCGAAGTCTATGAAAAACATTTGAGATAGAAAGAAATATGGAAGTTTGCAATCAGTGTGAATACTGACATCTGGGTGTTGTTTATTTAGCAAAGGAGACAATTGGCAACACTGTTTCTCAGCTCTTGTAACAAAGTTACTGACTGTGCTTTATTGGACAGAAAAATCGACTCCGAATTAACAAGCCTTTGCTGAAATTCTTAACGAACAAATCATACACAGTCAGATCTCTTCCCTAAACTTCATTTCTTAAAGCCTTGGGCAGGCAAAAGAAATCTGCTTTCCTGATCATTTTAAGCGTCTGAACCATCAGTAGTACTTATAAGAACCATAAAGGACTTATCAAACAGCAGATTATTTTACTTGAATGCCAGTGGAACTCTGACTGGTGGGTTCTTTCACAGAAAATAAAAATAACCCACCCACTTCGATTCCGTCCAGAGTATCACAGAATCTCAGCGCAAGAAGCATCCTTGAGAGGTCACAAAAGTGAAATTTTGGGGAATATTTGTGTACGTGTAAGTGAACCTCGAGAGAGCAATTCTCAGTCCACATTAGTCAAGTAGGGATTCAGAAGGGACCTGACACTGGGCAGCAATCACATGTGATAGCTCCCAGAAGAAAACAAAGATAAGAACCTGATCCAGGCTTAGGGAATCAAAGCTGAACTCAAGCCCTGTGTGCAAAGCTAGCCTCCTGGGAATGCTGGTCATTTCAGCTCAGCACAACTGCTTTGGAATTCTTAGTCATTAGCACTAAGTCTGTTTTTAAAATTAATTGCTAAGGGTCAAGTTCAGACACAAAAAAGTATAGGTGTGTGGGTAGATACAACCTGATGTGTTTATCTCTTCGGCACACACTTTCAGCTGCAGGCGTGTGCCCCATGTCGCAGCAGCTGTAGGAAGTTGTTTATCTAGCCTCTTGACCTCTGTGGAGTGTGAGGAGACTGTAAAAATCACAGTTTTGAATTATAGGAATCCTCGGGTGGAGCCAGCAGCCAGCATCTTAGCCTGAGTCAAGACACCCTGATGAAGGCATCAGAAGGTCAAGAATGACTGTGCCCCGCCCCCTGCACCTTCCCTCCCCCCCCCCCCCAGCATCTGTGAGGACAGCCTTCAGCCCTGACTTACAGTACTTGCTTCCAGACACAGGGCACCCATTCAGCACCCAGAACATTCTTTCTGAGCTCCTACAGTGTGCATTAGACAAAAGCATTCTAATACTGCATGGGGGAAGGGGGTGTCTCCTAATCTTACGCAGCATAGGCTGACTTTTACAAATTTATTTTTCAAAAGTTCCAAAAGTTATAAATTGTGCCAAGATGAGAGATGGTTCAAAATTCTCAGGTCTTTTTATCAGGAAAACATTATTTTGAGGGGAGACTAAGACAAATAAAAAAATTTCAAGCAAGATGACAGTTTTTGCCAGAGAAGGACTCTGTACCTAAGCCTGAGAGCCACCCTGCTTCTGCTCTGAGGGGTCCCCTGCTCCTGCCTGCAGGGATTGTTCTAATTTGCAAGTGGGACCTGATCTATCAACCTAATCACTCACAGGGAAATAATAACAATGTCATTGGGGAAGTTTCCAAAACAACCCAGTTCCTGCTTGGAAGTCAATCCCTGAGATGCATGCTAATCGTTACTTTTGTTATGACATTTCGATGAAGTCACAAAAGGTCCTTTGGTTTTTCTCTGTCAACGTCAATGTCCTCCGGGGACCCACTGGAGTGATCTCAAAAGACAAAGAGAAACAAGTCAGGGTCTCCAAAGAGAAGGATGCAGACAATGATAAGGTTTAAGAAACCCGGATAGCTTCTCCTTTGGGCCCAGAATAATTAGAAAGGCGGAGCTTGCAGTTGAAATGAGAATGCATGCTCATGTATCTCTGAATCATGTTAATTGATCCGGCATAACCTGATAAATATTTGTAAACTTAGCTATTCACCTTAAGCTATATAACTGCATATGCAGACTATATGTGTATAATGCAGTTTTAGGAGAATAGATAGGTCCTTTGGAACCTAAGGTAGAAGACCTAGAATAAAATTTTATTTTCCAGTTGGCATTGCTCATTCACTGGAAGTATCATCTGTGTATACATATGCGTGTGTATATGTGTGCATGTATGCATGTCCTTGTATGTATATCCTATTGTCAGGAATACTAAGATTGACATATATACCTCTCACCTTCAAGGATCCCTTAATCTAATTGTTTTAGGGCTAGCTATTTTGATATGGTTTTCATCAGTGATTTTCTTTTCTGTCATAAGAGGCCATTTGTCCACCAGACAATGATATGGTTGGAGATTTAAAACCTGAACTGTCTTGTTCTCTGGTTCCCAAGTAACCTGAAATTAGGCAGGCAAGTCTCTGAGCCTCAAGTTTTCACTCTCGTGCTCACTTGCCCTGGAGAGCTGACGTGAGAAGCCTTCCCCAGGACTACTACTAACAACAACCATGGATTCTATTGCAACAAGAATACATTAGGTTGATTTGTCCAGCCATAGAAATTATAGTTATGTAGAGTCTGAGGAAATTTCTATAGAAGGACTAAAAGAAATAAGACAATAGTTACAGATACTAAAGAAACAAGACAGTTATTTAAGCACGAAAAACCATGAGCTAAAGATACACTTGGTGTTCTCTGTGATAGAACATTGCTTCCAAATGGCCCCGCCACCCTCTTCAGAGTCACCAGAGATCAAGTCATGTTCACAGTCAGACAAACAACAGAATCGCTTTCTGAAAACTTTGTTAAAATTCCTGTGAGAGTGAATTTATGGGGGGGGAAAGGCATTACTGAAGGCAGAAACCGCAGTCCTGTGGGAATCACAGATCAACTCTTCAAAGTGTAGCAAGTATCTATGCATGTGACATCAGAAAGACAGCGCCTAGCCAGTTTGACACCTAAAGTTAAGCATTAGAGTTAGGAGATAGTTTTTCTTTGAAGCAAACTTTTATGGCTTAGATAGAGCTTGAGTGAATCCCAGGGTTCACTGTGGGATGCTTAGACTTCAGCCATGAAATCTTAAAAACTGGTGCTTAGGTTCCTCTGAGAAAGGGAACGAAATACTCACAGGAGCAAATATGGAGATAAAGTGTGGAGCAGAGACTGAAGGAAAGGCCATACAGAGACTGTCCTATCTGGGGATACATCCCATAAACGGTCACCAAACCTCAGCACTATTGTGGATGCCAAGAAATGCTTGCTGAAGGGAACCTGATATAGCTGTCTCCTGAAAGGCTCTACAAATATAGAGGCTGGTGCTGGCAGCCAACCATTGGACTGAGCATGGGGTTCCCAATGGAGGAGCTAGAGAAAGGACTAAAGGAGCTGAAGGAGTTTACAACCTCATAGGAACAACAACAATATCAACCAACCAGACCCCCCAGAGCTCCCAGGGACTAAGCCATCAACCAAGGGCTACACATGGCTCCAGCTGCATTTGTAGTAGAGGATGGCCTTGTCAGGTATCAATGGAAGGGGAGGTCCTTGGTCCTATGAAGGCTCTATAGATGCCCGAGTGTAGGGGAATCAAGGTCTGGGAGGTGCGAGTGGGTTGGTGAAGAAATACCTTCATAGAAGCAGGGGAAGGGAGGATAAGATAGGGGTTTTCTGGGAGGTAGGGAAACCGGGAATGGGGATAACGTTTGAAATGTAAATAAAGAATATATCCAATTAAAGAAAACTTAAGTTATGTACATAATTAAAGTTTATTTGAAAAAAATTACAGAATAAAGAACTTACAAAATTTAAAAAAAAAAAAAAGTGGGGCCCAATAGGAGGTCAAAGGTCATTGGAGGCACTCTCAAGATGGATTAAGGAAGTTCTTTGGGACTCCTGAGTTACTTCTCAAGAGACAGGTTGTTGTTTTAAAAGCCTGGGTTCAATCCCTGAATTGCTCTCGGCTTCCTGCCTGACCTAGTGTTCTTTCCCTCTGGTACAAGTTCTTGCTGCTGTGATACCTTCTGCCAGCAAAGTTGAGCTACTGCCGCTGCCGTGCCTCCAATGTCCAGAAGTAAATATCTCTGTTTTGACACTAAGTTCTAGGCCACCCTGGGCTACATAGTGAGAGCCTATCGAAAGAAAGAAAGGAAAGAAAGAAAGAAAGAAAGAAAGAAAGAAAGAAAGAAAGAAAGAAAGAAAGAAAGAAAGAAAGGAAGGAAGGAAGGAAGGAAGGAAGGAAGGAAGGAAGGAAGGAAGGAAGGAAGGAAGGAAGGAAGGAAGGAAAGAAAGAGAGAGAGAGAGAAAGAGAGAGAGAGAGAAAGAAAGAAAGAAAGAAAGAAAGAAAGAAAGAAAGAAAGAAAGAAAGAAAGAAAGAAAGGGGTAAGGGAGGGAGGGTGGGGGAGGGAAGAAGGGAGGAAGGGAGGGAGAAAGAAAGAAGGAAGGAAGGAAAAAAGGAGGGAAGGGAGGAAAGAAAGAAAGAAAGAAAGAAAGAAAGAAAGAAAGAAAGAAAGAAAGAAAGAAAGAAAGAAAGAAAGTTTTTGTTTTTAAGTTACCCAGCCTTGCGTATTTTGTTTCAGTAACAGAAAATAGATTAATATAAAACAGATCTATGGAGATACACATGAGTGTTCCGATTAGAAGTCATTCGTGGAACTAGCTCATGCAGGTTTTCTTTGTTATTCTCTGGGAAGTTTTCATTTCATCCCATGTTACTCACTGTGAAAGAGAAAGCCACCTCACCCACTGTCCCTCTCAGAGACAGCCAGAATGCTGTTACTCAGTTTACCTAATCACACCCATGAAAGATTTTGGAGCTAGCTTTAAAGGTTAAGTTCATTTTCCCCAAAGTTGAAACTAACCAACCTTTGAGACTCTCTTAAAGAACATGTCATTGAAAATCATAAAAAGCACAGGGAGAAGCTATTTCAGAAAGGCTCCCAATGATCAGATTCACTATCTTTACCCACCCCACCCCCAACGTAAAATCTCTAAAAGGCCGTCCACATCTTTCTAGATGCCATAATTCATCCTGATGGCCGCGTGGCAAGCATGAGAGGGTAGTGGCGAGTAGATATGAAGGAGCATTTCAATGAAAACTGTAAAGTTCTCAATCATGTTTGCCACAGGGGAAAATAGTTGCAAGAATCTGATAAAATCTGCTGCAGTATTAATTTAACCGCTAGTTAGAGTACTGTATAGCTGCTTATAATGGTGTACGCAGAGACAGGCAACAGCTTTCAAACAGTAAAATTCCTAAAATTTCATACAACATTTTGTGCGCTAGTTTATTTTTCTACAAAGCAGAGACCAGTATGTTGGAACTCAAGAAAAATAAGACATCTGTAGCATTAGAGACCAGTATGTTGGAACTCAAAAATAATTAAGACATCTGTAGCATTAGAATATTTAATTCAGTGAGAAGATGTTCAGATTGTATTTCTAAATGAAAATGTTCAATGTTAAAAGACAGGCACAGGACACTCTGCTTAAAGTACTTCTACGTATGCTTGGAAAAACCTATACACCAAGATGTTAGCAGGAGTCATCTCTGAGTGGAAGAAATAAATGTAACTGTTTGAGAATGCGTGTTCTGCTTTCCTATGGAATTGTCTGTATTTTCTCCATTTTCTGCAATGTTTGTACTGTTTTTACAAAAGAGAAAACAGTAAGAAAAGTAGTAGTTAGAAATACGACATTGTAGAAGGGTTGGTTAATCTGTCCTCAGCAGAACTTGAAATGTGAAGGTTCTAACTCAAGTCAGCTGGCTCCTGTTTATTTCTGATAGCAGATGTCACAGTGGTCAGAATGATGCTACTTAGAAACTGCTCAGTGGGCAAGTTCTGACTGGGAAGTCTGGGAACGAAAGCGCCACCCACAGGGCACTCATAAAAGTGAAAAGAGCAAGCCAAGCATCACGCACACACAACAAACACACACTCACACACTCATACTTACACACATTCATACACACACTCACACCTATACACACTCACATACACATATTCACCCAGGTACACATTCATACACACTCGTGCATAATCATACACGCACAAACATACAAAATCAAACACACACAGTTACACTCATGTGCATCATAATATATACACTCTCACAACACACACAATAATAATTCTTTAAAAGAAATAATATCAACCCTTCTTAATGGTGGTCTTCTTTTTTTAATTTTTATTTTTTATAGATATTTGCTTTATTTACATTTCAAATGGTATCCCCTTTCTGTATTACCCCTCTGAAAATCCCCTATCCCATCCTCCCTCCAACTTCCTGACGTGCATTCCCCTATTCTGGGGAATCGAGCCTTCACAGCACCCATGGTCTCTCCTCTCATTGATGTCTGAAATGGTCATCTTCTGCTACATATGTAACTGGAGCCATGGGTCCCTCCATGTATACTCTTTGGTTGGTGGTTTAGCCCCTGGGAGCTCTGGGGGTACTGGTTGGTACATATTATTGTTAATGGTGGCCTTCTTTATTGATTGATTAGCTGAGATGCATGTCTTATAATAAACAGTCACTTGAGGGACAGAGATATGGCCCAAGCAGTGCAGAACACTTGCCTTTCAGAGGACCCATACTGGGCAGCTCATAGCCACCCATAACTCTAGATCCAGGGGATCCGATGGTCTCCTCTGGCCTCCGTGGATATCCGTGCAACCTGGCAAGCTCTACACAGAGAACTATAAATACAAATAAACCCCTTAAAAATATATTGACTAGAATTTTATTTCTGCATTCGTTAGGTGTAAACTTGACCTTTGGTTAGGAATTGGAACGGGTGTCAATTCTCTGAATTTGAGTTTTAAATCCCACATAGTGGGTTCTCAGTTCTGTTTTTGTTGTCTCTTAAGCTTGTAGCTATTAAAAACAGCGACAGTCTTTCTCCCTTCCCAAACTTAGATTCTCAGATGAAATGTCTTCCTTTTTGTTTTGTCTACTCTTTATTTCCTTTGTTGCTGGCACTGGAGGGAATTGGTTGTTTTGAGAAAAGCCTCACTACAAGTTAGCCTTGGAGTCATAATCCTCCTGCCTCAGCCTCCCAAGTGCTCTGATTATCCTACTTTCATGTCTTAAATGCTTTTATTGTAACCTTTCTTCAAATGTTAGTGGGTGCCAGCGAGGACCCAGGCTTGGCTCTCAGCACTCAAATCAAACTACCCATAACTCCAGCTCCAGGGATTCTGATGCCCTCTTCTGACCTCCACAGACACTAGGCACACACACAGTGTACATATATGTGTGCAAGCCAAACACACTCAGCACATACAGTCTTTAAATTAGTATTGACCTGTCTTCTAACAAATGGTAACAGCTGTAAAATGAATCACAAAATAGTCACTAAATGTCATCCACAAAATGAATTCAATGCTCACTGCTGTGATTGCCCATTTGAGTTTGGGACTGTGCATTGGATTGATCGAGGTGCTGGAGAAGACCTGGAAATCTCACAGGTCTGGGGGGTGGCGGTGGGGGGGGTGAGAAAGACAAAGAAAAGAGTTGTCAAGCTAGCAAGCCAGTAAGTGAGCAGGATCAGGCCTCGAGGTCCTCAGGCTGTGCCCTGATCTGCCACCTGTGAGAGGAGAGGGAAGGGGAGGGCCCTGGCAGCCACAACCCCAGACAACAGCGACCCTGCTACAGTCTCCACCAGGCTTCATGGGCGACCTACTGAGAAGCTTTGTGCTCAACAGCCACGCCCAGCTCTGCCCTCCTGTTGTTTCCTGTCACTGTGTAGCCTGTTGAAGATGCAGCCTCAGTGTGAATGCTAAGGTGGAACCCCAGAGGTGCAGCCATTGAAGGCTGGCAGATGCCTCCCAGCACCTTGAAAGGTATTCCAAGAGATATGTCCCATCGTTACCCATGGGGCAATCTTTTATTTCACACATGTAGACTTATTTATTTACTGCTTATCACTCAAAGAATGCTTTCCGATAAGGAAATCAAGTTGATGAGAAGTGTACTAGGATCAAAGCCAATCTCCTCTCCTAGGGCAAAAGAGTCATACCTTATTTAGTCATAGTTATCCCTAATCAATAGGGCCTGGCAGAGCCGGACACAATGGCAGAGGCCTATAATCCCAGCACTTGAGAACTGAAGGCAGGAGAATCTTGAATTCAAGGCCGGCTTGGGCTTCATAATGAGCTCCAGGCCAGTCAGAGTCTGCAAACTGGGGCCCTGTCTCAAAAGAATGCATGTGTACACATTTTACACATAAACCCATGTGTCTATAAATGCATGTCCCAACCATAATGATGAATTGAAACTAAAATCCTTTAGCAAATTGTCAAAACTCTATTGTTTAAAATTTTGTACTTCCAGAGATTTTATTAAAAATGTGTAATTTCATATCATTGCAGGTCCTGGAGAGTTCAAAGATAGTGATTACTCATGGCAAAGGCATGGCGGAAGCACGCCGATGCCAGCAGAGGTCTCTTCCTATGAGCTAACTCCAGGGTTTGCTTATATTCTAGGCTTCAGTGCAAGAAACTCAGCCTCCATGGTCTATTCTCCCATAAGATGAACAGACGGCCTTATCCCCCAGAAGTAGAGAGGGAAAGGAGAAAGGTCAAAACCATGGAAGCTAAATTGACTTTTAAGACATAGGCAAACAGAAACTTCTGGAAGACCTCCACTTGGTGAATGGAAGAAGACAAAAGGGTTTAAGCAATCAGGATTTACAAAAGCCTTCCCTTTCACTATCAAGCTGTGTGTGTGTGTGTGTGTGTGTGTGTGTGTGTGCAAGAGAGAAAATGTGAGTGTGTTCCTGGGAATGTGAGAGTAAGTGTATATGGGTGTGCGAATGTGTTCATGTCTGAGTGTTGGTCATCAGAATAGAGCATGTGCTTGAATGTGCGTGTGTATATGAGAGTGTGTATGTACGTCAATGTGTCTGAGTGCATGTCTTCTGTGAATGTGTGACAGTGTGCATTTGTGTGTCTGTGTCTGAGT
Organism: Apodemus sylvaticus; assembly: GCF_947179515.1. Lineage (NCBI taxonomy): Eukaryota > Metazoa > Chordata > Mammalia > Rodentia > Muridae > Apodemus > Apodemus sylvaticus. Next base: position 34,205,707 of record NC_067482.1, on the reverse strand, counting down.
GTTTGTGTGAATGTGTGTGTCTGAGGGTGTGTTTGTGTGGGAGTGTCTGTGTGAACCTGTTGGTGTATGTGAACATTTTGCATATAGGTGTGTGTATGGGTGTGAATCTGAATGTGTGTGAGTGAGTGTGTATGGGAGTCTGAGTGTGTGAGAGCTTGTGTAGGAGTGTATGGGTGTGAGGGCATGAGTGTGAATGTGAGTTGTGTGTCCCTCAATGCCTAAATATATACTTTGTGTGTATTTGTATTGTGTATGGGATGATTATATGTGTTCATTCGTGTGTTGGTGGGTATCTCAGTGTGTGGGTATGTGTGCTTAAGTATGTTTGAGTGTAAGTGTATGTTGAGTGGAAGGTCACCATGTGAGTGTGTATGTATGAAAGTACCTGAGTGTGTACCTAAGTATGTGTGTGTGAGTATTTATATGGGTCTAAGTATGTCTGTAAGTGTGTGTGTGTTTGTGTGTGTCCAAGTGAATGAGTGTACATGGGTGTGTGGTGATATGAATATGGGTATGTGAATGTATATGTGTGTGCTTGAAGGTCTATGTGAATGTATGTTTGTGTGTGTGTGTGTGTGTGTAGACATATGAGTATGGTGTGTGTGTGTGAGTGTGGTATGAGAATTGTTAGTGTATAAATGTGCCGTGTGTGTTAGTATTTGTGAATGTGCATATTAGTGTATGTGAATGTGTGTCAGTGGACATGTGTGTGAGTGTATGTTCACTCTACTAAAGTGTTAAACGTCCTGAAAAAATCCTACCACAAGCACCAGCTTCACACTTGATTCCTAATAACTGAGATCCCATATGAAAATACGAATTTTTTCCTACTCTACAATAATTCAGAATGTGTCACCCAAATGAGTCTGATGGCAAAATTTATTTCTAGATTACGGTGACTTAGATTTTCTTTCATGGGCAAAATAATCACCTAATCTAGATAACTCTCCAGCACCTTAAAAAGACAACCAAATGATGAAAGAAAATAATCCCAGCTCCAGCCCTCTCTCCTGCCCCAGTCCCAGGCACAGAAGAACTGAAATCCAGAGCTAAGGCCAGTGCAGTGCAGTGTAGCTGGGGCTACATAGCAAGGCTATATCTCAAAACAAACAAACAAACAAATAAATAAAAAGAAAAAAACGGGGCTTGCGGTAGAACATTATTTGCCTAGCAAGCATGTGATCCTGGCCAACAGAATTTTTAAAAACCCACAGTTATCAAGACATAATTGTCTCTCGGAAAGCTGGCATTTTGAGGCCATGTTGTTGAAACTTGAAATCTAAGGATGAGTCCGAGCATGGAGAAGATGAGACCGGAGTTGGTCCTGATACACCTCGGTTCCAGTTCCCTGTGCCTAGCATTTACATAGTCACAGAGCAGAAAGCAGGAAGAAAATGCTTGCTCTCCAGAACCGCGCCACTCTGCCTGGCTTTTCAACAACCCTAGCGTATTCCTGGCTTCCTTTTATGAAAAGCGGCCGAGGACCCTAACCACAACAAGTCATTAAGAAACCACAGAGGACAACTGAAGGGGTCAGCTTTCATTTTCATCCCGGTGACCCTCATGCTTGTCATCATTATTAAGACATCAATTTCCTGTTCTCTTCCCTCTGCCCTTTAAGTAAGGAAAACCAATTCCCGGGAGGAGACTGGAGGAAAAACACAGGCCCGGGCATTTGAAGCAGAAACCAAAATGGATGAATAGAGGCTCGGATTTCTTTAGTCCCCAAAACAATCACCTCGTCTGAGAGAATCTGCCCCCAGATGGAAACCTGTGACACTTAGAACAAGTCAGGTCTGCCACAAACTCTGTGTGACTCAACTTCAAGGACCTGACAAAGACTGGCCGAAGAATGAGTAAAGCAGAAATCAAGAAAGAATGGGAATAATTGATATTTTAGGAGACACTTAGCTTGATTTCACTAAACCACTAATTTTAATAATGATCACTGTAGCCAACATTTAATCACTGCTTAGCAAATGCCAGGCCCCAAACGAAACACTAGCTGCTGATCACCATATTTAATTCTCACAAGAATCCTTGCAGAGATGAGAGACTGTGTGTCCTTCTCACAGGTGAAGGTACCTCAATACATTATTGAGCTCAAGTGGCCAGAAAGTTCCAGAGTCCAGCTGCTGCAGGTTCCCACTGCTCACCAGAAACCTGTGAGTCTATCCTCTTGCCTGAGAAAAACTATTCCAGTTATCTTTAGCTGTGTGAAATCTACCCGAAAACTCAGTGGTTCACGGATTTCATTTGTTCTCTCTCAGGCTGATGCCATTGTCACTCAAGATTTCTCCTGTGGTTTATTTAAGGCAGATGATGCATGAACTAAAAGTTATCTAGGACCTGACAGGGGTGGACATCCAAACAGACACACCCATAGAACTTCTAAGTAACTCCCGGCTATCACCTGGGAGCTCAGGGCAAGCTGTGGACTTGGGACTCAAACATCATGATACCTGGATTCCAAGAAGGAGCATTCTGAGAAAATGAGGACCCTGGAAGCGAGTTTACAAGAGACCCAGGTAGGCGTGGCAAGGCTTCTTAGACACATCACAACCGTCACATTCCACCTGAACCAGCGCACACAGGTCCAGCCCGACTCGAGAAGGATATACGTGGTCTGAGGTCCAGGAGTTGGAGGTTTATCTTCTGATACGGATGGCACAGTCATTTCTATGAAGTATAAAAAAAATTTTGTGCCACTCTGGGAAGAAGCGGGGTGGGGATGGGGAGGGAGAGTTACAGAGAGAAAAAGACAGGGTCGGGGGACACAGGCCAGTGTGTCAAACAAACTGCACCAAGAAGGAGATCTAAAAAGAACTACCAGAAAAGCAAACCCAGGTCCCACACGCACCCTGAAACTTTGTTCTGGCTTTCCAATGTAAGTCCTCAACACCTCTGCATCATCCTCAAACCCTGGCGGGGCAAACGGGTCCTCCAAAGTCCTCAAAGATTTGTTGCAGGTGACTTCCCTTTCGCTTGCTTCATTGAGGCATCATTGGAGGACTGGGACGCAAACAGGCCTAAATTTGAAATCTCACAGGACTCAAAGGCAGGCCTAAGACAACTTTTTAAAAATTCTTTTACTACTTTCTAAAATTGTTTTTAAATTAGCACATCAATGTTATTTTGACCTTCTTATTAGTGCATATCATTATGCATTTTGCCCTAATGACCAAGGACTCAACTTTTATAAAATTCCATTTCTTCATCTGAATTACATGAACAATAAAAATAGTTATATCTAAAACGCAGTGCATATGCCTCTGTCCATGCCACTGACATAAGATCACAATGGATTTAATTCAAGCCATAGTCTCTGAAGTTCCTATACCTAATTGCAAAAGCATTCGTAAGTTCTCTTCATTTATAAAAAAGACTCTCTCTCTCTCTCTCTCTCTCTCTCTCTCTCTCTCTGTGTGTGTGTGTGTGTGTGTGTGTGTGTGTGTGTGTAAGTGTGTGCAAGTACCCATGGAGGCCAGAAAAGGGCATCAGATAGCCTGAAGCTGGAATTACAGGTGACTGTGAGCCACTCAACACGAGTGCTGGGCACTGAGGGTTTCCCCTCAAGAGCAGCAAGCACCCCTAACCTTAACAGCTAAACCATCTCTTCAGCCTCCCCCTCCCCCCCCTTCAAAGGAAAAACCAAGGAAGAAATGAAATAACTTGTTAAGTATGTCAGGAGATCCCCAGTCTCAACAATCTAGTATGTAAGTATAAGAGCTGAAACCATAAAACCACTAGAAGAAAATACAAGGGAAACACGTTCATACACTGCATGGGCAAAGGAGTCTTTCTTCTGAGACTCCAACACCACAGGCAGTAGGGACTGTGACAAGAGGTCACAGCAATCTGAGCAGTGTCTACTCAGTGACGGAATGGAAGCCACTCTCCAGATTGGGAGAAAATATTTTAATTTAATTTAAAATTTAAAGCTATAGTCTCTGATTATCGCACCACCGCCACCCACTCCACCCCTGGCAGAGTTTACCTTATGCTCAGTTTTTGCCCAGGGGATGCTATGTTCAGGAATACAGATAGCCCTAGTAATTCTGTACTTTAGAGGGCGAACCATGGGGGCGGGGCAAAGCAGGAAAGAGGGATGAGGCATCGCCCACTGCTATTTTTCCTTGTGCAGAGGTTTTCTGTTTCATACACAGCAATTGCTACTGGATGGGTGAGTGGACATTTTACATGTCCTTCCTGCTTTCCTTCATGACAGTCTCAGAGGTGACTTCTCGCTTCCACTTGATGATGTCACAAACCTCTCCATACACCAGCAAATACCAGTTCTCCTTCCCTTGCTCCTTCTACACGTCTGTTCTCACTTGCTTCTACAAATGCCTCTCATTCTGGGGAGGAACCCTGACAAATAGAGATTAAAAAAAGTCTAACAGAATCATCTCTATTATCATCAGCCTATGGCTGCCTCTCCTCAACCCCCAACCATCTAGTTTTCAATATAATCAAAGAAAGACAGAGAAGAAAAAGAAAGTCGGAATTGAACTTGAAGGATATATGTGATCTGAGGTCCAGGAGTTGGAGGACCATCAAGAAAAAGAAAGTCCGAATTGAGCAGTCAGCTTTGTGGGTCTTTTGGGAGACACCCCTCTTCAGGAAGCCAGTGGTGGCATACTTGCACAATACTTTGGGGTGTAAAGAGAAAAGGGGAACCACTATCTCAGCCTTGGGTAGATGGATATGCTCTGAATTCCCAAGTGGTGTTAAGACACCTCATGAGAGAGTTTGACCTGATCCCATAGAGTTTAGTATCCATGTATACTGCTGGCGCCTGTGGCTCTCCTGGATATTTCAGAGGCAAAAATCCTTGGTGAGAATCCCTAGGAAGAAGACGGATAAATGCGCCCCCTTAACAAGTATTCACATTCCCACCATCTTGAGCTGGTAGCGCCACACAAGGTCTTTCCCTTAAAGTGTTCTGCAGCCATAGCAGGCTCCAGAGAAGAATGAATGGGATTCTCTGGGCTTCTTACCACATGACCTTCACAAATTACCCTGCCCAGCAACAGAAAGAGCCAGATGAAACCGGTCCCAACAAAAGAACAACTGGCGATTCCTCTAACTCCTAACTGGGTCCCTGAAATGCATAACTTTAGGTCTGCATCCTTTCTTTCTGGTTCTGCCCAGGAGATCCCCAGTATTTCTCAACCAGGGCAAAATGGCGTCTCCAGGAGGAACCCAAGAGAGCGGGAGAGCAAAGAGGGCGTGTTTGGGGGAGAGGTTAGAGAAATGCTATTCTAAAATGAGTACTCCGCAAGAGCTGCTTACCCCACCAAGAAAGACCCCGAGCAGGAGGAGGTGCACTTCAGGGCCAATTAATCCTCCATGCCACTCCCAGCCCCAGTCCCTGCCACTCACTGCCTTCACTATCTCGAGCTGCTGTATTGGCAGAGCAGAGAATGAAAGGCAATGCCCATATTCCGGCTGCGGGTTTCCTGGGCGACCTACCTCCCAAGGAGTTGATTAAACCCAGACTGGGTCTTAGATTCACACCATAAACTCAAATGGGCTGAAGTTTTTTTGTAACCAGGGCAGCACAGAAAAGTATGAGATCGGCCAGAGTTGTTACATAGTGAGAAAGGGAATTTAACTGAACGCTTCAGAAACCAGCAACTGGAAAAAATACAAGCATTTTGTGTTTCTACCCGACTCTGATGTAACTCCTCCACTGACTCCATAAAGTGGAGCGGGGTCATGGTCTTTAAACAGGCCAAGGAAGGAAGGTCACAGTGACCATTTCTATCTCCCTTACTGACCACCACAGATAAGCAACTTCAGGCCTCCCAGCTTGGAGGCGTACATCCTGTTTCCGCCCAGGGTCCAGGGTGGAGGCACAGAGCCTGACCGTAGGGCTCCGGTGATTGGATGTGAAACTCACCAGAAACCTAGTAGGGGACCAACCATGCTGGGCACAGATGCTTCCCTGCCAAAGAGGAACAATGGACAAGAAATAAAGGGGCGGTGGATTTTCCTCTCTCCCTCAATACAGGTGCTTGATACCAGAACCCACTGCAAATGACCCAGGAGGAGGAAATTCCCAGGACAGAGCCAGCCAGAGAAGAGCCACCTGGAAAGCACCTGCCCCGGTCACATGGGAATTCACTCACTCACACCAGTGGTAGGTGTGAGCAGTACCACTTTTCCATGATACCTTTCCTCTCCCCCTTTTCCTAATCCTATTTACATCACTTAGACAACTACTTGTGATGTAGCCCAAGTATGAATACCTCCTTTAAAATACCCTCTTGATTTAAAAAGCCAATTGACACGGGCTTGTGAAGAATAATATTGGCAATGTGTGGAATTTTTCAGATATGTTAATCTCCTGACCCAGCCATTCTGCTGAGCCTGGAGGCTTACAGTAGGGTATTCCTGAGCAGGTGAGTGGATGAATTATGAAACACATGGACAATGGAATATCATTTGGCGATGGAAAGAATGAACTGCAATGGCATGGTGGACACCTCAACGTGTACTCAATGAATCAAACACCGGGAAAGGGCTGCATATGCCACCTGCCACCTGCCACCAGCAACACAACAACCGCAAAGGGGGTAGCTATGGAAACCGTGTGAGCATCCGTGGTCAGTAGGACTAGGCAGAGAGGATTGAGTAAAGAAAGGGGGAGGTCTTTTAGGACAGTGGAAATGATTTATGTGATAGTACAGTGTTCCTGCCTGGGTGTTATTACAGCATGAATGACAGCCAAAAGTGAACCCTAATGTAAGTTGTGGGGTTTGGGTGCTTCTGGCGTGGCAATGCGGCTTCAGCAACTTAATACTCTGGTGTGAGTTCTGATAATGGAGAAAACTATGACTGTAGCAGGCCTGGGGGCATATGAGAAATGTCTGAGGGATGATTCCGTCAATTTTGCTATGAACCTAAAACTCTTTTCGTGTTTTAAAATCCCTAAAGAAAAATAGCAAGCGATATAGATTTAAGGATGACAACTTGGCAATCATTATCAAAATTGAATGGCCCGACAAGATGACTCAGTGGATCAAATCACTTGCTGCCAACTCTGATGATCAGAGATCAATCTCCAGAGCCTACGAGGTGGAAGGAGAAAAATAGATTCCTGCGGGTTGTCTCTACACACACATACACACACACACACACACACACACACACACACACACACCAGGGCATACATGTGCCCTCCACACATATACATACAAAATAAATAAATGAAAAATACATTTCCTTTAAACTTTTTGATGTAGCGACTCTCTGACATATTAACTATGCTGATTATTAGTCTTTGGGTCTGTCATCCATAGCTGTATCCATGGAGCCTAAAGCTGTGGAATTGTACCAAAGGCAGAGTGGGTCCTCAATAAAAAAATGTCACAGTCTCAAAGGAACAAACACACAACTTTGAAAGTAAATTAGCAAGTGAATTAGTATATAAATTATTCAGTCTGGGCTTATGGAAAGCATAGATTTTTCTCTGTTGCTTAAACATCCTGGTTACAACACACGGCTGGAGACAGGGAGTCAGCCCCAGCTGTACAAGATCCCTCTGTATTCTACCCCATCTTACTTCTCTTTGTCCTGAATATTTTGCACAGCCCTGATGCCAGTTTCTTCTCATCTTGTTTCTAACATAAACCATGGTGTCTGTATGTAACAGCATCATACCTCACGCTTTGAATTTTCTATGAATGATATGAGGTACAACTCCATGAATTCAGTCTTGCTCTTGGGAGTATGTTTTTAAAAATCAACCTATATAAAATGGAGGATACAGTTACTTTATGCAACTGTAACTGTGGTACAGTTCACTTCGCTAGTCTCGTCACGATAGACAAGTCCCTGGACACTCTGCTGCACCAAATGATGTTAGAAACGACAAAAGTTCCCTTGTGGTCTCTGATAGATGTGTGTAAGAGCACCTCTGGGACATTTGACTGGGGAATGGATTGTGGGTCGGAAGGAATATGCATTCTAACCGTTATTCCCCATTTCTCTAAGAACAGAGTGCTCACTAGAATGGGTAATCCAGCTCACATGCCTGCCAGCAAGTTTTTATTCTCAGAGATTAAACTCCAAATAGAATAAGCCATGGTGGAATAGCCACCTCTTGAGATCGTCCCCATGACATTATTAGTGCAAACTAAGGGTAAGTAATCCATTTATCTGCTATGAGGATTATTTGACCAACACTGTGGTCATCAAACCCTACCATTTTATTTTCAGTTTTAGAGCTTTAAACTGGTATCTTGTGGTTTATTTGGCAGTTCAGATTTCAATGATGTTCATTTTCTTTTGTATGTGAGCTGTTTCTTTCCACTGTATTTTTGAACTTCTCATCTTTGTTTTTTGAGAATTTTTTGAGAAGAAAATAAGGATTTTGTGTCACAGCTGATTTATGAGGGTATTATCCTAGATGATTGTGAGAGGGGACTGAGCACCTGAGACTGTCCATGAATTTACACCGATGGATGAACCGAATGAGTCATTGTCTTCCATTTGGATCTTTCATGCTATGCCAAAATCTCTTGTACAACATCTTCGTTCTTCATTAATTCAGTCCCTGCTGTAAAAACATCGCATTTGGATCTGCAGGATGACTCCGTGGATAAAGATGCTCATAGGGCAAGCCCGGTGCCTATGTTCAATCCTCACGACCCATGTAAAGGAGGGAGGAGAGAACTACCTCCCACAAGTTATCCTTCAGCCTCCACATTCACACTGTGGCAGGCATACCCCCCAACACACACAGTAAATAAATTCAATTTTTTTCGTTGTGCCAGACAGTGTTCTGAAGCTGTTGTGAGCGGAACATAATCAACAGTCTTACCTTGTAAATCCTGTGAGTAGCACAAGTGCCAGGCCAGATGAGGCGTGCTCTGTGGTGCAGCAGTGGTAAGTCTATTACAGGGGTAACCAATCGATCTCAGATTAGAACTGAAGCATGTTTCACTGGAAGAAATCTTCATCTGGTACTGTTAACCTGGTCTAAAATCAATGGCTAGGGATGCTAAAGCGCTAATGTTATTTAATTGAATGGACATGATAACCAAATTGTCTTCTAAGAAACTGTTGATATCCATAAATAATTGTTTCCTGCTTTGGTCAAAGAAGTTTGGTTTTGGAGCAATCAGCAGTAATTGTGGAGGCTCATCAACTGGTCAGTGTGATAAGAACGCATGATAACTAAATGCTGATCCATAAACTAGACACCTGTCTCCATCTCCAAAGGCTCAGAGTACAGGGCAGAAGACAGGGAAGAAAGATTGCAAGAACTGGAGGATTTGTGTCAAAGACCAACTTCTGGGAATGAGAGAACCATTACACTCTGGAACTCACAGCATCTGTGATGACCTGCACAAGATCAGGCCACCAACATCCTGTCATGGGGGACGGAGGGGCTCATGGGGACCCACCTCTTCCTTATATGCAGCTAATGAATACTAGGGGTAGGAGAGACATTTTCTTCACTTGGTGTGGACACCTATGCTTCTGTAAGCAACCTTAATGCAACTCATGGAGTCAGAAAGAAAAAGAAAGAAAGAAAGAAAGAAAGAAAGAAAGAAAGAAAGAAAGAAAGAAAGAAAGAAAGAAAGAAAGAAAGAAAGAAAGGAAGGAAGGAAGGAAGAAAGAAAGAGAGGGGGGGGAAAGAGAGAGGGAGAAAGAGAGAGGGGGGAAGGAAAGGAAGGAAGGAAGGAAGGAAGGAAGGAAGGAAGGAAGGAAGGAAGGAAGGAAGGAAAAAGAAAACAGAGAAAGTATTAGGGGGCCTAATTGGGGAGAGGAGGGGGATCAGTGAGGGTAGGAGGGGGATAAGTGAGTAAGGAGGGGTTCGATAAGTGAGTAAGGAGGGGGTCATATCATCAAAATACATTATACAAGAATGAAATTGTCACGGTGAAGCCTATTAGCCTAGACTGCCTATAATTAATACAATCAAATAAAGGCAAGCTGTTTCTTATTTTAAGTGAATCCCACCTCATTCCTCATATCTGCCTGATATCAACATCACATACTTACACTTAGCATGGCAACTGACATTGTCATATATGAATCTTCTTTCATTAAGTATCTGAAAACAGACACTGTGTCTCTGACCATGTTCCCTTCCTCTGGATTGATAAGTCTAGTCCACAATGTGCCCCTTAGAGCAAATATTCTAACCCTCAGTAGAAATATCATCAATATCCTCACAGTATAGTCTTTCTTATTTCATGTGCACAAGTGTTTTGCCTGTGTGCATGGATGTGCACTGTGTGCATGTCTTGTACCCTTTGAGTCCAGAGGAAGGTGTCAGATGCCAGGAACTGGATTTACAGATCGTTGTGAGACAATGTATGGGTGCTTGGAATTGAACCCAGGTCCTCTGCAACAGAAACACCTTGCACTCAGCCGTCTCTCCAGCCCCTACAATATTTTCATTATCAATGCATGCTCCAGATGTTTCAATGTCTTCAGTACTATGAATAAATACAGAACAAAGATGCTGCTTCAAGTTCTTGATTCTACCTCCCCTCCTTCAGATATATACATAGAGGTGAGATTTAGGTATTACATAGTCGTTCTATTTTGAAGTTCGTGGAGAAAGTAGGTGCTTTTTTCCATAATGGTTTTGACAATTTCCATTCCCACAAAAAACTTACAAACTTTCTTCTTTTATGCATCCTTGGTAGTGCCCCCCCCATCTTTTCTCCACGGCTGTTCCAACAGGTATGGGGTGGCACCCCATTTTGCTTTCATTCATATTTCTCTGATAAACAGTGATACATAGTACCTTTTCACACTTCCTGTTGGACATTAGTATGCCTTCTTTAGAGAAATCTTTATTCAAACCTTTTTGCCAAAGTTTTAACCAGTTTACATTGCGGCTTTGCTGCTTATTGTTTGTTGTGGGTTGATGTTTGTTTGTTTGTTTGTTTGTTTGTTTTTGGGATTTGGTTTTGTTATTGAGTTCCTTGAATTTCTTTTTTTGTTGTTGTTGTTGTTTGAATTGGCAAATATTTTCTCTGAATCTGTAAGTTTTCTTTTCACTTTGTTGGGTTCTCCCCCCCCCCTTTGTAGTAAAAAGCTTTTAAATTTGACATAATTCCATTTATTTCTTTTGCTTTGGTTACCTGTGCATGGAGGTCATTAACACACACACATACACACACACAGAGAGACAGACAGACAGACAGACAGACAGACAGACAGACAGACTATACCAATACAATCTGGGTTTTCCTACAGACCAATTCCTATATTGGCCATGGATAGTCAGTTTTCCCAGTACTATTTACTCAAGAGATCGTCCTTTCGCCAGCAAGAAGCCTTGGCTGCCTGTCAGTGATTGGCTTTTTTCTGGGCTCTCTTTTCTGTTGAGTTATCAGGACCTCCGCAATGCTCTGCTCACTACAGCTCTGACAGGTTTTAAAATTCAGAACCGTGGTGCCTCCAGCTCTGTCCTTTGTCACTGTTGTTTTGGCTGCTTGGAGCTTTAGAGCCCTTCGAGGTTTCCTAAGAATTTAAGATTTCTTTTGTAAGTCTGTGAAAATATTACCAATTTTTAAAATAGAAATCATATTGGATCTTTAGGTGACTTTAGGTAAGATGGACATTTTAACCATATTAATTCATGGGCACTTACTGCCTCTGGAGAACAGAGGTACATTTCTCAGCATCCACGTGGCAACTCACAACTGCCTGTAACCAGTTCCAGGCAGTTCAGATGCCCTCTTCTGGCACAGGGCACTCAGACAGTGCATGCATGCATGCAAGCAAAACAGACAAAATGGAATAAAATATAAAATTAAAATTTTAATTTTATTGAAAATATTGATTGTTCCAATCTGTGGGCATGGGTTATCTTTCCTGTTACTGGTTGCTTCTTCAATTTCATCATTTTCTCTTTTTCAGTACACAACCCTTTTGTCTTCTTCACTACATTTTTTCCTAAATCTCTCCCTCCCTCTTCCTCTGTTCCCTCCTCTTTATTCTTCTCCCTCCCCCCTCATTCTCTTCCCCTCCCCCACCATCATGCTACTGTAGACAGAAGTGTTTGCTTGGTTTCCGTTTGGCATGGTTTATTGTTTGTGTTGGAAACGTAACTGGAATGCTACGCTGAAACTACGCTGAGTTCATTTATGTCTAACACTCTCTGCCTCTAATGTCGGGGCTTTTTAATATGAAATATCATAAAACCTACAAGGATTTTCACTTCTTCTTTCTATTTATTTCTCTTTTAGTCATTGTCCTTTGCTCCCATCTCCTCACTTCCGGCTTACCCTGTCTGGTCTGTGAGTTACCTGAGACTTTGCACAGAGCTCACTCGCACTTCCCTGAGGTCTGACCTCGCTGCACCTGTCTTCCGTTATATTCATTTCAGCTTACTCTTTATTTCTCTTCATACTTTGGTTCTTTGCAAGTGTTTTGTTTCTTTCCATACAATTATAAACTTCTTGAATTCTTCTCATTCCCGATTTTTACATTTATTATGTCTTGGTTGGAAAAATGCCTGACATATTCAGATTCTCTTAAATGCATCAAACGTGGTCCTGTGGTCCATCCTGATCCATCATCACACACGCCCTGTGCTCCCAGGAAGAATGTGTGTTCTGCTACTGTGAGCTGAGATGCTCTATGCACGAATCAGCTTTATTGGACCGGAGTTACTGGAGTGTATTGACCCTCTGCCTGGGTGACTTATCCATCACTGAGGTAGGATACTGAAGTCCTACTGCTCTGAGTTGCCCTCTAGCTTTCCCTTCACTGCCCGTGATCCTTTCTGTACAGATTTATAAGTTTCAAGTTTGAGCACTGTAGTGGCTGGAATGAGACCGTCCGCCATCGGCATTTGAACATTTGATCAATATGGCGGCACTGCTCAGGTGTGTTTAACAGGTGTGTCCCTGTCTGTATGGGGCCGGGCTTTGAGCGTCTACAGTCTCACCTCACATCCAGTTCACTCTTTCTGCTTCGTGCTCACATCTGAAGAAGGAAGCTCCCAGGTTCAGTTCCTCCACCTGCCTGTTGCTGGCTACAGTGCCTCCTCACCAATGGACTCTCACCCCTCTGGAACCACAAGCCAAAACCAGCTAACTCTTCCATCTTTAAGCCGCTGAACACTAATATATTTACAACTGACAGATAAAGAACTTAGCCCTTTATCATTATACAATAACCGTATCATTCCTTATATCAACCTTTATTTACAGTATATTTCTTTTGATGTAATCACAGCCATTCGATCTCTTTTGGTTACCATTTGCACAAACATTCTTTTCCCAAGTCTTCATCTTCATCCTATATATGTCCCTGAAGCAAAAGTACTTCTCACACAGGTGGAGTACTGTAGAATCTTGTTGAATGCTGTTTTTTAAAAAAGAACTCATTCCCCCACTCCATGTTTTCTATTAGATAACTTGATCACATTTTAAAGTTACTGCTGGACGAGGACTTCCTGTTGCCATCCATGTTTTCTCACTGTGCATCCTCAGTTTCCATCCCTGATCTTCCCACTCTGCACTGTGATTTAATAGACTCTTAGGTGTATTTTGTTGCTTTTTTTCTTTGACTTCTGTGCACTTGCTAGGGGTCTCTGCTTTGTAGGTACCACGAGGATTACACAAAACAAAAATCATCAATATTCAGTTCATAGAACTTAATCTCAATTTCAAACCTAAGCTCAGCACATTACTATCATGTGATACTGTTCCGTACATGTTGTTAGGGATATCACAATTTATATCTTTTTATCTTCCATACTTATTAACAAATTGGTAATGCTCAACAACACATATGCGTTCAGAGAAAGGTGTCATTAGGCAGTTTCATGTGCTGAGCTGTGAAAGCATCACAGAGTGCCCACACAAGCTGAGATGGCTAGAGCGTCCCTAGGCAATTCAACCATGCGATGGTCATGGCAGGTGGGGTGCACCATTGACTAGAATGCCATTATATAGCCCATGAAAAGTATTTTTTCTCTTTTAATAGACTGGAAATCGATTTATGTGCCACAGTCACTATGTGTGAGTATTCTAAGTTTTCCTGCATATGTATCTTCACCCACTGTCTTATACTCTTGCTAATTTTCAATGAGAGGATGCATACGGTTGGAAAGTCCAGGTACCTACTATGTGTTGACTTACATAAGGATGCCGGTGGGACCAGAAGATGCTCATCTGGTAAAAGGCTGTACATGCCAAGCTGGGTTGGATTTATGGGACTCGTGGAGAGAGTCATACTTGTGAGGGATATCTGCAATCCCATCACTCCTATTGCAAGATGGCAGCCGGGTACAGGAGAATCACCAGGAAGTGCCTGTGTCTGCCAACTAAGAGTATGTAGTCAGTAACAAGAAACAATTTTCCTCTGACCTCCATGTGCCTAGTAGAAGTGCACACACACATATACAGACACACACTCACAGACACACACACAGACACACACACACACAGAGACACACACAGAGAGACATACACACAGACACACAACCCAGACATGCACACACAGAGAGAGAGACACACAGACACACACATGTATGCACAGGCACACACAGACATGCACACACACACAAACACACACACAGATTCATGCACACACACACATGCACACAGATGCATACAGACATGTGCACACATACACACAGAGACATGCACACACAGAGATGCACACAAACATGCACACACATATGCACGCACAAACACACACACAGATTCATGCACACACACACATGCACACAGATGCACACAGACATGTGCACACATATACACAGAGACATGCACACACACACACACACACACACACACACATACACACACACACACCCATGCCTGTGATTACTAATTACAGGCACAAAGAAAAGATGCATTTCAAGTATGTCTGAGTCCTGTACCAAATCCTTATAATTAATGTTCATTGCTTGCAATGAATCTGTCTTGGATATATATTTTATTAAGAAGGTAAACATGGTCCAGAGACATCATAAAACTTGCCCAAGTTCAGGCAACTGGCATGTGGTAAAGCAAGATTTGAACTCATAACTACAAAGTCAATTTTCTTTCTCACCAGACCTCCCAGGTCACCAATAAGACCTCCAACACTTCCCCGTGTCCTGGGCTGGTTGGGGAATCTGCAGCCTAGGCTTTAATTCCTGATTTGACCACTAAGTGGTTTAGGCCAATTTACCCTTTTGGGGGTTTTACTGACTCTACTCAAAATACAATTGTACTTAGCATAGTATCATAAGACCAAAAAGAATGAATTAATGTTTATAAAGTTCTGTGCAAAGACTAAATATACTTTTATTTCTTAAATATTCTTATATACAGATAAAATTATAGTCCCAAAAAGGCCTTAAATTAAGATTGGATTTCAATGTTTCCATTTCCTGGCTAACCAAACACCAAGTGATGTTTTCCAACCAGCATAGATGGTGTTTTCTTAGAGCCCAAAGAGTAAATGTCAATACTTGTGGTAGTTTCTGAGGATTTACAAGTGCTAACCCCAAGTAAAGAGGCACTAGGAGAAAGCCAATGTACCCATACTGATAAATATTCACCAAAAAATCCTCATGCAAAAACCGTGTGGGAATAGGAGTGTTTTAATTCAGAAGTAACCAAAGCTGAGATGGAGCTGAGTCAGGACTTTAATTTGGGACCTGCCTGGCTGTCTGTGACATGCCTGTTCCCTCTGGCTGGAGAAGCCAGGGTCAGGCAGAAAATGTGCATTCGTGTATTGAGGCAGGAATGCAGTCCACACAAGTAGGTGTGTTGTCCCTGTATTCCCATGACAAATAAGGAATTACTTGATTAATATTGGCACTCTAATGTATTTACACCATTTTCCTAGAAATACTAAATATTCTGAGGAGGTACAATCAACAGAAAAATTATCCCACCAAATACGTCAGAGCTGAACCATTACAAATGCGTTACTCCTAGTGACAACAAGCCTAAAACTCCAGATTTTCCAAGTAATGAGCTAAGAATCACCCTTCAGCAAGGTTTACCTATGGCATGTGCCCACTTGTTGCTATAAACCATCTCTTCTGAGCTTTGGGGTGATGGTTAATTAATGTGATGTGTTGATCGAGCTAGGCTACTATATTCAGATATTTACTTGACATGATTCTAGATTCAGGCTTACATACACACACACACACACACACACCTCACACATATACTCCTACCTCACACAAGTGTTCCTCACTGTACGATGGTCGTCACAGCCCATAATGGGTTTGTGGGTCGATTTCATTTAAGTCAATAAACTGAATAAAGCAGCTTGCTCTTTATATATAGGTGGACCTCATCAATCAACTGAAGGCAGTAATAGGAAAAGACAGACTTCCCTGGAAGAAGAGGAAATTCTGTCTGAAGAACAAATTCTGACTAGTTCTCCGGCCTGCAGCCCACTCTCAAGCTCTGAAGCTTAAAAGTTTCTATAATCATATGAACTAATTCCCTACATAACTGTATCACATTCTCTCTTGAAAGATGGGTTGATAGATAAATAGATAGATAGATAGATAGATAGATAGATAGATAGATAGATAGACAGACAAACAGACAGATAGATGATAGATAAAGCTATAGAGATACAGATATAAAGAGATAGATAGAGAGATAGACTATTTTTAGGTTGTCGTTTCGGTATCTTTTCCCAGGTTGACAGAATGCAGTGAAATACTCTTTTATGACTCCAGGCAGGAGCCCTGAGCACAGCCCATGGACATGGTAATAAACAGCTGCTCCTATAGAGCTTAGTCTGTATTGTCTCTAGCTAATTTTTGATGCTGATAGTATAATAAATAAATTTCCCCTTAATCATTTTCAAGTTAGTATGGGCTTATGGGCTATGATGTCCATCATACAGTGAGGAATACTTGTGAGGTGTGTGTGTGTGTGTGTGTGTGTGTGTAAAGCCTGACTGCCCACTTAGTTAGAACTAATGACAACCCCACAGGATTTCAAGAGTATTTACCAGATATCACATGTGCTATACACACTTGGTCTCGGGTACTTCTTCCATGTTTCTAATACAATAGTTCCTAAGTCAGCCAAGAGACTGTGACCCAAATCCTGGAGGTGACACTGTCTGGCTGTATGA
The DNA here is from genome assembly GCF_947179515.1 of Apodemus sylvaticus. Classification (NCBI taxonomy): domain Eukaryota; kingdom Metazoa; phylum Chordata; class Mammalia; order Rodentia; family Muridae; genus Apodemus; species Apodemus sylvaticus. The sequence continues at coordinate 34,188,622 of NC_067482.1, read as the reverse complement.
CTTCAGGAAGTCACATCACCTTTCTCCACTTCAATACCTTTATCTTTTAAGGAATAAGAATATCTGTTGCATGAAGTTGTCATGAAACAAGTGACTATAGAAACGCATCTAGAAGCATGCCTAATGTAGATCAGGGAAACTGTCATAGTCGCCTTCCAAATGACACCTATTTCTGCCATCCCTTGTACCCCCATAGGATCACCTCCACCACGGATACACGATACTTAAAGCTGATCTCATCTCCTTCTCCTGCCTCCCTCACACCACCCAACACATGTCTATCTAATCTTGGCTCGCTCACTTGATCTATTCGCTTACCACTAATTCTGGGCTTTGCACTGAGTCTGGGTACAAAAATAAATACACAAAGGCCAAGTACTGCCCATTGCAGAGGATGGCACCATCAACGCCTCGCCGTTGGATTATTGGTGACATTTAAGCAGTTTTTCCAAACACCTCCTACCCCGTGCTGTCCTTCAGTGACACTACACCCCCATACTCAGGCAGATGCTTTACTTAGCCTCTAGAATAAAGTTCATGACTCTCCAGTGTACTCTCCGGGTTTCATGTGTCACCCCCCCCCCCCACACACACACACATTGTTTTTACAGAGGGCTTTCTGAGTGCTCCCTCCCTGGGATTCCTGCCCTCCTCCTCAGTGCTCCCTGACTTTCATCTCTCACTCCCAGGCCCTATTCAGAGGGTCCTTCTTTATGCAACTGCCTTCTCCTCATAGTTCTTACAACTGGACATTTGGTTGTCCATGTCTAGAGTCCAGGTATTCTTTACAAACCAGATGGGACCCTGGCAAGTCTGGAGGTAACTGGAGGGTCTGCCAAGATTCTGCTTGCATGAGGGTCTGAGAAGCCTCACTGGGAGATGAACTCATCCGGAGGAAAATGAGGGCCAAGTCACACGAGTGTATTCCAAGGACAGTCAGGAAGGGATTATTTTGAGGATAGCATGGTGTCTGCCACTCAGATTGTCCTTGGCCAAGTTCACTGAGATGCATACCCGAACTGTGTGTCATCCACTCGAATTCATCAAAACAGTTCTCAAGTGCCTACACGGATCAGCCTGCTTACTGTATGAAGAGTGGCCAGCTATTCCCATACCCTAGGCTCGAGAAAGGGAACCACAGTCTGAAAGTGACTCTTGTTGCCTTTGTTTAGCATATTACAATTTTTCTCATCTATAATTTGCAAATTTAAAGATCTCTATAAGAGAGGGAAAGTCCAAGAAACCTTGGCTTTCTGGCCCTCACAGGAGAGAGAATAGACTTAGCGAAGGATGCTTTTTCCATCCTCATAATGCTAAGAGAAGGCATGAAGTGACTCACCTGTGTCAGGACGGAGCTGTGCCAGCCGGATCCCAGAAGATGGGATCAGATGGCTGTCCACAGTGCCCTGGGATTGGCACAGGAACACTGAGGCAGGCACTGTGGAGACTGTCGCTGTGAGCAGAGTAGGCAGGCTGCTGTGTGTGCTGGGACCCTACACCCTCCTCAAGAGACTATCTTAATGAAGTCAGCGCCATTTCATTTCTCACTCAAAAAAAAAAAATAGTGCTGACTCATCTCAGGGCACACACTGCATCTTAAAATTTAGGTATACAACTGACAAACAAGCCAAAAAAACAGACATAGAACAAACTTTCATTGAGTTAAAATGAGTATGAAACGTTTTTTTTTTAATTTTAGTAAAACAGGCACAGTCCACAAATGCATATGGGAGTGAGTGGCGTAAAGAGTGTTTATAGGTACATGGGGTTTCTCTCCCATCTCTTAACACAAAATAAATGCCATCCTTTATTTTATTTTGGAAGCTTAAATTAGAATTAAATTACAGCTGCTTTATTGGTGGCCATTTCAAAAACAAATAATGGATTCTTTTGGTAAAAAATAAAAATAAAAAAATAAAGAAGAAGAAATCTGGAGAAGGACTGTGGAAAGGAGAGAGGGGACCACACAGGCACATGCTCAGTGTCCAACAGTGAGATGGAATTAGAGTCCATCACCAGGACTTTCTAGTGTAACCTTCTCCTGCTGCCTGTACAGCAATGTCCCATGACATCAGTAGGGATGACAACGGGAAAACAACCAGAAGGGGACTGTCTCAGGGCCACCCTTGCTGATTATCTTTGATAATCTGGATTACTCTGGGAGACGCTGGGAGATGACACATCAGAAAAAGGTGTTTGCCTCCTAGGCTGACAATCTGAGTTCAATCCCAAGGATTCCTTTAGTGGAAGGTTAGAACTGACTCTCTTCAGTTGCACTCCGACCTCCGTATGTGGGTGTGGCACCTAGCCTCAGGTATGCACACTAAACAATCAAACAAACAAATGGGGATTATTTCTAAAGTGTCATTAGCCTGTCTTCTGGACAGAGCATTCCAATAGTTGGTTCAGTACCCACAGCTTTGTCTGGTCTCCTCTGTTCCCACTCATCCGTTCCCAACCATGACGCACACTGGGAACGCAGCAGCAATGACTAAGCAGCCAATGGTCTCTCCACGCTCATTCATCAGGTTTTTCCTGAGGAAGACATAAAAATGTGGAACCAGCACAGACAGAGTGTGCCTGCTTGTATTGATTGTCCACTTGGATGGAAAGAGAAACCAGCCATAGTGAAGAAGGAGAAGGGAGAAGCCATTTTTGCCTCAGAGTTGAAGCCATCACTCTGTATTCTGAGCAGTTCACCAAACTTCCCATCATGCATTGCTGCCTCTTGAAAGCGGAAAGGTATTTGAGTTCTGCCGTGTGTGTGTGTGTGTGTGTGTGTGTGTGTGTGTGTGTGAGAGAGAGAGAGAGAGAGAGAGAGAGAGAGAGAGAGAGAGAGAGAGAGAGACACTATGTGTGTGTGTGTGTGACACTGTGTGTTTGGGAGTGTGGTGCAAGCATCCCGGGATGTGCATTTGCATGTGCGTGGGCACAAGTGAGGATGCATGAGTACCTACTTTTGAAAATGCTAAGTAATGGATTGTGATAGAAATGGGAGCTCCACATACAGAAATGCATGACTCCACATCTGTCCACAAGTCTCCGCTCTTTTCTCCAGTACTTCTCCCTGCCGACTCACGCTTCACCTTGACTCAACCCCTAATGATCACATTACCACATCATCCCTGCTCTGGAAGGATTCTCTGGTTCCTGGGAAGAGTGCCCAGTCCCCAGGAGCACTCAGATCAAGGTCAACAGCTGACTAGCCACAAGACTGAAAGGTAGACTAGAGACATGAAGGGTGTGTAAAAGAACACCTCTACAGTCCACATAAGGGCGAGCACAGCATTGTTTAAAAAACAAAAAGGGCTTAGTAGCCAGGGTGGTGGAGGATGCTAGCGTCATACCTAGAAGGAAACGGCTCTTAGATCCAGGTGGGTGGCCCTGAAGTCAGTCTGCTCAGGTCACCACGTCACAGTAAAATCATCTTAAGCAAATCAGAGTCCTGCTTTTCAGATTCACTATCTGAAATGGAAAATTATAATGGCATCCTGCATGGTAGGAACAAGTGAGAGGAAGTGGGTGGGGCATGCTGTACACCAGCTGGGTAACTAAGTTACACTGAGCATCAGTGCTGCTGGTAAAGGTGGTGGCGGATATCGGGGATGGTAACAGGGATAACGGGAGTGGTGGGATGGTGAAGGTGGTCAAGTGGTAGTGGGGATGGAGGTGAAGGTGAGAGGGGGATGGTAGGAAAGGGGATGGTGGTGAGGAAAAGGAGGATTGTGGTGATGGTGTGCTGGTGGTGACTGTGGTGGTAGGCATGGAGGGTGGAGACAGTATTGATTGGATGATGATAAAGATGGGGGTGGGAGTCATGGTGGTTGTCATAGTGATGGGAGATGGCACTAGTAATGGTGATAGTGTGAGGAGTGATGATGGTAGTGATGGTGACTGATGGTAGTGGGGACAATGGTGATAACTGTAGGTATGGTAGACATGGTGGTGGCGGCAGTGGCGGCAATGATTGTTGTGAAGGTGATGGTGGTAGAGATGATGGTGGTGATAAAGACAGTGGTCCTTATAGTGGGGGTGGAGTTGATACTGATGGGAGGTAGAGGTGGTGGTAGTTTTGATTCTGTTTCTAGAGCAAGCTAAAAATATAACATAACAGCAGACACCATAAGAAGATGCAGAACTCTGCTTTCTGCACACAGCATAGTGAAGAGAGACAACATTCTTCAAGACCAGGCAGTGAACAGGTAGGTAGGTCTCAATGGTGGCCAAGTAGAAACAGCAAGGGTCCAGTTTATCAGTCAGATGAGTTTTACACTGTGAATTTTGTGTGGCTTTGTTCAAATGGGCCCTGGAAGCCTTAGGAACTTCTGCTAAAGCTCTGACGGAGGGAAGATGAGTTTACCACAGGGATCCGAGAACTGGAGCTGAAGTGAGTCTCTGAGACAATGCGAAAGCAGAGCCGAGAAAGAAAGTGAGAGGAGGGCTGGAGAGATGGCTCAGTGGTTAAGAGCATTGTCTGCCCTTCCAGAGGTCCTGAGTTCAATTCCCAGAAACCACATGGTGGCTCACAACCATCTGGAATGAGATTCGATGCCCTCTTCTGGTGCGTCTGAAAACAGCAACAGTGTACTCATATACATTAATTAATTAATTAAATTAATTTTTTTAATTAATTAAAGTGAGAGGAGGCATGATAAGAGCATCCTCCCGCCTCTGAGGGGACGGTGATGTAAGAGTGAGGCGTGAGCAGCCAGTGCAAGAAGAGCTCTGCACACTTCCTGTTTGGGCTTTTGCTCTAAGCTAAGCAGAAAGTATGCACAGCTCATTCCGTGCCTTAGGTTCAGCAGTGAACTATTTTCATGTATTCGTTCCTTCGTCAGACATTTGTAGATGCTGCAGAATGGCACACCCCGTGCACAGGGATGCGCACAGAGCTAGCTTAGAGACAGGGAGATGGAATAATGGAGCTGCTCTTAACCCCAGACTGAGCTCTGCAGACTAGCAAGCAACCAGGGCTAGCGGAGCACCTGTTTGTTAGAAAGGTAGGTCACAAATGGCCGTGAGATGTTTATGAGACGAGTGGCCTTTGTTTCTAAAAGCAATGGGAGCTGGACAAGGACAAATGCTCTACCAGCATTGCCACAAACATCCCAGGGGAACCTTAAAATGTCCTCTAGACCCTAGGGTCCATAACAAAAGGCTCCTTTGCAAACTCATCCCCTACACACACACACACACACACACACACACACACACACACACACACGCACGCGCGCATGCACGCACACACATCATTCCTCTTAGGGGTAGCTCTAAGCAACATTATCTTCTCCCAAGAGCAACACAAACTTAAAGCACTGGCTGCCTTGCTGTTACAGAAAGATCTAAACAGGGACGCAGACACCCTTTTGAGTGAAAGACAGGAACTGCATTGAGGTAAGCCACACTTTCATTTACTGTAACATTTGAACGCCTTCCCAAGGCCAGGGCTTTGCCAGTCCACTCTTAGAATCACCAAGGCAGAAGGAAGCAGTGTGAGTCACTGCTGAGGTAAAAATAGTGTGCTGGGTGGGGACCAGCCACCCATTGTCACAGCCAGAACACAGCCATGTCCATAGTTGAGGAATAATGTTAAGATTCACACTAGAAATGCCTCTTAAGATTGTTCTGTCTCTGGAACTCTTATAGGAGGTTTTTGTGGAAGCAGTTATACATTTTCTAGTGAGATGAAGTATATGAAATAACAATTTGATTGGAAGAAATTCATTGTGAACCTAAACTTGTGAACTGGTGAATTTTTATTCAGATCGGGTGTTTGTAATGGCTTGGAGATTAAAGAAAGGACTACTTAACTTAAGCTACTCTTTGGTCACACTGGCACTGCCCGACAGCAACTGCAACCACACCTGAGGCATTTCGCCAACTGATACTTGATTCCCAATCTGTGGGAACATCTCTGCACTGTGAGACCAAAGGAGAGAAGAAATATCCTTACTTGTGGTCATCATAGTTAGTCTAAACTAAATCTGAAATGGAGTGTGGAGAGCATGCGAGATCTTACTTCACCCCTCCCCATCTCCTTCCCTTTTCCTCCTCCTCCTTCCCTCCTTCTCCTTCTCTCTCCTCCCCTCTTCAAAAGCATGGCCAGGTTGCCCAAAATTCCCCCCTCTAAATAATTTTAACAGATCAAAACGCTAATAAATGCATATTTTATCATGGGTAATATGGTGAGTCATTTATAAAAACAATTACTGGATGATGCTATAGATTCATCTGGCCAGTCACTGGGCAGCTGTCATGGGACTAGTGAGGATGCTTTTGGTCCTAAGGAGAAAGATAAAGGACGAGGTTCTGGGTGTGGTCCAGGAAGACTAAAAAGAGCCTGGCTACCCCCACCTCTACTAATTTTCTGGAACTGGCCTGACCTTATTGTTTGAGTAGTTTGTCCTGAGACCATGGAATTGCTGTGGCTGCAGTTAATTGCTTTATTGTGACGTCTAAGCTGTGGAGAGAGGCTGAGGCGTGTGCTCCTCCAATACGAAGACTTGTCTGTTTTACTTGGAACCTCAGCTGTGCTCCTGTAAAGTGGGAAGAATATCTCGTCGCAGGGAGCTCCTGGGAAGCCAAAATCAGCTCATGAATGGGCAATGTTCCACAAATATGAAGGAATCCAAGGGCCATGTTTGGTCTAGAAACCCAACTTCTTGGTATTTATCCGAAAGTCTTCAAAGGTTATGTATTCACACACACACACACACACACACACACACACACTAACCCACATGCACACCCGCAAAAAAACTGTACATGTATATTTAGATAAGTTTTTCTTGCAAAATGTCCAACATGTGGATGAACCCAAGATGCCTGACAATGACGTGAACATACACATCCGTACAGAAGAATTGTCCTCAGAGATAAAAAAAAAAAAAGCAGTGAGCTATTGAGCTATTGACTCCTTCATCCCTGAAAAGACCCCAAAGAGCCACAAATGAATATTGCGGAAGTGAAAGAAGTCAACCCGAAAAGACAACACACTATGTGATTTCCAACCACATGATTTTGGGGGAAAAGGAGGAAACTGAGATGAAAATAAAAGGAGCAGTAGGTACCAAGGCTCTGGGGGATGCTCAGAGGTCCATGGAGTGCAGGGAAACTTTAGGGCATTGAAACTATGCTGTATGATGCTTTCTCTGTAAGTCTAGGACATTATCCACTTGTAACCCACAGAATGTACAGCACAGGATGGGCCCCATTGCAAACACTACACTGCAGTGACTATACAGTGACGTATGGAGTGACTGTGCAGTGACTCGGAGGCCAACATGAAGTCCATCAACAAACTCCCACTTCTACAGAGTGACATCCAAAGCGCTCCCTCACCTTAGAGAGTTGGTGAGCGAAAAGAGGAATTTCAGGCTCTCTTGTCCAGGGTCACATGCTACTGCTATTGTTCCTACGGTACAGTCCACATGCAGCGCAACCCACACCTCAAGCCCTAGACAACCTTCCTTGGACAACCAGCCAGCCATTGATGCCGAGCTCAATGGTCTTAGTCCTTTCTTTCTCTGCCTTTGCCCTTTCAAAGCTTTTCCTCCTTTCTTCTCACTCAGTGTGTCTCTCCTCACACCTGCTTCAGCCTCAGTGTGACCTTTCTATGGCCACATCTAGGAATGACCTCCAGCCATCTGCTAACCTTATCTTCTTATAGTCAACCCAAACCCAGTACTCAGAACCATCTTCAGAAGGCTGTACTTCCAGAACACTCTGTCCTCCCTGGAAAACACTGCCAACATGACAAGCAAAACAAGACCCTTCACCAAGTCACCCAGAAGCCAGCTTGTCACCTATGCCACCAACCTTCACTCTTGATGCACTGACTGCTCCCAGAATGACTAAGGAACCTTTAATTACTTCAAGCCAAGGAACAAATACTTCAAGTCAAGGGAACCATTACTTCAGACCAAGAAATCTAGTGGGCTGCTTAGACTTTCAACACCAACCAATGTTGGGAAGTAAGTCTTAATAGTTAACACGTGTTAAGTGAAGGAAGCCATTCACAAAAGGGCAGTAATTTCATGATCCTTTCTCACATGAGACATCTTAATCAAGTTCCCAGAAGCAGAAAATAGAGTGATGTGAGGAGAAGGAAGTGGGAAGCTGCTACTTGGGTGTAGGCAATGTGGTGATTTGAATGAGCAGGGCCCCGATCGGGTCATATATTTCCATGTTTAGTCCCCAGTTGGTGAACTGTTTGGAAAGAATTAGGAGGTGTGGCCTTGTTGAAGGAGGTGTGTCACTGGGAGTGGGCTTTGAGGTTGCAAAAGTCCATGTCAGGTTCTGTCTTTCTGCCTGTCTGTCCATCTCTCTACTTGTTGTCTACAGATCAAGATGTAAAGCTCTCAGCTGCTTTCTAGTTCCATGCCTGCCCATGGGCTGTCACACACCCTGCTGTGATGATAAAGGATTAGCCCTTTGAAACTGTAAGCAAGGTCCCAATCAAATGCTTTCTTTTATAAGAGTTGCCTTGGTCATGGTGTCTCTTCACAGCAATAGAACAGTGACTAAAACAAAGAGGATATGTACATCACTGTACCTATGGTAATAATGCTTTGGCCATTAAACACATGGTAAGCAGATATCTATTAAATGCTCTTACTACAAGGCCAGACAAATAATAATGCTAGTAATCTCAGGTTCAGGTCACAAAACATGGAATTTCAGGACGTTTTCTTCCCAACAGAATAAAGCCATCAGCTTGGATTTAAACTACTGCTGTTCCCACCTAATGTTCAAAGTCCATTAAATAAACTTTGGGTCCAAAAAGGAAATAAGTAATAGCCAACAGGTCACTTTCACAATAGAACCGGAATGATTCAGAATCGTAATTCAACATTCTTCCTAAGCAATTGTGGAAAAGGTTTGCAGCCTGTATCTTCATCCTAGCCACAATAAAGAAGACTCTGTTCTGCTTATGGGAGAGATAAAAAAGGTTTCTCTAAGACTGCTGTGTGCAAAATGAACAGCCCGTTGGCTCTCCCTTCAGTGTGTTATGGAACAGGAGACAATAGATACCTCTATTTCCCTAGATGGACAGCTCCAGATAACTGGAGCTGAACACCAAAGGCTCAGGAGATGCTTGACAACACTTTCTTCTTGTACCCCAATCTGTCCTATACTACTAGACACATTCACAACTGGCTGAGATTGGTCTGTGTTTCCCTGTAGGGAAGATTCATGCTCTTTCATTTTGGGGTTGCTGGTCCTTGTCAAGTTATGGGGGTATTAGATAGTTATTCCTTTCGAAAAATCTGGGTGACTTGGCTACCCCAAGGATATATAAGGATCCAAGAATCTAACAGAGATCTCAAAAGTCAGAAGTCCCTCACCATAATAATGACTTTAGCAATTAATGAAGTTTTGGGGACACATAAGAAAATAACTGCCTCATGTAGAAGGAATCTGTTAGGTCTACTTGGAAGCTTCAACTGTCCGGTAAAGCTGATTGGCCTGTAAATGAGGCAGGAAATAGAAGGCGGGAGTTCCGGTAGGAAGCAAGAATTCTGGGACAGAACCAGGTATGGGAGATTCTCCTGGAAACATAGAAGAGGACAGACGACGCATGGAGCTGAGCAGAGGCAACCAGCTACTTGGCAGAACGTAGAATAGAATAATGTGAGGATTAATATATGAGCTAGTCAGGGAACGGCCAAAGCTTATGGTCAGGTATCTGTAAATATAATTTGAGTCTCTAAGTTGTTATTCTGGGAACTTGGGAACAAGAGGAAAGACACACACACACACTTTTACAACTTCATATTAGGCTTACATGCTATAAGAGTAGAGAGATACATATTCCAACAGGCAATGTGTGAGCTTACTCATAAACAAAATACTAAAAGAAATAAAAAATAGTATCTCTCCAGGTGAATATATATATATATATATATATATATATCAGCAGATATTCTAAAACCTTAAAACAATTTGGGCCCAGGTAAGGCTTGGTGGTTGTATGCTTGGGTAACATATATGCAGGGCCCTAGACCCCATCTCAACACTGTCACCTTTCCCACACACATAGCACTTTCTTTTTTTTAAGATTTATTTATTTATTATAAGTACACTGTAGCTGTCTTCAGACACTCCATAAGAGGGAGTCAGGGATTTGACTCCCGGCTTTGAAGGTGAGGCCGCCATCCTCTCTTCAGTGACTGAGTGGGCAGGTACATCCAGGAGCACAGGGAACACAAGAGTACCAGAACAACTGAAAAAGGGTCTGCCAGGGCCCTACCTGCACCCAGGAGCTGGGCAGTGCCACAGTACTCTGTGCCAGGGAAGAGCCAGTCACCCAGGGGTACTGAGAGAGGCTTGCAGGCCCACAGGAGGGACAAGTGCCAGCCAGAGACAGCAGGACCAACTAATACCAGAGATAACCAGATAGCAAAAGGCAAAGGAAGGAACATTACCAACAGATATCAAGGCAATATGGCACCATCTGAACCAAATTCTCCCACAACAGCAAGTCCTAGATAACCCAACACACTGGAAAAGTAAGATCTGGATTTAAAATCACAGCTCATGATGCTGATAGAGGGCTTCAAGAAGGACATAAATAACTCCCTTAAAGAAATACAGGAGAGCACAGGTAAACAGGTAGTACTGTTTAGGAATTACAGGAAAACACAACCAAACAGGTGAAGGAATTGAACAAAACCATCCAGGATCTAAAAATGGAGGTATAAACAATAAAGAAATCACAAAGGGAAACAACTCTGGGCATTGAAAACCTAGGAAAGAAGTCAGGACTCATGGAAGCAAGCATCAACAACAGAATACAAGAGATAGAAGAGAGAATCTCAGATGCAGAAGATACCATAGAAATCATTGACACAACAGTCAAAGAAAATGCAAAGTGCAAAAAGCTCCTAACCCAAAACATCCAGGAAATCCAGGACAAAATGAGAAGACCAAACCTAAGGATTATAGGTATAGAAGAGAGTGAAGATTTCCAACTTAAAAGGCCACCAAATGTCTTCAACAAAATTATAGAAGAAAACTTCCCTCACCTGAAGAAAGAGATGTCCATGAACATACAAGAAGCCTACAGAACTCCAAATAGTTTGGACCAGAAAAGAAATTCCTCCCATCACATAATAATTAAAACACCAAATGCACTAAACAAAGAAAGAATATTAAAAGCAGTAATTGAAAAAGGTCAAGTAACATATAAAGATAGACCTATCACAATTGCACCAGACTTCTCACCAGAGACTATGAAAGCCAGAAGGGCAGATGTCATAGACCCTAAGGGAACACAAATGCCAACCCAGGTTACTATACCCAGCAAATCTCTCAATTACCATAGATGGAAAAACCAAGGTATCCTATGAAAAAATTTACATAATATTTCTCCATAAATCCAGCCCTTCAAAGGAAAATATATGGAAAACACCAACAAAAGGAGGGAAACTACACACTAGAAAAAGTAAGAAATTAATCTTCTTTTAGCAAACCAAAAAGAAGAGAGCCACACAAACATAACTCCACCTCTAATAACAAAAATAACAGAAAGCAACAATCACTTCTCCTTAATACCTCTTAATATCAATGGACTCAATTCTCCAATAAAAAAAAACATACTAACAGACTGGATACATAAGCCGGACCCAACATTTTGCTGCATACAGGAAATGTCAGGCACAAAGACAAACACTACTTCAGAGTAAAAGACTGGAAAACAATTTTCCAAGCAAATGGTCCCAAGAAACAAGCTGGTTAGCCATCCTAATATCAAATAAAATAGACTTTCAACCTAAAGTAATCAAAAAAGATAAGGAAGGACACTTCATACTCATCAAAGGAAAAATCTACCAAGATGAACTCTCAATTCTGAACATATATTCTCTAAATTCAAGGGCACCCACATTCATAAAAGAAACTTTACTAAAGCTCAAAGCTCACATTGCACCCCACACAATAATAGTGGGAAACTTCAACACCCCACTCTCATCAATGGACAGATCAGGGAAACACAAACTAAACAAAGAAACAGTGAAACTAACAGAAGTTATGAACCAAATGGATTCAACAGATATCTATAGAACATTTTATCCTAAAACAAAAGAATATACCTTCTTCTCAGCACCTCACAGTACCTTCTTCAAAACTGACCATATACTTGATCACAAAACAGACCTCAGCAGATATAAGAAGATTGAAATAATTCCACACACCCTATCAGATCACCATGAACTATGGCTGGTCTTCAATAACGACAAAAACAACAGAAAGCCTCTGGAAAGCCCAACATACTCATGGAAACTGAACAACACTCTACTCAGTGATAACTTGGTCAAGGAAGAAATAAAGAAATAAATGAAAGACTTTTTAGAATTTGATGAAAACGAAGGCACAACATAGCCAAACTTATGGGACACAATGAAAGCAGTACTCACAGCTCTGAGTGCCTCCAAAAAGAAACTGGAAAGGGCATACACTAACAGCTTGACAGCACAGCTGAAGGCCCTAAAACAAAAAGAAGCAAATACACCCAAGAGGAGTAGACAGCAGGAAATAGTCAAACTGAGGGCTGAAATCAACCAAGTAGAAACAAACAAACAAAAAAACTATACAAAGAATCAACCAAACCAGGAGCTGGTTCTTTGAAAAAACCAACAAGATAGATAAACCTTTGGCCAACTAACCAGAGGGCACAGAGACAGTATCCAAATCAGCAAAATCAGAAATGAAAAGGGAGAGATAACAACATATACTGAGGAAATCCAAAAAATCATCAGATCCTTCTACAAAAGCCTATACTCAACAAAAGTGGAAAATCTAGATGAAATGGACAATTTTCTAGACAGATAACAGGTACCAAAGTTAAATCGGGAACAGATAAATGATCTAAACAATCCCATAACTCCTAAAGAAATAGAAGCAGTCATTAATAGTCTCCCAACCAAAAAAAGCCCAGGACCAGATGGGTTCAATGCAGAGTTCTATCAGACCTTCAAAGAAGACCTAATACCAATACTCTTTAAACTATTCCACAAAATAAAAACAGAAGGAACACTACCTAATTCGTTTTATGAAGCAACAATTACTCTGATACCTAAACCACACAAAGACCCAACAAAGAAAGAGAACTTTAGACCAATTTCCCTTATGAATATAGATGCAAAAATACTCAATAAAATTCTTGCCAACCGAATCCAAGAACACATCAAAACGATCATCCACCATGATCAAGTAGGTTTCATCCCAGGGACGCAGGGATGGTTCAATATACAGAAATCCATCAATGTAATCCACTATATAAACAAATTGAAAGAAAAAATGACACGATCATTTCATTAGATGCTGAGAAAGCATTTGACAAAATCCAACCACTGTTCCTGATAAAAGTCTTGATAAGATAAGGAATTCAAGGCCCATACCTAAACATAGCAAAAGCAATATACAGCAAACCAGTAGCCAACATCAAACTAAATGGAGAGAAACTTGAAGCAATCCCACTGAAATCAGGGACTAGACAAGGCTGTCCACTCTCTCCCTACCTGTTCAATATAGCACTCGAAGTCCTAGCCAGAGTGATTAGACAACAAAAGGATGCCAAAAGGATTCAAATTGGAAAGGAAAAAGTCAAAGTATCACTATTTGCAGATGATGTGATAGTATACTTAAGTGACCCCAAAAATTCCATCAGAGAACTCCTAAACCTGATAAACAACTTCAGCAAGGTGGCTGGATATAAAATTAACTCAAACAAATCAGTAGTCTTCCTATACTCAAAGGATAAAGAGGCTGAGAAAGAAATTAGAGAAATGACACCCTTCACAAAGGTCACAAATAATAACTGTATCACAAGAACTTCAAGTCTCTGAAGAAAGAAATTGAAGATCTCAGAAGATGGAAAGATCTCCCATGCTCGTGGATTGGCAGGGTTAATATAGTAAAAAATGGCCATCTTACCTAAAGCAATCTACAGATTCAATGCAATCCCCATCAAAATTCCAACTCAATTCTTCATAGAGTCAGAAAGAGCAATTTCCAAATTTATCTGGAATAACAAAAAACCCAGGATAGTGGAAGCAATTGTTAACAATGAAAGAACCTCGAACCTCTGGTGGAATCACCATCCCTGACCTCAAGCTCTACTACAGAGCAATAGTGATAAAAACTGTATGGTATTGGTGCAGAGATAGGCAGGAAGATCAATGGAATAGAATTGAAGACCGAGAAATGAACCCTAACACCTATGGTCAACTTGATCTTTGACAAAGAACTAAAACCATCCAGTGGAAAAAAAACAGCATTTTCAACAAATGGTGCTGGGCCAACTGGCAGTCAACATGTAGAAGTATGCAAATTGACCTATTCTTATCTCCCTGTACAAAGCTCAAGTCCAAGTGGATCAAGGACCTCCACATAAAACCAGATACACTGAATCTAATAGAAAGAAAGTTGGGAAGAACCTAGAGCACATGAGCACAGGGGAAATTTTCCTGAATAGAACACCAATAGCTTATGCTCTAAGATCAAGAATCAACAAATGGGACCTCATAAAATTGCAAAGCTGTAAGTCAAAGGACACTGTCCATAGGACAAAATGGCAACCAACAGATTTGGAAAAAATCATTACCAATCCTACATCTGATAGAGGGCTAATATCCACTATATACAAAGAACTCAAGAAGGTAGACTCCAGAGAATCAAATAACCCTATTAAAAATGGGGTATAGAGCTAAACAAAGAATTGTCAACTGAGGAATACTAGATGGCTGAGAAACACCTAAAGAAATGTTCAACATCCTTAGTCATCCGGGGAATGCAAATCAAAACAACCCTGAGATTCCACCTCACACCAATCAGAATGGCTAAGATCAAAAACTCTCAGCAAAAAATGCTGGAGAGGATGTGGAGAAAGAGGAACACTCCTCTATTGCTGGTGGGATTGCAAGCTGGTAAAACCACTCTGGAAATCAGTTTGGCAGTTCTTCAGAAAATGGGACATAGCACTACCTGAGGACCCAGATATACTATTCGTGGGCATATACCCAGAAGATGCTCCAACAGGTAATAAGGACACATGCTCCACTATATTCATAGCAGCCTTATTTATAATAGCCAGAAGCTGGAAAGAACCCAGATGTCCCTCAACAGAGGAATGGATACAGAAAATGTGGTACATTTACACAATGGAGTACTATTCAGGTATTAAAAACAATGAATTATGAAATTCCTAGACAAATGGATAGAGCTAGAAAATATCCTCCTGAGTGGGGTAACCCAATGAACAAAAGAACACACATGGTATGCACTCACTGATAAGTGGATATTAACCCAAAAGCTCCGAATACCCACAATACAACTCACGTTGACCAAATGTCAACATGGTCAGGAAGACCAAAGACTTTAATCCTTATTGGAAAGTGGATCAAAATACCCATGGCTCACAGCCAACCAATAGAGTGAACATAAGGTCCCCAATGGAGCAGCTAGAGAAAGGACCCAAGGAGCTGAAGAGTTTGCAACCCTGCAGGAGGAACAATAATATGTACCAACCAATATCCCAGAGCTCTCAGGGACTAAACCACCAACCAAAGAGTACACATGGAGGGACCCATGGCTCCAGCTACATATGTAGCAGAAGATGACCATTTCAGACATCAATGAGAGGAGAAACCATTGGTGCTGTGAAGGCTTGATTCCCCAGAATAGGGGAATGCCAATCAGGAAATTGGGAGGGGGGGGGGGTAAGCAGGGGGAGACGAGAGGGGGAGGGGATTTTTGGGGGATTAACACGGAAAGGGGATACCATTTGAAATGTAAATAAAGCAAATATCCAATTTAAAAAAAAAAAAGAGGGAGTCAGATTTCATTAAGGATGTTTGTGAGCCACCATGTGATTGCTGGAATTTGAACTCAGGACCTTCGGAAGAGCAATCAGTGCTCTTAAATGCTGAGCCATCTCTTCAGCCGCACATAGTCACTTTCAGCCCTACTTTCATAGTCACAGATTTTCCAGTCCCAGAGCTAAGACCTCTGTCTTCTGAAAGGCATAAAGCTTCTTAACATATTTTAACATTCTGCCAAACATTTCAAAATAAAATCTGAGGAGTCTGGGGGTGTGGTGCAGTTGGCAAAGGGCTTGCCTAATGTGCAAGAAGGCCCTGGGTTCAATGCCCAGCACCACACAAACTGCTCATGGTGCATGGCAGCACACAGCTGGAATTCTAGCACTATGGAGGTAGAGGCAGGAGGGTCAGGAATTCAAGATTATCCTCGTCTACATAGAGAGTTTGAGGTCAGCCTGACTACCAAAGACCCCTATTTAACAACAAAACAAGCATGGTGGCAGACACCTTTAATTCTGGGACTTGGCAGGCAGAGGCAGGCAGATTGCTATGGTCTACATAGCAAGTTCCAGGCAGCCAAAGCTACATAGAGAGACCTTGTCTAAAAACAAAAAGAAAATTGAAATGGGGAAGGTATCCCTGAGGGACTCTGGATTGACCCCCTTGTTCCAAGCATCTTCTCTAACTTTAGTTCTAGCAGGGAGGGATCACACACACACACACACCACAGCTTAGTAAAGACATATGGGCTTCCCCAAGGATGAAATATTTGCTACAGAATAAAATATGACTACAATGCAAATTAAAATTAAAAACAAAAATGAAATGGCATTTCCCCCTACCCCACCATATTAGGAAAATGTTCAATGTTAGAATCTCCAGTGTAGAGGGTTGGAGGAATTGAGCCTGCTTGGACAGCTTGGTCAGATGCAGAGTCTAACCACACCCTCACACTCAGCCCTCCCTGTGAGAGCAGGGCCTTGCTGTGGAACCCCAGCCCTGCCATGGAGCACCTGCCAACTTGAGCCTAGGTAAGCGAGTGGAGCGTAGCAAGCCAGACATAGTAGGGAGTCGGGACACTAACCCTGGTGGAAGCAAGGTGCTGGCTGGCCCTGTGTGTTGGAATTCAATGAACAGCATCCTCTGGAGGCTGCTTATGGTCTCCCATCTGTTCCCTATCAAAAGAAAGGCAAGGAGATTTCATCTGAGCCTTCACACTGCAGAGGTTGAGAAGTCCATTGCCCATCGACGTTATCAGAATTCCATTACCTAATGTGACTCTCCCAGCAGCCCTGCCAGGCTATCAACACAGATGGTATTTGTGTTTCCAAAGGAGGAAATAAAGGTCAAGGGACTTGCCAGTGTCACTTAGGAGCAGGTCAGAAGTCCAGACCGGTTTCCTGTGGTTGCAGGGCCTCTGTGGGAACACCTCTGCTACTTACCTCATCCCTGTGACCAAGAGAGTCGAGGTAGACAGGGCTTGGGACAGGTGGGGAGGCAGGGAGGAAAGGAAGTCCTAATTCATACCAGTCACAATTTGTCACCTGCCTACTCCATAAAAAGGAAATCAAATACCCACTTTGATTGTAAGGATGTTCCTTTTCAATTAAGCCCTTCACATAATTCAGCTCCCCTGTGCTTGAGCCGGCCTTGAGCGCAAGGTGAAGGTACCCAAAACAGGCGTGGTCTGCTCTTCTCCGTGATGACGTCAGCCCTCTTTTCCAGCCTGCCCCTCCTTCTCCAAGCACACCACACAGGGAAACTGTTCTCCATGTTTGCCTGGGCTCTTCTGAGTACAGAAAGAATATCCTGAGGTCATGTTCCACCTGTAAATCTGTCGAAATATATCTTCCTTCTCCATTGAAGTGACGTGACCCCTGCCTGACCTTCTGGCCTAAGTGGCTTTGTCTCTAGCCAACAACAAAAGAAGGAATTTGATAAGGAAAAGTCACTTGGACTGGTTTTCAAGACCGTTGAATACAATTCTTCATGTAATGCTGAACCCCAACCATAAAGTTGTTTACGTTGCTACTTCACAGCTCTAATTTCGCTATAGTTATAAATTGCAATATAAATATCTGTGTTTCCCCTTTGGTCTTAGGTAACCCCCGTGAATAGGTTCCTTGAGCACCAGAAGAGGTCTCAGCCCACAGTTTGAGAACCACTGCCTTATGTTGAACTGGTCTCAAGAGTTGCATGTCCTCAGATGCAGTCACACTCTTAGAAAAGAAAAAAATAAAAAGATGGAGCGGGGTAAGAAAGGCACATTCTATCAGAAAATGTAAACATTTTTTTTAAACAACTCCCCTGCGCTCTCCTTTCCTTTCCTCTGTGTGTGTGTATATGTGTGTGAGTGTGTGTGTGTGCACGTATGTGCGAGTGTCTGTGTGAGTGTGTGTGAGTGTATGTGTATGTATGTGTGAGTGAGTGTGTGTGTGAATGTGAGTGTGTATGTGTGTGAGTGTATGTGTGTGTGCATGCGTGTGTGTGTGTGTGTGTGTGTGTGTCTGTGTGTGTATGTGTGTGAGTGTGTATGTGTGTGTGTGAGTGAGTGTGTGTATGCGTGTGTATGCATGTGTGTGTATGTGTGTGTGAGAGTGTGTGTGTGTGCGCGTGTGCGTGTGTTTTTGTTCTGCTTACAACTCTAGATGTGCGTGTGCTCTCAAAGGTTCCTGCCACCATGCCTGGTGCTTGCTGCCTACTGTGATGGAGATGAACTCTTAAGAGCTCTAGAACCCTGTGCCCAAAATAAACCCTCCCATCTACAAGTTACCTTGATCATGGTGTTTCATCACAGCAATAGAAGAGTAGCTAAGACACTCTGAGTTATTAGATAACCCAAGGAGAACTATGACCAGAAGCATTATGCTCTTGGGCTTTGGTCTAGACAAGTTGGGCTTATGTTTAAGAGACAACTTTGTCTCCCTGTCAGTACTGTAGGCTTTAAGAATTAGAGGGCAGTGTTTGTTAAGCGTTTTTGTTGACTGTCACGTCAGAGAGAAAGAGAAAGAGAGTTTCCTCCATATAATGTAGAAGATAGGAGAATTACCTATGGGTCAGGCTGCAAATTCATGCTCTACCCCTTAATAGATGTGTCCAGGACAAGTCAGTTACTCTCCATACATTCGTTTCCTCTTTGAAAGTGGAGGTGATGGGCAGTATCTACCCCATTGCTTTACGGTGGAGTCGTTACACAGAAGAATAACAACAAGCTCCTATGAGACTGGACACTGGAGCAGGAGCAGTGACACATGCAAGTTCTCTGGGGACTGCTATGGCTGTGGCAGTGGCAGTGGCATTGGCAGGAGGCTGGAGGCTGGAGGTCAGCCTCGTCTACACAGAGAGTTTCAGCTAGCCTGGTCTGCATAGCCAGATGCTATCGCAAACCCAAAATCTAATAGGTGCTGGACACAGCTTCTTAAGACGATGTCTTAGTATGATAAGGCTTTCTTCTGGAAAATGCAGTCTTGTGGATATAGTGTGGCTGGAGTAGGGATGAAATGGCCCAGTGGAATTTGAGGTTAATTATTGTATGCATCAGTTCCTTTTTAGAAATTTAACATGAGCCTGGCAATGCCCCTTGTATTAGACAAAACGGAAAAAGAAACACTTTTTCTTTTTCTTCATAAAAAGTGTTACCAAGCTATCCGAGCCTGACAGAAGCTCGTGAACAGTCTTCGTGCCTCCACTGCTATTCCATTAAACATCTGGCTATCAAACCCTGACCAAAAATATTATATAATTGGAGATCAACTTTATATACTGCCTCCAAGAACAGATAGCAATGACTTTTAGTCTTCCGTCCATTTGGTCAAGAATACAGGGAACATAAGGCTTACCATCCATAGATCATGATAAGGAAAATTACGAAATGAAAAAAAATCAAGAAGGGAATGCACAGGTGATATGAAGTTTGCCCATCCAAAAACAAGTTTAGGGAAACTTGTACGGAACATTAGCGCCACCTGCAGGCAGAAGTCCATTTGAAATGCGAAGCGGATGAATCATGGCTGCTGAACATCTTTGGTTTGTGTTGTTTCTTTTGAAACAGGATCTTATGAGATGCTCCTGACTTGAACTCCTGATCCCCCTGCATCCACCCCCTGGGAGCTGCTTAGAAACATAGGCTCTCAGGCCTCACCTTCTGTCTACTGAAGACTTGCAGAACTCAGAGTTCAGCAAAATCCCGGGGTGAGGCCTGTGCATATTGTGTTTGAGACGGGCTAACAAAACCCAACCTCCTGGGGACTCAGAGCAATGGCTTGTCTGTAGTTATCTCGCTGGCTCCCTTAAAATCTGATTCCCCAGTCTTTAAAGTACTACATGTCCCACCTGATAACCCATAATCCAGCAGACACACTGATCTCTTCCAGGGAGACATACACATGCACACGCGTGATGCACGTGCTCGTACACACACACACACATATCACATACACATGTGCAGACACATATGCATACATATACACTACACACACACACACACGATTGCTACTGCTTCACTGAGTGGAGGAGGGGTACTTGAAAAGGAAAAGGAAATAAAATATTTTTAGATATGTGAGAAGATACCATATCCTTGGGAATTTTCAAAGTATATTCTGCATTTGTGCAAACCACTCACTTACATAAAGAACCTGTGTTTTCTAAGCCTATTGCTACAAATAAACGTACTTCGACCAAAAAACACAGGAGTGGGCTGGGAATAAGACATATGTATTCTAGCTGCTGAGTAAGTAAAGACCTGTAGAATCGATTCCTCCACGCTATGTGGAAAGGAGGAGGGGTTGCCATTTTGACATGGGGCCCCTTGCAGGAGTGTCTTATCCATCGGAGGTCTGGGTTCTCACAATACTGTTAGCACATACGAAACCTTGAGACAAACTGTCAGATGAAAAGATTTATTCTGCTGATGGGGTTCTCTGCCAGCTCTTACACTGCCACAGACAAATTCAAGAAAATACCATAGCTATAATTAACACAGCTTTCATACCCAAAGTCCCTTGTAACCGGGAGCACTGTTAAAAAAAAAAATGTTCACACTGACACGTTGCTTGATGGAGAAAGGACAGTGTTGCATGGAAAGATGAGGTTTCCCTTCTAATAATATTGATGGATAATTCTTAGGGGGGAAGGGCATGAGGATTATTTCGTTTGATTCGTGGAGCTCTTCTTATGACCTTGGTCGAGCCTAATCAATTTCTGGTATACAGTCCATGCAGCCCACTGTTTTCTCTCTCTCTCTCAAAAAAAGCAGGTTTTTGCATGTCAAATGGAAACTGAGTTCTCTTGGGAAGTAACCTCTGGGCCATATGGCCTGATTATCCTACAGAGGATAGGAGGTGCGCCCGCGAAGGGCTGTCTCAGATGACGTAAGGTGGGGAGGAAGCAAGGCTTGCCTCCCACGCTCTTCCTCACAATTGTCCCGTTTCCTCATGTTTTAGCCATTACTCACGTCATGTTTTGTCATTAACCTAAATAAAATAATGGGCTTCCTATCCCACTTGCTATATAAAATAATGAACTCATGATGAACTAATGAGGGATGGCGGCCACATCGAATTATTAAAATAGTAATAACAGCAAAAGAGACAGGCTTGAAGTGCAATTTATACATATCGTTGATTCGGAGTGAACGCACACTGACAGCATTTCTTCTGCTCACACCTTGGATGTAAGTGGGACAGATTCATTCTTTGAGTGCCCACGTGTTAACACCAAGGCACCGCTGTGGGCACCAGAAGCACAGGAGGGAACAAAGGAACTCTTGCCCTGTGGGAGGGAGCATTTGTCTTTTTTTTTTTTTTTTAGATGGATAACCATTTTTCATTTAATGTTATTATTAATCATATTTTTTCTTTTTTCTCTTTTTTATTTGATATATTCTTTATTTACATTTCAAATGATTTCCCCTTTTCTGGCTCCTCACTCCCCAAAAGTCACATAAGCCCTCTTCCCTCCCCCTGTTTCCCCATCCACCCCTTCCCACTTCCCTGTTCTGGAATTCCCCTATATTGCTACACTGAGGCTTTCCAGAACCAGGGGCCACTCCTCCGTTCTTCTTGGACATCATTTAATATGTGGATTATGTCCTGGGTATTCAAAGTTTCTAGGCTAATAACCACTTATCAGTGAGTACATACCATGATTGATCTTTTGAGTCTGGGTTACCTCACTTAGTATAATGTTCTCCAGCTCCATCCATTTGTCTAAGAATTTCATGAATTCGTTGTTTCTAATGACCGAATAGTACTCCATTGTGTATATATACCACATTTTTTGTATCCATTTCTCCATTGAGGGACATCTGGGTTCTTTCCAGCTTCTGGGTATTATAAATAGGGCTGCTATGAACATAGTGGAACATGTGTCCTTATTATCTTATGAATATCAATGCAAAAATACTCAATAAAATTCTTGCCAACTGAATCCAAGAACACATCAAAACAATCATCCTCCATGATCAAGTAGGCTTTATCCCAGGGATGCAGATATGGTTCAATATACAGAAATCCATCAATGCTGTCCACTACATAAACAAACTCAAAGAAAAAGACCACATGATCATTTCATTAGATTCTGAAAAAGCATTTGACAAAATTCAGCATCCTTTCGTGCTAAAAGTCTTGGAAAGAACAGGAACTCAAGGGCCATATCTAAACATAGTAAAAGCAATATACAACAAACCGGTAGCCAACATCAAACTAAATGGAGAGAAACTTGAAGCAATCCCACTGAAATCAGGGACTAGACAAGGCTGCCCCCTCTCTCCATATCTTTTCAATATAGTTCTTGAAGTCCTAGCTAGAGCAATTAGACAACATAAGGAGGTCAAGGGGATACAAATTGGAAAGGAAGAAGTCAAACTATCACTATTTGCAGATGATATGATAGTATACTTAAGTGACCCAAAAAACTCCAACAGAGAACTTCTACAGCTGATCAACAACTTCAGCAAAATGGCAGGTTACAAAATCAACTCAAGCAAATCAGTAGCCTTCCTATACTCAAAGGATAAGCAAGCTGAGAAAGAAATTAGGGAAATGACTCCCTTCACAATAGACACAAACTGTATAAAGTATCTTGGGGTGACTCTTACCAAACAAGTGAAAGATCTGTATGACAAGAACTTCAGGTCTCTGAAGAAGGAAATCGAGCATTTGTCTTAGTGAGAAAAGACGAGCAGTAAGCACACGGTGATTAAATGCAAGGTCAGTTGGAATGTCACCAGACACGTGAAGAGCAATGGGGGGAAGATGGAGAAGACAGCAGAGACGTGGAAACAAAGATGTCACCTCACAGGGAGGACGGCTTGGAGCACTGAGCCACAAGCACAAAGGCCCTATTACTGGGAATTTGAACACTGTAAAGCCAGGGTCGCAGGGGTGGAGCAGACACAATTAAGATGCAGGAGGAAGCTGAGCATGATGAGTGATGCAGGCAGCTGGTCCTAGCGCTCAGGAGGCTGAGGCAAGAGCGTTGCAGGTTCAAAGACAGCCTGGGCTACTAAGTAAAATGATCTTTTTAAAAAAAAATTTTTTATTATTTGATATATTTTTATTTACATTTCAAATGATTTCCCCTTTCTTGGCTCCCTACTCCCCTAAAGTCCCATAAGCCCTCTCCCCCCCCCCCCTGTTCTCCCATCCACCCCTTCCCACTTCCCTGTTCTGGTTTTGCCCTATACTGCTGCACTAAGCCTTTCCAGAACCAGGGGCCACTCCTCCGTTCTTCTTGGACATCATTTGATATGTGGATTATGTCTTGGGTATTCAAAGTTTCTAGGCTAATATCCACTTATCAGTGGTGCATACCGTGATTGATTTTTTGAGACTGGGTCACCTCACTTAGTATGATGTTCTCCAGCTCCATCCATTTGTCTACGAATTTCATGAATTCATTGTTTCTAATGGCTGAATAGTACTCCATTGTGTATATATACCACATTTTTTTATCCATTCCTCCGTTGGGGGACGTCTGGGTTCTTTCCAGCTTCTGGCTATTATAAATAGGGCTGCTATGAACATGTATCCTTATTACATGCTGGGGAATCCTCTGGGTATATGCCCAGGAGTGGCATAGCAGGGTCCTCCGGAAGTGATGTGCCCAGTTTTCTGAGAAACATCCAGACTGATTTCCAGAGGGGTTGTACCAATTTGCAACCTCACCAGCAGTGGAGGAGTGTTCCTCTTTCTCCACATCCTCACTGACACCTGCTGTCTCCTGAGTTTTTAATCTTAGCCATTCTGACTGGTGTGAGGTGAAATCTAAGGGTTGTTTTGATTTTCATTTCCCGAGTGACTAATGATGAGCATTTTTTAAGATGCTTCTCAGCCATCCGAAGTTCTTCAGGTGAAAATTCTTTGTTTAGCTCTGTACCCCATTTTTAATAGGGTTATTTGGTTTTCTAGGGTCTAACTTCTTGAGTTCTTTGTATATATTGGATATTAGCCCTCTATCTGATGTAGGGTTGGTGAAGATCTTTTCCCAATTTGTTGGTTGCCAATTTGTCCTTTTGACAGTGTCCTTTGCCTTACAGAAACTTTGTAATTTTATGAGGTCCCATTTGTCAATTCTTGATCTTAGCGCATAAACTATTGGTGTTCTGTTCAGGAACTTTCCCCCTGTACCGATGTCCTCAAGGGTCTTCCTCAGTTTCTTTTCTATTAGTTTCAGTGTGTCTGGCTTAGTTTTGCTACTGAACACTAATAGCAAAACTATCTATTAAATAAAGAAAAGGAGTAGGGAGATAACAAAGGGATAACACCACGAGGATGATTCTGAGTATGAGAAAAGGCCACTAGGAGGCTTCAGAGATTCATTTGTGATCCAGCACAGAGAGAATGGCAGAGAACCACTTAACTGCTACATTGGAAATCAAAGCAGATGGGTGAGACAAGCTGGAATTCCCCATTGTGCGAACTAGTGGTAAATGCTGATGACTTGGACCAGGATGTTGGTGCTGATGCAGGAGATAATGAGGTAGCAGCAAAGCCAACACGGTTTTGAAGGTGAAACTAACATGACTGGCAGGTAGACTTGATATGGCATTTAAGAAGAGATGAGCAGATTTCAAGCTTTTTAAACAATATGACCGATTTTGATATCACTTTCTGGGAATTGAGTCTCCAAGGAAACCAGAAATTTCTACTTCAGGTTTCTGTCCCTTGGAATGTAATCAAGGAGTATCTTTGTTGTCCTGTGTCTTGCTCTGTCTTTCACATGGCCAAACATACTATCTTTAAAATCTAGCTGTGCACAGAGGCCCTCTGAAATGTTTGTCATGAATAATGCTGTCCTGGACATCTGTGGATGTAGTTCTATGTGGACAGATGTTTTCTGTTCCAGAGAGCTTAGCTCATGCTTAGGAGTAAAGGTGTTAGAGCTAATTGCTCCTGTGCTCAACTGTGTGAGGGAGTTCCAGACTGTTCTCCAGGCTCCTGATGTTCCCACCAGTATGTGGGGTTTTAGGCTCGCCCATATTTTGGCTAACACTGGTTTTCACTTTGTTTTCCTTATTTTAGTCTCTTCAGTGACCATAAAGTAGCACTTCCTTTAGGTTTTCATTAGACTTCTCAGATATATAACAATGTTGGGCACTCCTTTAATCCCAGCACTTGGGAGGCAGAGGCAGGCCAGCCTGGCGTACAGAGTGAGTTCCAGGACAGCCAGGGCTACACAGAGAAGCCCTGCCTCGAAAAACAAAAACAAAAAACCAATATAACAGTGTTGGGAACTTTTGATGTGCCTGTTGGCCGTGTATAGGGTCTCACACACACTTCTGCTGAGCCACACCTCTGGGATGAGGCTTTCCTTTTTGATAGGCCCACAACATTCATTAGTGGTGAGATTTTGAACAATTTAAATTGAGTTCTCTCTCCATGGTTCCTCTATAAAATGGCCATAACTAGGTCTGACCTTAGGAGGTCCGGGTTTAAGTAATTTAATATGTCAGACACTTGTAGCAGGGCGAGGTGATTAGAAAGAATCAAGTGTATACTAGTTATTGTCTCCAGCTGAGTTGCAAGCTGCTTTCTTGCAGAACTTCTCATTTCTTTGGAAGATCTCTGAGTGATTTCCATGTCTAATACCACAGCCCTGGCCTCCCCACTCCCCCCACTGCCCTCTTAAGATTCTACTTTGTCTACTCTGCTTTTAAGTACGTACAGGAAAGCTGTTTCAGGGTATATGAGACAATTCCTTGCCTGCCAGATATATAATGTCTCATCATGGTTATCTTATTGAAAACTTTGTGTATTTATGTGTGTGTGTGTGTGTGTGTGTGTGTGTGTGTGTGTGTGTGTGTGTATGCAGGTGGGTGCCATGGGTCAATGGTAGATGGCTTCCTCAATACCTCTCCACCTTATTTTTCATTTATTGGAGTTTCTTTTGTACAAAATATCTCACTGAACCCTAAATTCATAGAGCTCACTGATTCAGATAGAATGAGTGGTCAACAAGCCACCTCCAAAGGTAATCCTCCTATCTCCAGTTTGCCAGGACTAGGATCACAAGCACATACACAAGACACAACTTTCTTACATGGGCATTGAAGTTTATACTCAGGTCCTCACAATTGTACAATAACACTTTACTGTAGTGTATCTCCTTAAGTGAAAAATTCATATCACTTTTACAAACTTCTTAGAGAAGAGTCTGGGTTTTATACCCTGCTAGTATATCCCTATAGAATCTAGCAGAAGATATGTAACTGACACAAAAGACTTGAAGGAGCATGACAGTGCAGGCAGAAGAGAAAAATATATCCAAGAAACATAGAAGGTAGAACTAGGGAAGAAGTTAGAGGACGCCACAGTGAGACCTCAGAGCATATTGAGATACACCTGCAAGTGTCCAGAGTAATGGCACCCACGACAGGCCTGGGCCAGAGCAGAGAACCCATCTAGCTGTAGAGCTTGTCAGGCATGGTAGCTCTGATTTCTTCTCTATCCCCTGCCATAGCTGCCTCCTTAGATAAGTACTGTTCCCTCCTTCTGTATCTTTCTGGCAAGGCAGAGCACCCATCAGGCAGTGCCTGGGCTTTGTAAGCATACTAGCTCACAGACACCAGTAATCATGAATTCCACATCCTGCTTATGAACTATATTCATTTGAAAAGAATGTCCCCACAAAATGCCACAACTGGATTGCTCAAACCATTGGAAGCATCTGGTAGGTTCTCATAGAACAGAAATAGCTCAGAACAAGGTAGCAACAAGTTATCAGATTAAGAATATCTTTTTCTGGCTGGACAAATGGCCAGAGGTTAGGAGCAGGTGATGCTCTTGTAGAGAACCTGGATTGAGTTCCCAGCACCCTTATGATGGCTCACAACTGTCCATCACTCCAGTCCCAGGGGATCCAATGCTTTCCTCTGACCTCCACAGGCACCAGGTATGCATGTGGTGCACACATACAGATGCAGGCAAAACATTCATACGCACATGATACAAATAAGCAAACTTTTAATATGTATCTTTTCTAAAATGCTTTATCGTGAAATATAAAACCTATAACAGTACGTGAGACATGATTGTCCAGCATAACAGTAATTATAAACCTCTCTCCACATTCCCTTTCCTAACACAAACATCACTTCCTTGGAAGCATCTGACACTTGCTAACCATTTGCTTGCTTTGCTTTACTTTTGGAACTTTATGTAGGTAAACTTTTATGGTGTATGCATGCTTGTGTATCTTAACTGCTGTATTTGTGAGTTACATGAAGCTGTACATTGGATTATGTAACAAGTCTCCCAGTGTTTATCCATTTTATTGGAAAGACTTTGGGCTCCTTCCAACTTTTTTTATTAGATATTTGCTTTATTTACATTTCAAATGGTATCCCCTTTCCTCGTTACCCCTCTGAAAAGCCCCTATCCCATTCCCCCTCCCCCTGCTGACCAGCCCTTCCCCCACTTTCCTGATCTGGAATTCCCCTACACTGGGGCATCAAACCTTCACAGGACCAATGGCCTCTCCTCTCATTGATGTCTGAAAAGGCCATCCTCTGCTACATATGTAGCTGGAGGCATGGGTCCCTCCATGGGTCCCTCTTTGGTTAGCGGTTTAGTTCCTGGGAGCTCTGGGGGTACTAGTTGGTTCATATTATTATTCTTTCTATGGGGCTGCAAATCTCTTCAACTCCTTGGGTCCTTTCTCTAGCTGCTCCTTTGAGGACCATATGCTCATTCTATTGGTTGGCTGTGAGCCATGGGTATTTTGATCTACCTTTTTTTTCCCCAATTTTATGTTTAGTGCTTATTTTTTAAAACATGAGTCATTTTAGTTGAATAAGCCCTGAACTACTAGAATACAAATGTCAATAATAATACAAGTGAAACATTTTTTGTAAACAATGAATGTTCTTTTTCTTTGAGATTATAATTACAAAAGTTTTTATTACCTCCACACATGCTCATATACCCCTCCCCACTCTTGTTCAAATCAATGGCTTTTTTTATAAAACTAATTGTTATTGGTTTTTCTCTTTTTTTTTAATTAGACATATTTTTTATTTACATTTCAAATGATTTCCCCTTTCCTGGTGCCCCCTCCCCGAAAGTCCCATAAGCCATCTTCCCTCCCCTGTTCCCCAATCAACCCCCTCCCGCTTCCCTGTCCTGGTATTCCCCTACACTGCTGCATCTTTGATCCACCTTCTAAGAAGGATCAAAGTATCCACACTTTGGTTTTCCTTCTTCTTGAGCTTCATGTTGTTCTTCCAACTTTAATGAGAATGGCCCTTGAATATTCTTGTGTATTTCTTATTGGTTTTTGTTTGCTTGTTTGTTTGTTCTTGTTTTTAGGATCTTATTGTTGTTTTCCAGTATTTTCCAGAGATTTTAAGCCCCAGTCCTGGTGCCACATAATTAGGTAAGGACTCTGACACTGAGCTCTCTCTCTTCCTCTTCCTCTTCCTCTCCCTCTCCTTCTCTTTCTCCTTCCCCCTCTCCCTACTTCTCTCTTCTCCCCTCCACTTCTCCTCTCCCTCCCCATCTCCTTTCCCCTTCCCTCACCTCTCCTCCCCGTCCCCCTTTCCCTCTTACTTTCTATCCTTTCTCTCTTATTTATTGAGAGAGAGAGAGAGAGAGAGAGAGAGAGAGAGAGAGAGTTAAGGGTCATGTGTAGAGGTCAACGAATGACTTGCTGGAATCTATTTACTCTCTCACCATATGGATTCTGGAGAATGGCAATTGTACTTAGGTTGCCAGGCTCTGGAGGCAAGCATCATTACCCTCTGAGGTGTCTCATTGACCCCTTGCTCTCTTTTAACTTACTTTGAGGCAGTGTCACACTGACTTACCCATGCTGCTACAGAAATCATTCCATATCACAAGTAGGCCTGGAAACGTGTGACCCTTCTGCTTCAGCATCTCAAGTAGCTGGGATTGGAGGCCCTCACTGCCAGGTCTCATATGTGTACATTTCTCTGTTTCACTGTGGACTGGACTCATTAGGTTATGGGGTTTGATGCTTTCAATTTTACCAATCAGTGAGGACCTGTTTTCCCAAGTGGGTCAACAATTCCTTCTGCCCTTGCAGAGTTCAATGGAACATTTAGACTTGGAACTTCAGTTAAAGTTCAGTCATATTTATGTGTGACTGTATTTCATCATGATTCTGATTGGTAATTCCCTGACTGTTAATGTGATAGATTCCCTTTTCATGTTACTTATCAGTAATTTGAATGCCTCTTGGGGGAAGCAATGATTAAGTCTCCTGTCTGTTTTCCTGTTGATTTATCTTTTTAAAAATGAATTTATAGGATATGATTTATTTTCTGGATATATGTAGCAAATACTTCCCCCTCGCTACCCTGTGCCTCTATCTTATTTTAGAATGTCTTCTCATTCAGTCAAGACTGATTTTAATGGCTCAGGATGTATTCATATTTTCATCAACTCCTGATTTCTAAATAATTTTCTTTAATAAAAACCCTCCTGGCCATGAGAATATTCCCCTATATCACTTTCTACAAGGTTCTATTTTTTTTTTTTAAGAATTATGGTCTCAAAATTACTTTTTATTAGCACCATAATATTTACTGTAGAAGTAAATAAAAACATCCTCCTTAATTTTTTTTTGTTTTTTTGGTTTTTTTTTATTCGATATAATTTATTTACATTTCAAATTATTTCCCCTTTTCTGGCCCCCCCCCACTCCCCGAAAGTCCCGTAAGCCCCCTTCTCTTCCCCTGTCCTCCCTCCCACCCCTTCCCAGTTCCCCGTTCTGGTTTTGCCAAATACTGTTTCACTGAGTCTTTCCAGAACCAGGGACCACTCCTGCTTTCTTCTTGTATCTCATTTGATGTGTGGATTATGTTTTGGGTATTCCAGTTTTCTAGGTTAATAACCACTTATTAGTGAGTGCATACCATGATTCACCTTTTGAGTCTGGGTTACCTCACTTAGTATGATGTTCTCTAGCTCCATCCATTTGCCTAAGAATTTCATGAATTCATTGTTCCTAATGGCTGAATAGTACTCCATTGTGTAGATATACCACATTTTTTGTATCCACTCTTCTGTTGAGGGATACCTGGGTTCTTTCCAGCATCTGGCAATTATAAATAGGGCTGCTATGAACATAGTAGAGCATGTATCCTTATTACATGGTGGGGAATCCTCTGGGTATATGCCCAGGAGTGGTATAGCAGGATCTTCTGGAAGTGAGGTGCCCAGTTTTCGGAGGAACCGCCAGACTGCTTTCCAGAGTGGTTGTACCAATTTGCAACCCCACCAGCAGTGGAGGAGTGTTCCTCTTTCTCCGCACCCTCTCCAACACCTGCTGTCTCCTGAATTTTTAATCTTAGCCATTCTGACTGGTGTAAGATGAAATCTTAGGGTTGTTTTGATTTGCATTTCCCTAATGACTAATGAAGTTGAGCATTTTTTAAGATGCTTCTCCGCCATCCGAAGTTCTTCGGGTGAGAATTCTTTGTTTAACTCTGTACCCCATTTTTTAATAGGGTTGTTCGGTTTTCTGGAGTCTAACTTCTTGAGTTCTTTATATATATTGGATATTAGCCCTCTATCTGATGTAGGATTAGTGAAGATCTTTTCCCAATTTGTTGGTTGCCGATCTGTCCTCTTGATGGTGTCCTTTGCCTTACAGAAACTCTGTAACCTTATGAGGTACCATTTGTCAATTCTTGCTCTTAGAGCATACGCTATTGGTGTTCTGTTCAGAAACTTTCTCCCTGTACCGATGTCCTCAAGGGTCTTCCCCAGTTTCTTTTCTATTAGCTTCAGAGTGTCTGGCTTTATGTGGAGGTCCTTGATCCATTTGGATTTAAGCTTAGTACAAGGAGACAAGGATGGATCAATTCGCATTCTTCTGCATGCTGCCCTCCAGTTGAACCAGCACCATTTGTTGAAAAGGCTATCTTTTTTCCATTGGATGTTTTCAGCCTCTTTGTCAAGGATCAAGTGGCCATAGGTGTGTGGGTTCATTTCTGGATCTTCAATCCTGTTCCATTGATCCTCCTGCCTGTCACTGTACCAATACCATGCAGTTTTTAACACTATTGCTCTGTAGTATTGCTTGAGGTCAGGGATACTGATTCCCCCAGATTTTCTTTTGTTGCTGAGAATAGTTTTAGCTATCCTGGGTTTTTTGTTGTTCCAGATGAATTTGATAATTGCTCTTTCTAACTCTGTGAAGAATTGAGTTGGGATTTTGATGGGTATTGCATTGAATCTGTATAGTGCTTTAGGCAAAATGGCCATTTTAACTATATTGATTCTACCGATCCATGAGCATGGGAGGTTTTCCCATTTTTTGAGGTCTTCTTCCATTTCCTTCTTCAGAGTCTTGAAGTTCTTGTCATACAGATCTTTCGCATGTTTGGTAAGAGTCACTCCAAGATACTTTATACTGTTTGTGGCTATTGTGAAGGGGGTCATTTCCCTAATTTCTTTCTCAGCCTGCTTATCCTTTGAGTATAGGAAGGCCACTGATTTGCTTGAGTTGATTTTATAACCTGCCACTTTGCTGAAGTTGTTTATCAGCTGTAGGAGCTCTCTAGTGGAGTTTTTTGGGTCACTTAGGTAGACTATCATGTCGTCTGCAAATAATGATAGTTTGACTTCCTCCTTTCCAATTTGTATCCCTTTGACCTCCTTATGTTGTCGAATTGCCCGAGCTAGTACCTCAAGTACAATATTGAAAAGATAAGGAGAAAGGGGGCAGCCTTGTCTGGTCCCTGATTTCAGTGGGATTGCTTCAAGTTTCTCTCCGTTTAGTTTGATGCTGGCTACCGGTTTGCTGTATATTGCTTTTACTATGTTTAGGTATGGGCCTTGAATTCCTGTTCTCTCCAAGACTTTAAGCATGAAAGGATGCTGAATTTTGTCAAATGCTTTTTCAGCATCCAATGAAATGACCATGTAGTTTTGTTCTTTGAGTTTGTTTATGTAGTGGATTGTATTGATGGATTTCCGTATATTGAACCAACCCTGCATTCCCGGGATAAAGCCTACTTGATCATGGTGGATGATCGTTTTGATGTGTTCTTGGATTCGGTTGGCAAGAATTTTATTGAGTATTTTTGCATCGATGTTCATAAGGGAAATTGGTCTGAAGTTCTCTTTCTTTGTTGGATCTTTGTGTGGCTTTGGTATCAGCATAATTGTGGCTTCGTAGAAGGAATTGGGTAGTGTCCCTTCTGTTTCTATTTTGTGGAATAGTTTGAAGAGTATTGGTGTTAACTCTTCTTTGAAGGTCTGGTAGAATTCTGCACTGAAACCATCTGGTCCTGTGCTTTTTTTGGTTGGAAGACTTTCTATGACTCCTTCTATTTCTTTAGGCTTTATGGGACTGTTCAGATGGTCTAGTTGGTCCTGATTTAATTTTGGTATTTGGTATCTGTCAAGGAAATTGTCCATTTCCTCCAGATTCTCCAGTTGTGTTGAGTACAGGCTCTTGTAGTAGGATCTGATGATTTTTTGGATTTCCTCAGTTTCCGTTGTTATGTCTCCCTTTTCATTTCTAAGTTTGTTGATTTGGATACTTTCTCTGTGCCCTTTGGTCAGTCTGGCTAAGGGTTTATCTATCTTGTTGATTTTCTCAAAGAACCAGCTCCTGGTTTTGTTGATTTTTTGTATGGTTCTCTTTGTTTCTACTTGATTGATTTCGGCCCTGAGTTTGATGATTTCCTGCCTTCTACTCCTCCTGGGTGAAATAGCTTCTTTTTGTTCTAGGGCTTTCAGGTGTGTCATTAAGTTGGTAATGTATGCTCTCTCCATTTTCTTTTTGGAGGCACTCAGGGCTATGAGTTTTCCTCTTAGCACTGCTTTCATTGTGTCCCATAGATTTTGGTATGTTGTGTTTTCATTTTCATTGTGTTCTAAAAAGTCTTTAATTTCTTTCTTTATTTCTTCCTTGACCAAGGTATCATTGAGTAGAGTATTGTTCAATTTCCACGTGTATGTGGGTTTTCTGTTGTTTCTGTTGCTATTGAAGACCACTTTTATTCCATAGTGATCAGATAGGAGGCATGGGATTAGTTCTAACTTCTTATATTTGTTGAGGTCTGTCTTGTGACCAATTATATGGTCGATTTTGGAGAAGGTACCATGAGGTGCTGAAAAAAAGGTATATTCTTTTGTTTTAGGATAGAATGTTCTATATATATCAGTTAAATCTAATTGGTCCAAAGCTTCAATTAGTTTCATTGTGTCCTTGTTTAGTTTCTGTTTTCCTGATCGGTCCATTGAGGAAAGTGCAGTGTTGAAGTCACCCACAATTATTGTGTTAGGTGCAATGTGTGCTTTGAGTTTTAATAAAGTTTCTTTTATGAAAGAGGGTGCCCTTGCATTTGGAGCATAGATGTTCAGGATTGAGAGTTCTTCTTGTTGTATTTTTCCTTTGACCAGCAAGAAGTGTCCCTCAGAGTCTCTTTTGATGACTTTGGGTTGAAAGTCAATTTTATCTGATATTAAAATGTCTACTCCAGCTTGTTTCCTGAGACCATTTGCTTGTAAAATTGTCTTCCAGCCTTTTACTCTAAGGTAGTGTTTGTCTTTGACCCTAAGGTGTGTTTCCTGTAAGCAGCAAAATGTAGGGTCCTGTTTACGTATCCAGTCAGTTAGTCTGTGTCTTTTTATTGGGGCATTGAGTCCATTGATGTTAAGAGATATTAAGGAATAGTGATTGTTACTTCCTATCATTTTTGACGTTATTTTTTAAATTTGATTGCTTAACTTCTTTTGGGTTTGATGAAAGGTTACTATCTTGCTTTTTTCAGGGTGAAGTTTCCCTCCTTGTATTGGTGTTGTCCTCCTATTATCCTTTTTAGGGCTGGGTTTGTGGATAGATATTGGGTGAACTTGGTTTTGTCGTGAAATATCTTAGTTTCTCCATCTATGGTGATTGAGAGTTTTGCTGGATATAGTAGTTTTGGTTGGCATTTGTGTTCTCTTAGAGTCTGCATGAGATCTGCCCAGGACCTTCTAGCCTTCATAGTCTCAGGTGAAAAGTCTGCTGTGATTCTGATAGGTCTTCCTTTATATGTTACTTGGCCTTTTTCTCTTACTGCCTTTAATATTCTTTCTTTGTTTAGAACATTTGGTGTTTTGATTATTATGTGACAGGAAGTATTTCTGTTCTGGTCCAGTCTGTTTGGAGTTCTGTAGGCTTCTTGTATATTCATGGGCATCTCTCTCTTTAGGTTAGGGAAGTTTTCTTCCATAATTTTATTGAAGATATTTGCTGGCCCTTTAAGTTGTAAATCTTCACTCTCATCTATGCCTATAATCCTTAGGTTTGGTCTTCTCATTGTGTCCTGGATTTCCTGGATATTTTGGGTTACAAGCTTTTTGCATTTTGCATTTTCTTTAACTGTTGAGTCCATGGTTTCTATGGAATCTTCAGCATCTGAGATTCTTTCTTCTATTTCTTGTATTCTGTTGTTGATATTTGCATCTCTGTCCCCTGATTTCTTCCCAAGGCTTTCTATCTCTAAAGTTGTCTCCTTTTGAGTTTTCTTAGTTGTTTCTACTTCTGATTTTAGATCCTGGATGGTTTTGCTTAGCTCCTTCACTTGCTTGTTTGTGCTTTCCTATAATTCTTTAAGAGATTTTTGTGTTTTTTCTTTCATGACCTCAGCCTGTTGACCAAAGTTCTCCTGTATTTCTTTAAGAGATTTTTGTGTTTCGTCTTTCATGACCTCAGCCTGTTGACCAAAGTTCTCCTGTATTTCTTTAAGTGTTTTTTGCATTTCTTCCTTGTTGGCTTTTGTATTCTCCTGGATTTCTTTCAATGATTTTTGTGTTTCCCTTGCAAGGGCTTCTAACTTTTGATCCATTTTCTCCTGAATGTCCTTCATGTGTTCCTGTACCAGCATCATGACCAGTGATTTTAAATCCAAATCTTGTTTTACTGGTGTGATGGGGTATCCAGGACTTGCTGGTAGAGGAGAATTGGGTTCAGATGTTGCCATATTGCCTTGATTTCTGTTAGTGACGTTCCTGCGTTTGCCTTTTGCCATCTAGTTCTCACTGGTGTTACTTGGTCTTGTCAGTGCTGGACTCACCAGTGCAAGCTGCCCCTTCCCCGTTGGCCTCTGGTGCACAGCTTACACTCTGCACTGCCTGTAGACAGGGTGCTGTTGTCCAGGCTGTTCAGATCCCGAAGCAGGCACCTGAAGGCTCCCGCTGGGGCCCGCAGGATTTATTGGAGCACACCGACTTCTCCCAGCTGGCCGCCCGGAAGCCCCCACTAGCCTCTTGAGGGACCTGGGGATGTGGTGCGGCCACCCAGGCTGATCTGAAGCGGAGAGAGTTGACCTGAGGGCTTCTGCCTGAGGCCTTGCCCCAGATTGTGTCTGTGGGCCAGATGGAACCCGTGTGCACCCCCAGGGAGCTCCGAAGGTGTATGTTGCTGTGACCTCCCCTGTGTTCCGCTCACTCCGCTGGGCAGCCGATTTCCCCAACCGGGCTGGCGCACACTAGGTTAGCCTTGTCGCCCGGGCCCTGAGTCCAGGCAAAAGCCTGGGAGGCCAAGGTCCGAGCAAAGTTCCCCTAGGGCTATGACTGTTATTTGGGTCCGCCAGGTGACCCGGATGGCGGGCGTGCGCGTCTGCGCTCCCCGAAAGCACCGGGAGAGTCTGTTGTGCTAATAACCTCCTGGGCGGGTTGACACACAGATGGCCCACCAAGCCGCCCAGTTCTTGGGGTCAGTCCTGTGCCTTTTGGGGCCTAGACCCCCGTTTTGTTAGCCTCAGGCTACGCTTGTTAGCAGTCTCTGCCCTCCCGAGCACTCTGGGTCCTGTAGGCAAAATGGCGGCGCGTGCGCCGGCCAGGGCAAAAAAAACTCCTGGCTGGGTTGGCGCCCCGATGGCCACTCAAACAGCCCAGGGCCTGGGTGCAGGCCAACGCCCGTCAGGCTCAGACCCCTGCGGTGTTGGGCCTAGGATTATGTTTGTGTACCTCAGTCTGACCGATCTCTGGAGCCCGGAATCAAGATGGAGGTGAGTCTCTCCTGACTGGCGGGAAGCCAAGGTTCTATTTTTTTAAAGGCTGGAAGTTAATCCTGGGACCTTCAGAATGCTGGGCAAGCATTCTGATGACTTGTATTCCCAGGCCATCTCTAGTCTCATCAGGAAGCCCAGGCTGCCTTCCAACTCTGCATCAGCTGCCTGGCTGTCCTCCTGTAGGTTTTCACTCCAATTCATACTGGATCCTTAATTCTCCTGGAAATTATTTCTATGAATGTCATAAGAACCCATTTGTTGTTGTCGTCGTTGTCATTGTTGCTGTTGTTTTTCCTGAAGCTCTCCCTCCACTCTGGTTTCTATCTCTACCCCTAGCTCCATTTTCTGTTGAGTTCATCCTTTCTCCACTGATAAGCCACACAATCAAAGACATCTTTCAAGTGTTCACATGTGGGCGGTCTAAACGGTTAAGCTCTCCGTTTTGTCTCTTTGGCCATTTCTCGAGCCTCTGTTCCAAGCTAATACAATAAACTGCACTCCATGTTGGTCTTGGCATCTCAAGAAGCACGCCTTCCAAGCTTCCTTCAAGACTTTCTTGGCTCCCACTTAGCCCTTCCTACATCTGTATAAATTTTAGGGTCAGCTCATTAAGTTTCGACAAACAGCTGGGGTTTGCTTATATTAGATTTATTTCATAACCCAGTTTGGAGAGAAATTATCATCTTAACCATATTACATGTTCCAATTTATAAGCTTCTTGCTTCTTTTAAACACATTTTTCTTGAATATCAGAAATGTTTTATTGTTTTTTGTGGTTTTATTAGAATTATTCCTAGACAGATGATACTTTATGATACTATAATTTGTACCATTGAAACATTTGTTTTCTGTTTCTTGCTGGGAAATGGAAAAGGCAATATTTAAAAGCTGATTTTTGTCTTTGGCAATCTCATTGAACTCCTCTAGCCCTGAGATCTTACCCGTAGACGCTGCTGCAACCTCATTTATTACAGTCTCATAGTGTCTCCAAATGGCTAGAGTTTTCTTAGTTTTCAGTCCTTATTCCTCTTCTTCCTTTTTTCCTGTTTGTTAAGATGTCTTTGAGACTCCAGTAAAACATTGCAGGTGGTTGGATTTGAATTCATATTTTGAAGGTCCAGTATGCTTGCTGGCTATTTTATGTTAGTAAGACATAGCTATGGTCACATGAGACGAGGGACTCTTGACTGAGATAATGCCTCCATGAATTAGGCTACAGGCAAGAATATAGAGCATTTTTTAAAAAATAATTGACTAGGGGAGGGCCCAACCCAAAAATTATGGGTGGTGCCATCCTGGGCTGGTGGTCCTGGGTTTGGTAAGGAAGCAGGCTGGGCCAGGCGGTGGTGGCGCACGCCTGTAATCCCAGCACTCTGGGAGGCAGAGGCAGGCGGATCTCTGAGTTCGAGGCCAGCCTGGTCTACAGAGTGAG
This sequence comes from Apodemus sylvaticus, assembly GCF_947179515.1. Taxonomy (NCBI): domain Eukaryota; kingdom Metazoa; phylum Chordata; class Mammalia; order Rodentia; family Muridae; genus Apodemus; species Apodemus sylvaticus. The sequence goes on along the minus strand of NC_067482.1, from coordinate 34,150,896 downwards.
TTCCGGGACAGCCAGGGCTATGCACCCTGTCTGGGGGGGGAGGGGGGGGAAGACCAAGAAAGCGGGCTGAGCAAGCCATGAGGAGCAAGCCCATAAACAACATTCACCATGTTCTTCTACATCACACACACACACACACACACACACTTTGATTCTTTCTGCAGGTAAGATAGCTATAAGAGAAGCTTCCACCCAGGAAAAATCAGTCCCTGTAACACAACAAGTGACTTTTCTGGAAGATGCTATCAAAAGGTTGACTGTGTCTGCATCCCTATTGAGTTAACCTGAAAACAAAGAAAACTAAACAAAAAACAGCAGTGGAGTGTAAATGCTACAGAAGGGACTGTAGTCACACAGGACTGCCTCACTTGTTCTGGCTAGAATGGCCACATGGCCATTCCTTCCCACCTAGAACTAAACCCTCGAATGTCCCAGCACAAAGAAACAATCAATAAAAGCTGTGCATTTTCATGTATTTATTTTCTAGTCTTCCTTCATACCTTACAACTCAAATACAGTTTTCCTTCCCTCTACTCCTCCCTGCCTCTCCCACCTTCCCTCTCTCCCCGTTCATTTCTCCTCCTCCTTCAGCTTCCTTCAGAAAAGAGCAGGTCTTGAGACCCTTTTCCTCCTGCCGGGTTGCCTCCTCCAGCCTTGCTATGAGTGTTTGCGCCTGGTCTTTTTGTTATGCTGTACTCAGCTGATATCGCTGGGAGTTCTGCTCTTTGCTGAAAAGCTGTGTATTTACACCCAGAGGCTGTAGAAGTCCCACTAGCTTGCTCTCCAGTTCTGAGAGGCATTTCAAACCTTACTCCAAGGGATTGACACCAGTGAGATGGGCCTACTGATTTCAAATTTGTTTGCTTGTTTTTTATTTTGTTATTTTTTAATTATTTATATATATATACATATGTGTATATATGTATGTATATGGGTCTGTCTGTGAATATCTGCACATGAACACCAATGCTGGAGGAGGCCAGAGGCACTGGGTCTCCCCTTGGTTCATGGGCGGAACCACACTCAGGTCTTTAAGAACACTATGGGAACTTAACTGTTGAACTCTCTCTCTAGCCCTTGCAATTTTTTCAAAGATGTTTAAGCATATTTTTTTTTTCACTTACCTAGCTTTTGTTTTTTTTCTCTCGAGACAGGGTTTCTCTGTGTAGCCCTGGCTGTCCTGGAACTCACTCTGTAGACCAGGCTGGCCTCGAACTCAGAAATCTGCCTGCCTCTGCCTCTGCCTCCCAAGCGCTGGGATTACAGGCGTGCGCCACCACCACCCGGCTTACCTAGCTTTTTATGTAGAATTAATGCTAGCGATTGTCCACTTTAGATGTTTAATTATACACATTATCAATATCCTAAGGAAACCATTAATTTATGTGTCTGCAATCTGCCGTTTTTTAAAAACTCAATACACACATATACACATTTATGTTTTCATGGGTGTTTGTTGTCTTAAATCTTTTAAAGCCATCGTCCCTCTGCCTCTAAAATACCACTTTGAGACAGATGAAGGGGACCCGTCTCACCGTGGGCAGCCGTTAGCACAGTCACAGCAGACTGGAGTGTATAGAGCTTGCTGACAGCGTGAATCAGTTTCTGTTCCGAGTGTTCACTTTCCCCGAAAGTCGGGGCTTCCTATACTCAGTGCACCGTGGCCCGCTTTCATCTGAGAAACTTTATACAACCCCAGAAAATTTGGTAGATTTGTAAGTAGTTATAAAAATCAATCGTTTAGTAACAGCAAATTACGATTTACTATAAATAAATAAATCGTAATTTACTGTTACTAAATTTAACTAAAGACAATTCTTTGGTATAATATAGTTTCATCGTTTATTAAAGAGGACCTCAAATGTGCATATTAATGAGATAGATGAGCTTCTGTGTTTCTCTTTGGGCTGGAGAGATGCCCCTAGTTAGGGGAGTTAAGACCGCCTTTGATCCCTAGCACCTGAAGGGCTCTAGCCAGCTGGAGCGTGGCAAACAGGGCTCTAGCAGGCTTTGCCCTTCCCCTGGTCCCTCGGCCTTGCTAAAACGCATTAGATCACACTCCTAAAGCAAGCCACCAAGGACTATTCCTTTACTTGGCCACTTCCTCCCTGTGAGGTTGACTGACAACTGAGATGCAGTTATTAAAGTATTGAAGTGCAGCAATCACAATCACAGTCGCCCAATTAACATGCCCAATTAAAATTAAACACCTCATCCTGACTCGGGGTTGCCCCTTTTTCATTCATAAGCTGTGGTTTGCCTATGGGACACGACTGTCTCCCCTCCGCCTAGAGACAGTCCTTTGTCCCTTCGCCTGCTCCTTTGTCCTTTTCCTCTCTGCCTCTAGCTCCTACTTATTCCCTGCCCTTTGTCCCTCGGAGGCAAATGAATCTCCTTTGTGCTGAGAACTTGGTCTTGGATGAGATCTTCAGCTCCTTTCAGCATTTGCAGGGCGTTTCACAGTCATCGGTGGCACCAGCTCCAGGGGATCTGATGCCTATTTCTGGTATCCACAGGCACCAGGTGTGTGGGTGGGTCACAAACATATGCAGAGCAAACACCCGTACACATAAAATTAAATTAAAATCACAATTAATCCTGGCTAAATATTTGCTACTGCAAGCTGTAGAGTGACATTTCTTTCAGAGTTGATAAACAGTTCTATTTATAATTATCAATATTGAAAATTCTTCTTTACATAAATATATAGTAAAAAAAAAAATGGCAGAAACATATATAGGGCCATTTCAGAACTGTTGGGAAATTTTGTCCTAATCCCAAGCCAAAATTCACCTAATGAGTTTTTTAAAATAAAACTTGTTAGGATTCTGTCTAAGCCCCGCCCCACAGTTACCTGGCAACAGCCAGGGAGGTCTGGCCCACTATAAAAGCGGCTGCTTGCCCCGCCTCTCTCTCCTGCCTCTCTCATTCTCTTAGCTTCTCTCTTGCCCTCTCTTGGGCTCTTCCCCTCCCTCTTCCCCTCCCCCCTCTCTCCATGTGGTCATGGCCGGCCTCTGCTTCTCTATTCTCCCTCTCTCTGCCTTTTTCTGCCTCTACTACCCCCTTAACTCCCCTCCCCATGCCCTAAATAAACTCTATTCTATACTATATTGGTGTGTGACTGGTCCCTCAGGGGGAAGGGATGCCTCGGCATGGGCCCACTGAGAAACCCCCTTCCCCAATGCCCCATGGAACATATTCTTATGCCGCTTTCTCTTTTTATGATCACAACAAAACTCAAGCCAGTAATTTTAGAAAACAAACGTTCTAACATAATACAATCCAAAGACATAGGAATTTGTCATTTACCTTCTCAGAAATGACAAATGTGAAAAAGCTAAATTCTTTATCACTTCTAAATTGTGTGTATGTGTACATCTCTGTGTGTGTGTGTGTCTGTGTATCTGTGTGTCCGCGTGGGGGGATGTCTATGTATCTTGTGTGCCCAAGGTGACCAGAGGCATTCAGTTCTTAGCAGCCTCAGACAACAGGAGGAGGAGCTAACAGTTCCACAGCAAAGAAGTGCAGATATGCAGACAAGAAAGCTGAGGGCTGATAAAAGGCCACAGGAGCTAGGGAAGAGAACCTGTACTCTGTGGTTGCTAGAGGGGTTTGAGGAAACTGTCAAGTCTTCAGGACCAAGGGTCTCCTACACCAAGCTAAGAACCTTAACGCTGCTATTGCCAAGGGCCCAGGGGCCTCCATTGCCAGAGTCTACACCAGACTGTCAGATAGGGTGCCACTTGCCGCTGCTTGTCCACTGCCACCACTCCTTGATGACAGACCCTGAGAGAAATTGAAAGTTGCTAGACATCTGAACTAAAAGGGGTTTCTTACCGCTTCATGAATGATACCCAGGTAGAGGAAAAGACCCCTCAGCTAGCTGTGACTTGTTACAGTAAATATTTTGGGGGGGTTTCTACCCTACTTTATACTATGTAGTTCCCAAATAAAAGACACAAAACCTTTATATTTATAATAAGCCTTAAAGCACTAGAGCTGGGCAGATATCAACCCTCTATGGTAGTTTGTCTAATTCCCTGTCAGTAACCCCAAGATATCACTTGCCAGGTTCTGCCAGGGCCACTCCTACTCTATAATTTCTTGTAAGTAATACATAGTCTGTACAACAATGTATGGAATCTGCAAGGTGCACAGTTTAGCCAATGATAACTTTCTGCTCTTCGTCAGAGCAGGTGAAAGACTATCTATCCTTTTGAGCTAGTTTGATTATATAACCAAACTGTAATTTAAGTCTCCATTCATGCCATCTGAAAGGATAGGATGTAATAATAAGTCATGAGAATTCTGTAGCCAACAAGATTTATTGGCCATGTAGGCTGAAGTTCTGGCTGGAGACATAGACATGTTCCAGTCAGCTTCAGAGTTGTTCCAATAGAGGGTTTAGCATTAAGCATCACCAGGTCATTTGGTCCTTTGGACTCTCTCCTTTCTTTGTACAGCCAAGCTCTTCAGGAGGTCTCCCTCTATCAAAATTGATTATTATTTTGGATGGAATCCAAAGCCTTCCTTTCCTTGTCTATTGACACAAACAAATAGCCTCTTTCCCTACAGAACGTATTTTGTCCAGCAGTTTGAAGTCTTTATAAGTATAGACTGATTCAATCTAGCAGCCCCATTTTTATCCAGATCTACTCCATTTTGAACTCTCTCAAAGTGAAAGTGCAATATTGAATATATATAATCATTTTTATTTTGACAATTCAAAACAAGATTCAGAGTCCAAGTATCCTCCTCCACAGTGGCATACATTTACTATTACTTATGGAGTTCCTCTGTGTAGCCTAGGCTGACTTGGACTTTCTCTGTAGATCAGGCTGGCCTCCACGTCACAAGGAACCTATCTGTCTCTGTCTTTGTTTCCCAAGTACAGGATCAAGGGCCTGAGTTATTTACTTAGCATTATATACCCTTGAAGACATTTATACCACTTCTATCTTCTCCCTTCTTTGGAGATTACTTCTTATGTGGCTATGTCTATCCTTGCGTTTTCTCTTTTAACTTAGCATTCTTCCCTGTGTTCAACTTTATTTAAACTTCTTTCCATCTTAACGCCCTAGCATATCCTCAAGCTATGACACTTGCTCAGAGGTCTTGGCCTGGGTCACGCATTTCACACCAGGCTGAGTTGCCTGAGTTGCCATTAGTTCTTCCGTGAGACCTCCCACTCTCCAAGGAAACTGACTGGCTGTTGAGACCGGCATTGCACCTTCCTTCTTCACAGGCAGTAGCAAGTCCTCAACCCCATCGTTTTAACCTAGACCATTGTCTATCAGTGTGTCCAGCTGGATAAAATGATGGAGCATCACATGTAGGTCTTCATTAACATTAATCCCTCATCCTTTTCCATTGAAAACAGTATCGCATTGCCTCTGACATGTATTTATTTATTTATTTATCCCCTCTGACAAAGGGCATTATATTCTGTATTGCCAAGCTGATAAAAAAAAAAAACATGTGACGTTTTTAAGTTTTAATGTTAATAAGCTTAACGGTATTATTTTTTTAATCTCTTGTCTAGTGGTCTCTGTATCCGTTTCTTCTATGGATTCTTTTTTTCTCCTGAGAAGATAAAAGCAAACAACCCTGCCCAGCCCTAACTCTGGGTCATTACACTGATTAGCAAAATATATTTTTTTTCTAGGGCAAAAATGCTTTTGGGGCAAAGAGAAAAAGCATTGTCTTTCAAATTGAAATTATAAACTTACCTTACATACATGGTTAAATATACCTATATTTCCTTTTCTTTTTATATAAATCTAAGGTTGATGTGCATTTATCTTTTAAATGACTAAGGATCATTTCTATTTAGTATAAGGCAGAAACTTTTGATCTTTAAGGAAAAAGTGTGTCACTTTAGATTTTAGACTGTCATTTGCAAGCAGCTTTGTCAGCAGGGGTCCCCGACTTCACTGTGTGGACCACACAGGTCTAGAATTTGCAGAGGTCTGCCTATCTCTTTCCTGTTTGCTGGGATTAAAGGCCAGGGCGAGCACTGCCACCACCCTGCTCAACTCCAAACCATTGTAACTCTCTGATTTAGAAAACAACAAATTTGAACTGTAGCAACATTCTGAATTTATTTAAAATCCTTTAAAATCTCGTATATATTAGTAATGCCAAATGATAAAATATCTTTTCAATTTAGCACAATTAGCATCAAACAAAAAAAAATCAAGCAAAGAAACAAGAAAACTCTAAGTTTGGGGGCCAGATATGTTATCTCATGCTGTAGCATATTATTGTGTAAATCAAAATGATCATTAATATTCTGTCTATATTAACACTAGAAATTAATACAGTAGCAATTATTCCTTAGCCAGCCTTTTCCCAAATAACCACATAGAGACATTTTAATATTTCAAAGCCTAAGGCCTTAGCTGGGCAGACTCTCATAGCTCATCTAAGTTAAGCTGACCACCTTGCCCCATCCAGCCACGTGGCTAACTACACCTTCCAGGCCAGTAGTGATCACGTCCGACTCCTCCCATGTCTGCCACAAATTTCCTTTTTTTTTTTCCCTATGAGGAAAAGCCTTTTTTCTTCTTCTATTTTTTATTGCTTGCAATTTAGCATTCCTTCCATCAATTCTCTCCTTACCTAAGGCTGCCTTATTCTTCTTAGAGAGGGCACAGAAAGCTAAGGTCATCGGTGAACATATTGTAACTAGCACCATGACAACAACAGCAACTAAAATGAAACTGTCATCTCTGACTCTCTCCCTAAGGGTTTCAATTTACCAATTTTAAACTTAATACGATTCCAGTTCAGATGCTTGGGGCTTTTTATTTTGTACCTTGGCTGTTGCTAGACCAGGCCTATCCTTTCGGATAGCTCAGGGCTTCTGGTTCTGCCCATGCCAGCTCCTTCCCACCCACTGCTCTGCATGCTGCTTCAGGCCATGGCTTCAGGCCCAGCTCTCTCTAGTGTGCTTTTAACTGTACTGAGCTTGGGAGAAGACACAGCTATTGTGCCCTCAGGCTTTGGTCTGCTTTTGTTCTTTTGAAAATGACTAGGCCTGACTTCCCGCCCCCATCATTCACCTGGGTCTCCATAGGCTTGGGTTTTAATTGCTGTAAGTTGGGCACCATAGTGTTATGGTAAATTTTATTTCTATCCCACCTTAGACCATTTAGTTCCCAAATAAAAGACACAAAACCTTTATATTTATAATAAACCTTTTTGTTTGTTTGTTTGTTTTTGTTTTTTGAGACAGGGTTTCTCTGTGTAGCCCTGGCTGTCCTGGAACTCACTCTGTAGACCAGGCTGGCCTTGAACTCAGAAATCTGCCTGCCTCTGCCTCCCAGAGTGCTGGGATTACAGGCGTGCGCCACCACTGCCTGGCTATAATAAGCCTTAAAACATTAGAGCTGGGCAGATATCAATCCTCTATGCTATTTTGTCCACTTCCCTGTCACTCCCAGGTATCACTCACCATGTTCTGCCTGGGATGCTCCTACTCCAACAGAGCGGCTCTCGTGACCATGATTTCATGATCCACCTCCCCCATGGCACCTCCCTCCTTCCTTCTTCCTTCTCTTCCTTTCTTCCTCTGGGTCTCTCCTCAGACCCAAGCCCAGGAACCAAAGCCCTGCCTACCTCTCTTCTGCCCAGCTACAGGCTGAAGGCATCTTTATTAAGCAATAGTTTTAAATTAAGGAGCAAGGTTTGTACAACAAAAGCTGGCATACATGAGAATTCACTCTCTTGAGGCAACTAGATCTCATGATACAGAATTTAGCATTACAACACATAGCGATAGACCAAACCTCAACAGTGGTGGTAATTTTAAGCATCTGTTGTGTAACAGTTTTCTCCACAATTAAACATGCCCTGCAGGACACTCCTTAAGCAGGCAGGTAAGCAACTCAAAAGAGCTTCAGGAAGTCCCTGAAACTGACCAAATTCACTGGACCCCCTCCCTGCCAGAGTAAACAATAAAAGCAGAGCCCCCCTCAGACCGAAGGAAGCTGAGCTCAAAGACTTTGAGAAGAAAAACTGCAAAGATAACTTTGGCAGCAGACCAGCTGCTTGGAAGACACAGAAACCATCACAGCCCCCTACAAAAGGTTTAGAAACAGTTAAGGCCTTTGGACGTTCTTCAACCTGTTGAGCTTCCTGCAGTTCACAACCATTGTGTGCTGCCCCTATGTGATGCAGCTGTCTTTGAGCCATTTTTTTGATCTTATAAGTAACCCCTCACCACTGTGGTGGTTTAAATGGGTATAGCTTCCATAGACTTACGTGTTTGTGTGCTTGGTCCGTAGGGAATAGCACTCTTAGGAGGTGTGGCCTTGTTGGAGGCAGTGTGTCACTGTGGGAGTGAGCTTTGTGGGAGTGAGCTTTGAGGTCTCTTATGCTCAAGCTACAGCCGGCGTGGCACACAGGGTCTCCTTCTGCTGCCTTCAGATCAAGATGTAGAACTTTCAGCTCCTTCTCCAGCCCCTTGTCTGCCTGGATGCTGCCATGCTTCCCACCATGATGATAATAGACTGAACCTTTGAAACCTATATTTTCACTGATAGATAGTAAGTCACTGATAGATTTTTTTTCTCTCTCACGGTGATGCAGATATAGATTAGACCAGATTAAAGTAGATAAAGGCAGGTTTATTAGGAGGCAGCTCTCGGGTGGGTTCACCGATCTCACAGATGGAGGTCAGTGAAGACACCTATCACTCAGACTAAAACAAGAGGGCTCTATAGAGCTTAGGTGAGGAACAATGATGTATCAGCTAGGAGCTGGGATTGTGCCCATACATGATGTCTTAGTCAGGGTTTTACTGCTGTGAACAGACGCTATTACCAAGGCACATCTAATAAAGAACAACATTTAATTGGGGCTGGCTTTCAGGTTCAGAGGTTCAGTCCATTATCATCAAGGCACGGGCATGGCAGCATACAGGCAGGCATGGTGCAGGAGGAGCTGAGAGTTCTATACTTCATGTGAAGGCTGCTAGCAGAACACTGGCTTCCAGACAGCTAGGTAACGGGTATTAAAGCCCCCACCCACAGTGAAGCACCTACTTCAAGAAGGCCACACCTTCTAATAGTGCCACTCCCTGGGCCAAGCATATACAAACCATAACACGTGGTCAAAAAGTGAGCCCCTGGGTAGGTTGCTGGAAACAGGGAGAAGAGGTGTAAGGGTCCAAGAGTTGCTAAAGGAAAACCCCAAAGTTAAATAGTATGCAAAGGCGAAGAGTGTTTATTCTTCAGAAACAATCAGCATTCATTGGTCAGCCAAACAATCAGTATTCATTGGTCAGCCAAACAATTAGCATTCTTTGGTCAGCCAATCAGCATTCATTGGTCAGCCAATTAGCATTCATTAGTCAGCCAATCAGCATTCATTGGTCAGCCAAATAATCAGCATTCATTGGTCAGCCATTTTTACACATGGAGACTCTCGGGAGAGTGTGCAAGCTTCTCTTAAGCACAGATAGGATAATTCTAGGGATGGCTAGGTCATTTTTAATATGATTGGCTAGGTAAACAGCAGTGACCTTTTTTTATTGGTTGCTACATTAGTTTTACCACTTTGGTTAAGCCTTAGTTAAGTTCCAGGAACTGTCTGTTTGGACTGGCTGTCTCTCTTAGCTAGATGTCAGGGCAGTTGCTGATTGGTGGCCCATTGTCTGTGGTTTTTCTGAGAAGTCTTGCTTGCTTCCTTGGCAAACTGAAGCCTAAGGCCTAGCATGATTGCCTGTTCTAAAATGGAGTGAGTTAGGTCCTCTCAGAGGAGGGATGACATGTGAGCCTGGACTTTCCTCCGTGTGAGTGGGCTTGGTAGGGGAAGACAGACCTGTTTCCCCTGCTTGGGCAGGGGATGAGCATGGGTTCCAGCCTCACAATAACCACATAAAACTCAATAGTTCACGGAATCAGACCGTGGTGGCATCGGGACTTTGAGCATCATGAGTTCCCTATCTGGGGTGAGCAGATGTGGATAGGTCTCCCCAGGGAAAGCGTTGTCACACAGTGCTTTCATTGACTGATTTCTGTGTGTTTATTCTCCATAGTTATCACGCCAACAGCCACATGGCGTTTTACTGATACGGTGTGAGTGGGGGGTGGTGGTGGAGAGATGGCTCAATGGCTAAGATAAATACTGCTCTGGCAGAGGATGTGAATTTGATTCTGTATTAGTAATAATATTTTTTTGTTGCTCTGGTGAAATGCAACGATCAAAAACAACTTACCGAAGAACGCGTTGGCTCACAGTTCCAGAGAAAGGGTCCATGATGTCGGTGGAGACATGGAGCAGGTGGCTGAGCAGGGACCCAAGTGTCCTGGTCCCTCTCATTTGTTTTGTCAGGTTGACACAAGCCAGAGTTATAAAACTGTGGGGAGGAAGCTCAACTAAGAAGATCCCTCTATTATTAATAACGATTATTGATGTGGAGGGCCCAGTCCTGCAGGGAGACCCCTGGGCAGGGAGTCCTGAGTTGAATATGAAAGTATGCTAAGCAAGCCACAAGGAGCAAGCCAGTAAGCAGCACTCCTCCATGGCTTCTGCTTCAGCTCCTGCCTCCGGCTCCTGCCCTAACTTCCCTCGATGATGGACTAACGGTGGCATGGAAAGAGAATTGACATAAACACCCTTTCCTCCCCAACATCCTTTTAGTCACGTTTGTAATCTCATCAAGAGAAAGCTAAGACACAGAGAGATCATGTCTTCAACTACGGACACAAAGCACTGAGTGTGAACTGGAAATGGGGCGAGTCTATAACTCTCAGAGCCTGTCTGCAGGGATAGACTTCCTCCAGTCTGGCTCCCTGTTCTAAAAGTTCCATAACCTCTCCCAGAAAGGAAGAACATGTTTCATTCAAATCACCACAGGCAGATAGCTCCTGCATGCCTGTCACCCCGGTTCCAGGGAATCTGACTTCTTTTGGGAACTCTGAAGGCAACTGTGCTCACATGTGTACATACCACATACATACAAACACACACAAACACCCACACACACAATCTAAAAATAAAAGAAATATTTTTACTTTAAGAGAGAAAATGTGAATGTACCATAATTTGGCTAAGCACATCAAGGTGTATTCAGGGGTGTGGCCATTTTTCTTTTGGAACCAAGGCTGTGATAAAGACTTGTATTACAGGGTTACAGTTGGATCCCAGTTGCTTCCTCCTTTGTGAGTAGCCTGCATTATTCGAGAACCCCATGGCCTGAAATACCACTAACCAGCTGTCAATACGGAACCACGTCTTTATCCAGCATGTGATGGTGTTTTCCACTGATGCCGAGAAGACAGCATCAGAGCAAGAGCCAGATCTTTGGAGGGAGGTTTCTGGAGATCTGCTGTCTCCACCCCGCCTACTGCCCTCCCACCCCCACGGCTCCTTGGACTCAAGCCAATGAGAACATACAGGTCTTCCAAATCTTTTCATTCCTAGTAAAGGCAGCAGACACAGCTGGTTAAACAGTTTGTCCATGGAGCAGATGGGTGAAAAACTTAGGTCTATGGAGGGCATTACTCTGCCTTTCCACTCCAAGATCCAGAGTTTGACAGAGAAGCTCCAGCCTAAGGTCAACAAAGCCTAGAATTCCCTCTCCAAGGTCTTTCCAGAGGTCAGCCCTGAATTTACATAGTGACCCCCATCTGTGGTAAGCTAATGGATCCGGTGCTTCTGGTGGCCCAGCATGGTAGGTACTAAGATCCTTCAGATCTTGACTCCTGAGGGACCTTCCGGGGACCCAGCCAAGAATTCAGCCTGTGCTTCAACCAAAATTTCTACACTTTTTCTCAGCAGTAATCCCGCAGTCAACGTTTACAGAAACTTGGGCTGGTGAGAACCAGAGTTGGATTCCCGGACACGTGCCACATGGCGGAAGGAGAGAAACAATTCCCCCAAACTGTCTAAGGCTTCCACCCACCCCTCTTGGCATATTTCCACTCCACTTAATAAATAGGTGTAACGTGTTTATTTAAGACTTGTACTGTAGCACGCGCTCTTGCATGCTTCTGCAGAACTTCACGTTGGAGTTGCATCTAGGAATTAGATTAGAGGTAATAAGACTCTTAAAGCGCAGCCGGCTCGCCCCCGGTGAGCAGAAGCAAGAACAGCTCCGGGGCGCCTAGCCAGGGGCGTGGCCGCCCGTCCCGCCCAGGAGCCGCGTCACCGCCAAGCGCGCCGCCAAAGCCGGAGGGGGGGGGGGAGGGAGAGAAAGGGAGGGCGGCGCGCGTGCGTAGCCCGCTCTCGGGCCATGGCTGGCTGGGCGGGGATCGAGCTTTCGGCCCTGAACCCCCTGCGTACGCTGTGGCTGGCGCTGGCCGCCGCCTTCCTGCTCGCGCTGCTGCTGCAGCTGGCGCCCGCCAGGCTGCTGCCGAGCTCCGCGCTCTTCCAGGACCTCATCCGCTACGGGAAGACCAAGCAGTCCGGCCCGCGGCGCCCCGCCGTCTGCAGGGCCTTCGACGTCCCCAAGAGGTAACCTCGGTGGCGGGGCGCGCCCGGCAGGGGGCAACAGAGGCGGCGCGGGCCACGTGAGCCAGGGGCTGTCCCCGGGCTGTCCCCGGAAATGACAGAGCATCTCAATGTTGGCCCGGTCCCCAGGGAGCCGCCCTAGCTTCCTTATGCCGGGTTTTCCGCGTCCCCTTCCCAGAACTTTAAGGTCTTGGAAGTTTATGGAGGTGGATGAAAGTTCTTCCTCGATTTCCTCAGTTCTCAGCCCGACCTGTCACAGTCAGAAAAGAAGTCCAGAGGGCGCTCCCCTGGGGCTGTGCTGACATCCCTAACCTGCATCTCCACAGGTGCAGCTGGCAAACTAGCCCAGGATGCCCCATCCCATCCCGGAAAGGTTCTGTAACCAAGTTGTGAAATACTGAAATCTTCCAGGGCACATAGAGACTCCACTGATAATATATGAGACCTGCTTCACGGCTTTCTCATTTTTTACTCCACGATGAATTCAGTATGTAGATGGAGAAGTCATCTTAACACAGTATTCTAGATAGTAAAGCCGCGTCTTTTGTGTGTGTGAAATGCATCGTGCATTTGCATTTAGAACTGAATTTGAAGGAATGTGATGGCTTCTGAGGGACTCATCTAGATTGTTTTCGAAATCTGTAGACGTTGCCCACCTCTGCAGATGGCGGTGGGAATTATCTGCTGGCCCCAGCTCTCTCTTGACTGTTGGGAGAAGTCTATCAGGGGTTTAGTGTGAGAGCAGAGAGCCACCTTATGTGAATAATGAATGGTAAAGAGATAAGGCCCAGAAGAACTCTTCCTTAGCGGCCCAATTTTAAAAAGATGAACAGATCCTGTCTTCTTACCCTCGGGTTTGATTGGCCTATATCCCTTGTGCTATATAGCAATTTATTTTCTCTCTTTTGAGAAAGATCCTAGTGTCCCCTTATTTCAGAACACACTTAAAAAATCAGTCATTCTGTCTGGACAGGACTTCAGCTGTTACATTCCAGTCTGCCTTTATGTATCAGCCAAGAAAGAGGCAGGCCTTCCCTGTATTCATTCCGGTAACACTTGGTACCTTGGGCTTCTAATTCTTAAGGTATTGTGAAATAATTATTCTTTCCTTCTTCCAGTACTCAGAGCAGAACCTCCCATGGAGTTCAGGTGCTCCGAGGTGATGAGGCCTATTGTTTTCCCCTAAATTGAGTTTTGTTTTGTTTTTTTTTTCCTTCAGTACTAAAGAAGGTCCAGGGGTTGGGGGATTTAGCTCAGTAGTAAAGCGCTTGCCTAGCAAGCGCAAGGCCCTGGGTTCGGTCCTCAGCTCTGTTAAAAAAAAAGAGAGAGAGAAGGTCCAACAAATTCAGGCCAATAAGGAAAGGCATTTTTAATTGAGACAAAGATTTAAAAGGGGGGGGGGAATATTTGCATGAAAACATTGTCCTTTGTGATTGCTGCCTCCCTCTATAGGAAAAGGGGGTAAGTTGGGTGAAGGAACATCCTGTTGCCAGCTTCCCACTTCCCTCTGTTTCCAGAGGCCCTCCTCCCATGACAGTATGCTTAGCACATTCATAATGGGAAAATAATAAGTGAATTAGAGAGCACTACTGCAACGGAGTGACCCGTGTGCCGAGTGCTAATGACTTGAAAGCCTTTCTTCCATTGGTCTTCCTGACAGACCTGTGAGGGACCTGTCATCTTCAACATTCGCATCCATGGATGTGCAGATTCAGGCTGGTTGTACAGTGAGTGTGGCGGCTGGCCCTCGCAGCTGCCGGTTGCTGTAAGATGCTGAACTCTTGACCTCGGGATGCCTTGACAAGCTCTTGCACCACACAGACCTGAGTCACGTCTGAAAAATCAAATGGCAGTGGATTTACCCCTGCGGGAGGCACTTCGAATTATCTTGGTTAATCCAGATTTTATAGTGTTCGGTAACCTTAGCTAATGTGCTTCTGACTTAAATATTTTGAATAGTTTCTCCATGCATAAAATATAATGACATCATCAGGAATGAAGATAAAAATTAAGTTGGTGACTTCAACACTTACAAACAGGCATCGTGAAACCCCATTTCTGCACATATGGTAGTATTTAGGTCATTTCGTTGGTAATTGTTTTCTCCTAAGGATTCAAGAATAAAACCTAAGTCAGTTCCTGGAATGTGGTTTTCTATTCTCCAGTCTGAGACCCATTGTTTGTTTGAGTTTTGGGGTTTATTTGTGTGTGTGTGTGTGTGTGTGTGTGTTGGTTTTTGTTTTGTTTTGTTTTGTTTTTGAGGCAAAGTTTCTCTGTGTAGCCCTGGCTATCCTGGAACTCACCGAGGTCCACCTGCCTCTACCTCTCTCGTGCAGGGATCAAAGGCGTACACCATCATGACTGGCATCTAGGCAGCAGCTGCTTTCTTGTTTTGATTCAATCCCCAGGAAAAGTGTTTAATTAAGTACCCAGGCCTTTGGTGTCAACAGTAAATAGAAACACTTTTGTTTCTAACATTTCAGAATAGCTCCATGTAATATGGAAACCGTTGTCACTGAACTGGCCTCTGCAGGTCAGAGACTGCCCAGTTTTAGTCCAGGAGTATCAGAAGCAGTCAGGGGATCTGTGGATTGGATTCAGGAGTTACATATTTAGATTCACCGATGTCTTAAATGTAAGGAGTTAGCATTCCCTTAATTATGAGTGTCATTGACAAACCACAGGACAACAGCAGTGTCTCCACGTTTTTGGTAGAATATAATACATGAAATACCCTTGAAGCAGTATTGTTTCTATAACCACAGAACCAGTGGTTATTCACCACGAGATCTCATTATTCAGTACACAAGACATGCATGGGTTCTTCGTGGCGGAAGCTTGACTTTTAATAACTGGATTACCTAGACGTCCATATATTGATTTTCCTAGTCCCTTCCATGTGTCTGTGCTTAAGGCAACATTTCCAGAAGGGTCTAGGGCCTTTGTCGGACAGCATCTGCATTTGCCATTGGCTATAGCATCCTCAGCTTCTGTCTGGAGGAAATAAGGCTCTCCCGGCAGATTGTTTGGAACAATGGATGAGAGGTTGGGTGCTCAGTTACTTTGGTGGTTAATGTTGAGTTTTGAAAGACACCGGATATCCTCCATGCATTTAGCTCACCAGTTTTCTCAGAGGGCCTGTTGTATACTTCAAAGCTAGTTCAGGCTTATAGGTAGACAGAAAAATATGTAAACACATTTCAGAGAAGCAAAATCTTTTCGGGGGAGGTAAGTGCCCCAGAGGAGACCCTTCAGGATTATTTGAGCCAGGGAAAGAGCTGTGAGGGAAGACTGCCTAGAGAGGATAGGAGGGGTGGAGAGCATAGGAGGGGTAGGGAGGATAGGAGGGGTGGAGAGCATAGGAGGGGTGGGGAGGATAGGAGGGGTGGGGAGGTTAGGAGGGGTGGAGAGCATAGGAGGGGTGGGGAGGATAGGAGGGGTGGAGAGCATAGGAGGGGTGGGGAGGATAAGAGGGGTGGGGAGGATAGGAGGGGTGGGGAGGATAGGAGGGGTGGGGAGAGGGCCTCTTGGCAGAGTCTTGTGGGCCCTGAAGGATGGGGAGCTTCTTCAGGAGAGGCAGACGATGCTAAGGCCTTATGGTAGAAGGGGAACCATTACATCGTAAGACTTAAAAAGAATGGTGCTGCCACTGTGTGGGAAGGACTGGGTAAGAGGCTGCTGTGCTAGTCCTCCTGTGGACTGCAGCTTCAGCACCATAGTGTCTGCAGGTGTCATAGGAGGGAGCGTCATAAAAGTAGCACAGGTTCAGTCATCTGGGTGAACATTAGTTCCCTTCCCTAACTACCCTGCCTTACTTAAAATGATAATTCTGCATTCGCCAACAGTCCTTCTTCCTCCCTTCATTCAGACACAGCCCATAATCACCCAAGTGGTTGTTGGTCAAAGGAGTATCCACATCAAACCACGTACAGTCGTCATAAAGATTGCCCTGTCCCTACTCCCAGGAGTTGGAAAAGGGCACTTCTAGGAAGCAACTTACGGAAGGAGGGAAAAGGAGGAGCAGGTCTTAGTCCAGAAGGCAGTGGGGATTTGAGGTGTACATTTTGAGTCTTTAGAGACAAGCAAGAGATAGGACCTCCTACAAAGACTAGAAAGTGTTTCCTGTATGAAGGCATTCAGACAGCAGTATAAAAGGTGAGACTAAAAAACAATGATGTGTATTTAAACTAAAATCCACTGTGGGAGAAGTAGTGCTGTATGTCAGGCCTGGCTCAGCAATTCACTTCAAACAACTGATTCACATAAATTGGCTATGTG
The DNA here is from genome assembly GCF_947179515.1 of Apodemus sylvaticus. Classification (NCBI taxonomy): domain Eukaryota; kingdom Metazoa; phylum Chordata; class Mammalia; order Rodentia; family Muridae; genus Apodemus; species Apodemus sylvaticus. The sequence goes on along the minus strand of NC_067482.1, from coordinate 34,134,159 downwards.
AGACGCAGGGCTAGGGAAGGAATTTCAAGCAAGCCTCGTCTGCAGGCAGTGGAGCAACAATGTGGTATAGACACCAGTCATTCTAGCTGCATCAAGAGCCAGCCACTGCCCCACTGTGCCCTTGGATGAAAAACCTGTAGTTTTCCATGTGCCACACACACAAAAAAAAGCAAACTATGGAATTGTTGTGGAGATGAAATTTCGTAATCATGCCTCTTCCCCTAGTTCCCAGGTTACATCCTTTATGTCACAACTAAATAGCCTCCTTGTCATCCACAAATGGGTGTTATGTGTGTTTCTCATTATTATTTTTTTTTAGGAATGTTTTGCCTGCATATATATCTGGGCACTGTGTGCATGCCTGGCGCCCCTGGAGGCTAGAATAGGAGGGGAGTCCTGTCCCTTGGAAGTAGATGGGTTTGATGGTTGCGAGCCATCATGTGGTACTAGGAATTGGACCTTGGTCTTTTGGAAGAGCAGCAAGTGTTCTTAATGGCTGCTAAGCCATCTCCTCAGCCCATCTCAGATGGATCTTTTGAAACTTTGGACAGGACTGAATAATGATTTTCTTTTAAATTTGGTCAGCCTAGATGGATTCCCCAGTACAAAAGCAGCATCCTTACAGGGCTCTGTGTTTAAATTTAGAGGAAGCATTCAGGAATTGCATATTCTATACAGAAAAGCCACGAAATCACTAATCCAGAATCACTAATCCCAACTGCTCTGATCCCTTATCAAATATTACAATAGATGCCTGGAACATTACTAACTCCACTAAAAGGGTCTCCCATTAAGAGAGGGAGGCCAGGTCTGTTTACATCCTTCAAGTTCTGGCTCCTAGAAATTGGCCTAACACACCTTAAGTTGGACCTAAATATTTATGAAAGAAAAAAATAGATCAAGCACCAGCCTTTCCCTCTCCTCCAAACCTGTGAATCATACAGTTAAAAGCGTTCTTCACCTTCTTTCTGCTATGGCCAGACCATTCAGCCTGCACTTGTGCTAAGTTCCGGACAGTGTGTATTAAGGACAACCTGGAACAGAGCTGACGCTAGGAGCTGTGGTGGCAAGTGGCTGGAATGCATGGACTTTTGAGAAAATGAGGCCTCTCTTCAGGTGGTCTCTGAGCTGGGTGGGTGGATAATTCCGGCAGGATTTGCCAGCTGCAGCTGGGAGCACGGAGTGGGCCAGAGCAGGGTGATGGGGAGCAGGGTGATGGGGAGCAGGGTGATGGGGAGCAGGGTGATGGGATCAGGTCGGAGTTTGTCAGGCTGGGTCTCTGGGCATGGGTGTGGCCATGACTTCTTTTACAAGCATATTCTGGTGCATGTGGGAAGACTGCTGAGCTGATGCTTAATTCTCTTTGGCTCCAGATCATCTTTGTCTCAAGGCAAAGTGAAAAGAAAAAAAGGAGTTGGTTATTAGTGCGTGAAACACCAGGGGAGGTCAGGTGATCACCTGAATCGATCTGAAGAGAGGAAAAATCCAAGTTGAGCATCTCTTAACTCAAAAATATGAAATACTTCGACATCCAAAAACTCTTACATGTGGACACAGTGCCCCTTGTAGAAAAAGTCCCACACCTACCTTCATGAGATTGGTGATGGTCAAACAGCAGATACATTAAACAGTAACGTACTTATAAGGCCACCTTTAGCATATCAGGTATATAAGGCATTAGTCATATAAGTACAGTTTGTGTTTAGACTTGGGTCTCACCCTTCAGGTTCTCTGTCAGTGTATAAGCAAAAGTCCTAGGTGTTTCAGGCAGGAGAGGCATAGGAGGTGAGGGAGCTGGGGAAGTAAGAATGCTTGGTATGTAAGCATTAGAATTAGAATTCTCCAATGCCTGAGTAAAGAAGATGGCTGTGTTAGGGTTTTATTGCTGTAAGGCGATATCATGTCCACTAAACTAAATAAACGACAACATTTAACTGGGGCAGGCTTACAGTTTAAAGGCTTTTCATCATCATGGCGGGAAACATAGCAGCAGGCAGACATGGTGCGAAGCAAGAGTTCTACATATTGATCCGCAAGCAGCAAGGAGAGACTGTGTCAACGATGCTTGTAGCTTGAGATCTCAAAGCCCGCCCCTGCACAGTGACACACTTCCTCTAGCAAGACCACACCCACTCCAACAAGGCCACACCCCCTAGTGGTACCACTCACTATGGGCTAAGCATTCAAACACATGAGTCTATGGGGGGGCCACACATATTCAGACCACCACTGTGGGTGTGTCCAAGTGCAGGCAGTCCACATTACAGCACTGGCAGAGTCAGGAGAATTGCTGGAGTTTGCCACCACCAAGAACCCCACCCCACCCGTGGTCCTCGTGACGTGTAAAATGACTTCATCTTAGCAAAGCAGCAGCATCTTTTACATTAAATTAGGATTGCTAATTTCATTTAATCGGTTTTTGTGCCTTTATGTTTATTTGCTTTGTAAATAGCTCATTGCAAAATAGGTTCATGGTCTTAGTCACTGGAGACAGAATCATAGGGAGTTGCCACGTGGCGATATTGTTGCAATTTTTTTCACATTATAAAAAAATTTGGAAGGCTTGAGAAAGAAAGTGGATCAGGTAGTAAAGTGCCTCCACATAAGCGTGAGGAGCTGAGTTTGATCACAAGCCGGACATCGTACATGCACCTGTAATCCCAGTGCAGGGGAGGAAGGGACTTGCCGACCAGCTAGTTTAGCTGGAGGTGATGGCGGTTCTGAGCTCCCCTACTTGGGTCTTCTGCAACAGTGCGCACGCACACGCATATAAGTGATAATAAATTTTTAAAATTTTAAATAAGGTGTGTGATGCAATCTGCAAAGATTGTTTAGCAGTTAAGAGCAAAGCATACGCTGCTATTTCAAAGGACCAGGTTTAATTACCGTGACCCAGTTGGGGATCTGATGGACTTTCGCAGATCTCACAGGTGTTAGCATGATCTCATTCTTCCGTGCAGGGAGCTTCGGTGCCATGTGAGAAATCGGGGACCATTCTTGTTACCCAGCGATAAGAGATTGTTAACTGACTCCTTTTTCTACTCCAATTTAATGGGTCAGGTGATTTGGAAGTATTTTTGAAATATTCCCACCTGTAGAATTCAGGTTCTGTTTACAACTGAAACTCTGCTCTGGGGCGTGGGTGGACGGGCAGGTGCTCGGACTTTTAGAGGCTGGCGCTGGCTCTGCCTAACTCTCCCTCCTTTTGCAGGTACTTTTCCCACTTCTACGTCATCTCAGTGTTATGGAACGGCGCCCTGCTCTGGCTCCTTTCTCACTCTCTGTTCCTGGGAGCGCCTTTTCCAAACTGGCTTTGTGCTTTGCTCGGAACTCTTGGGGCCACGCAGTTCCAAGGTAATTTGGCTTCCTAGCCCATTCCTAGTTCTTGTCCGGGTTCTCACCAATCAGGGCCCTCTGCAGGGCCTGGTAAGTGGGGGCAGACAGAGTTTGCCTGGTTGGTTGGTCCCCAGTCCTCAGTGATCCGTGGCCAAGCCCAGGCTCAGGCTCTGATCAGCTGTCTGGCAAACCCGTGCTGAATGCAGGACTGGCTGTTCTCCTGCTGATATTATTAGTGTGTGATAATCTTATGAAGACGGGCTCATATGCACTGGAGAAGCTTTGGGAAAACCTCAAGTTTGCACGGACACGTTTATCATTCCTACAGCCACAACCATTATCATTACCTTAGGGCTCACAGAAATTTGACATTAAAAATTACTTTTTGGTAAACTTTTAAAAAGGTCTGGGGACTGGTGAGATGGATCATGGGTAAAGGCATCCCCACCGGGCGTGATGATTTAAGGTGCATCTGCAGGATCCACACTGTGGAAGGAGGAAACCAACTCCTACAAGTTGTCCTTTGATGTACACCACACACACACACACACTCTCAAGAGAGTAAATAAATCAGTTAATTAAAATGAAAATAAATAAAAAGAAAAATGTTATATCGTGAGTCTTCTGCTAAACAATGAAACTGAATAGCAGTGGTAAGGGTCTGAGGGTCCCAATGCATGCGTGCCCTTGTCGCTTACCGTGTTTATGCATGAGTACGCCTCTGTGGCCTACCCTGTTTATGTATTTAGATTAGATTTGAGGAGTTTTTATTATTTAACATGTTCATAAAGAATTGAAAGCTGGGTTTCAATTTACTTAAAATACAAAGAGCAAATGACTCTATCCTGATAGAAGTTAGAATGGAGTCCTTAACCTTGGGGCAGGGTCATACTTAGAAAGAAACATTAGGGGGCGCTGGTTAGGTTCTTAACCTGGGTGCCAGTAATACCAGGGAATAAAAATTCACCAGGAGGTGTGTATCTGTGTTACTCTTTTTAAAAAGCAGGACTAGGGCCGGGTGGTGGTGGTGCACGTCCATAATCCCAGCACTTGGGAGGCAGAGGCAGGTGGATTTCTGAGTTCGAGGCCAGCCTGGTCTACAGAGTGAGTTCCAGGACAGCCAAGGCTACACAGAGAAACCCTGTCTCAAAAAAACCAAGTCAAAAAAAAAGCAGGACTAGAGTTTATGGTATTTTAAAAATGAGCTTTTGCTCATATGCCCTTGGATCACGTCACGATGGGCCTGCAGGACGGTGGTTTGTGGGACCCACTCTCTCTCCAAACAGTCATTTCTCCTTTGCTTTTCCTTTGGCAGCCCCGGGGACGGAGTCCAAGGCCTCTCGGATGCTAGGCAAGTGCTTCACTATTCAACTCTAACTCCTTTTATCTTTTTTAAGTCTAGAAAGGTATAGTGTAACCTGTTTGATGTCCCCCTCTGTCTCTGCCTTGATGGGTGGGTGTGGCCCCAGGGACCCACCAGATAGGGCTGATCTAACTTCAACACGGGCCTCTCCCTGACCGACTGCATTTAGGACTTGGTCAGAAACTAGAGACTCACGGACCTTGAATCCTGTGCACCACAACCCTTCGTGGTGATGCCCGTGTGCCCTGGGAGGCTTTTAAATGATGGAGTCACAGATGAGTGCTGTCCCCCTTCCCAGCATTCTGCCACTCATTTATTACCACGTGACTCATTCACCATGTGTCCTCACACTTTGAAAGAGGAAGCGTTAATTTAAAATGGTCTCTGTAGCCCTTTGACTCTGGCCTTAGGTTGCACAGAGGGTTAACTCAACCCTTGACTTAATCCTGGAGGAGAGACAGACTGAGCGTGTCCCCTTCTCTCCTGCGTCGCAGCGGCTGAGATGGCTCTGTCTGCCTTCTTGGTGTTGGTGTTCCTCTGGGTCCACAGCCTCCGGAGGCTCTTCGAGTGCTTCTACGTCAGCGTCTTCTCTAACGCGGCCATTCACGTCGTGCAGTACTGTTTCGGGCTCGTCTACTATGTTCTCGTTGGCCTGACTGTACTGAGCCAAGTGCCCATGGATGGTAAGAATGGTAAGTGGCCCTGGCGGTCATCCCGGTCACGTGACCGCAGCCCGCTGAAACCTAGGGACGCGAGCAGCAGCAGCAGCTGAGCCTTCAGGGGAGATCGGAAAGAACAGATCAGGCCTGGGCTGTTTAAGGATAATAAAGTTAAACTGTGTGGGATTGATCTATAGGGAGGCAGGAAGTGGAGCTGGGCTCTGAACAGCAGGTGGGAGCCTCCCAAGGAAGTGCCCTCCCCCCACAGGTTGTCTGGGGGTACACGGGGTGGGGGGAGGAGCTGGGGGGCGGGGGAGAAGCCTCTATGTGGGATTAAATCACAGAATGGGAGACAAAGGCGCTTGAGGTGAACAGCTCTGATTTGAAAAAGGAATGCAGACTGTTCTCTTGACTTTTAATTCTTGGGATCTCTGCCCACATAACAAAAGCCCTTCTTCATGTGGCGCAGCCTGAGGGAAGAGGAAGACTGAGAGTTGTGCTAACTGGACATTGCCTGAAGGTTTCCAAGTGCTCACCGGACAGGAAGTGGGAAGCAAATGTGTGTGTGTGGGAGGAGGAAGTGAAGTTGGTTGGTGTTCTACATGGAGGTTGGGGAGCTGAGCACAGTGTACGACTGTCAGCTTCGTAAGACAGAACGTGCAGATAATACAGAGCCCTTCTCCTCCTGGGTGATTGGAATGACTGTTGGTGCTGAGGTTACCTTGATCTTGAAGCCTTGGTCTTTCAGCCCAGATCTTCTGGGACCCCTTTTCCATGTCCTATATGATAAATTGAGACAGAGATCTATATTTCCAACTACCAGGACTGATCCTTTTCTTGTTTGATTTCAGTCTCAAGAGTGTTCCTTAAAGTCTGCTCTGTTGCTATAATACACTTCCCAAGGCTATAAGAATTATTTGAAAGGTAGGCTGACTGACCAGACCTGTGAATTATGTACTGGTTCCAGCTGTTCAGTCAGCTTCTCTTCTAGTTCCTCCAAATTTCATTGTATTGGTTACTTTCTTGTTGCTGTGATAAAACACTGTGGCCAAGACAACCTCCGGAAGGAGGATCTTATTGTGGCTCCCAGTTACTGGGGGCTAAGTCCATCACAGCGGGTAGGCGAGGCATGGCTGCAAACCACCAGGAGCAGGGAGCAGAGAGATCACTTCTCAACCGTGTTTATGAAGCTGGAAGAGAGAACTGGAAGTAGGGATAGGCTGGATAGTCCCAGGGTCACCTCTAGTGCTGTGCTCCCTCCAAGGCCGGGCTCCCTCCCAGGCCACACCTCCTAAACCTCCACAAACAATCTCACCAACTTGAGACCAAGGGCTCAATCCCTGAACCTCCCTAAAATCCATATTAATCAGGTCAGTCTTTCCGCCCAGGTCTCCCCATGGCATTCAGATGCACAGCCAGTACTGTGGTTATTTTGCCAGAGAACTTTCCAGACTCCTTGGCTGCCCACTAGCTTTCTCTCTGTCAGCTTCTTTGGCCTTACATCACTTTTCTGAACTTTGTTCTGAGGCTGGAGCCCGGCTTCCACCTTCTGCCTCATAAAACTGCTCCAAAAAGGCAGCTGAGACACCCACAAAAATATCTTCCTGAGGACTGTGAAACTGCTTCCGTTTCAACTGGTCACCCCTCACAGGGTCACCCGGAGTCACTGGGGCAGTGTGATTGTATTAGTTGGTCCCACTTACAGTTGAGACCAAGAAGCGGCTTCAGGAAGAGGGGTTGTTTAAGTGGGAGAGCGCCTAGCAGTGCGCTTGTGTGTCCGCCAGGCATGGTAGGTTGCTCACAGCCATAATCCCAGTACATGGGTAGAAAGGCAAGAGGCTCACTTCAGGTTCAGGGCCGGGTTTGTCCATGTACTGAATTCCAGGCCAGCAAAGTCTACACTGCAAGGCCCTACCTCAAGAAAGACAAATCAAAATTCACCTCCACAACAAGGAAAAGCCACATTTGCCATCTGTAGGATCTGGTAGGAATCCTGTAGGTTTGAGTGTCTGCTGGGCTTGGGTCTCAGTCCACTCAGCTGAGTTTGTTAGAACCTACATCAGTGGACCAAGGGCACAGACCCTTCCTGGGTCTTTATGCAAGAGAAAAGAGTGTCTGTGGCCGTGAAGAACTGGATTTAGAACTGAAACTGCCACAGGTGAATTTGGTGGATCCTTGTCAGCCATTCACTGGCCTCCTCTGACTCCCACTTGGGGGTGTCTGTATAGAGTACTGTGATCCTCAGTGCTGTTTCCTTAAACAGCCTTTTAGGGCTTTGCCTCAGCTTCAGGCCCCAGGCTGTGGCCAGTTTTCAATGGACAATCCTTATTTCTTCAGTGAAGCAAGGAAGTAGTCCTGAAAGTTCTCCAGTGCCAGTGGCTTGCTCTGGGGCCTCCAGCGGCCTCCCTGCCCTTCTTGGTGCCACAGCAAAAGGAAGGCCTTCTGCTTTGGGAACAGCACCTCAGACTAGGTTCACTCTGATCCAGAAAGGGCATTGTATCATTGCTCTTCTCTTTATGAGAGACCAGGCACGGGTTACCTCAGAGACTCTCTCTCTACTAGCCAGTGTGTGCATGCTTTCTTCCCCCACCCACTCCCCCATCCCTCTCCCTCCCATGTCTGTAGTCCAAATTGGCCTTGAACCCCTATGTACTTGGCTGGCCTTGAACTCGTGATCCTCCCGCCTCAGCTTCCCGAGTACTAGGATGACTGACAGGCATGTGCCCACCATGCTGGGTTAGCCCAGCTTTCTGTATTGAGGATCTCCCTGGCCAGGCTCTGGGTAGCAGCTCAGGGAGGCATTTCTTTAGAGAACTGTTTCTGCATGGTGAGAAACAAGAGATGAGCAAGAAGACTCAGCCGTAGAACACACAGTAAGTCACCCCGCAGTAAGTCACCCCGGGGTGGACTGAGTTCACTCCGGAAGCGCTTGAAGAATGTTGGAGAGAAGATGTCTGTACGGTCTCTGCCTGTGACCACCGGAGCCGCAGAGACTGAGAAGCAGCTCTAGCTGTGCAGAGGCCATTATGCAAGGATAATAGGATACTGTGATGACGTCATTCTTGGAATGCTGCGACTCTGTGACATTGGCTAATAGGATAATTCCTATTCCCGTAGTGTATGTTCTGGGGAAGAATCCACTGATACAAACTCGGTGGTTCCACATCCTGGGAATGCTGATGTTCTTCTGGTCATCTGCCCATCAGTATAAGTGCCACGTCATTCTCGGCAATCTCAGAAGAAATAAAAAAGGTGAGGTGTCTTCTGGGGCCTCTCAAATGGCCTCTCGCCTTCGAAAGGCTGCTTTCTCTGTCCCTCCCTTTCCTTGTCGATATCACTCACTTTTGACAAACACCATTCTGAATCATGAACCTCTGCTTGATAAAATGAGGTGGCAGATCGCCCTGCCAGATCTAGCTCTGACAGTTTGTGACTCTGTCCTGTTCCCACCTCTGGGGACAGCACTGCACACATGTACTGGACAGAAAACTCATATTAGTATGGAGTCATATGACCCCAGCTGAAGGAGAGAAACTTGGCTTCTGAGATAGCCTGGGCTGACTCATCGTGGGCACCATTTGCACTATTTGTGTTTTATAGGTGAGGAAACGAGGCACAGTGAGATTCAGCAGTTTACGTGAACTTACACAGTGATCAACTGGGAGAGTCAGGATTTGAACTCATGCCTCCTGACTCTGGCATCTGAGCCCTTGTGTGCTTGTGAGAACTGAGGGGAAACCTGAGCAGAGGGTTTTTAAATTTTTTGATTTGATTTTTGGTTTTGATTTTTTGTGGTTGGTTGGTTGGTTGGTTTTTGTTATTGCTGTTGTTGCTTTGAGATGGGGGTCACTCTAGTGTACCCCTGGCTGTCCTGGAACTCACTAGGTAGACCAGGCTGAACTTGAACTCACAGAGATCCTTCTGCTTGTGCCTCCCAAGTGCTGGAATTGAAGCCATGCAACACTCATGCCTGGCTAAAACTGATGGGCAGTAGGGACCGACAGGATTTGATACTCACTAGAGTGTCTTGTCGGTGGTTTCAGAAGCAGCGCGGTAACACGCCATTTCCCTTCCGTTCCAGGTGTGGTCATCCACTGCCAGCACAGGATCCCCTTTGGAGACTGGTTTGAGCATGTGTCTTCGGCTAACTACCTGGCAGAGCTGATGATCTACCTCTCCATGGCCGTCACCTTTGGGCTGCACAACTTAACCTGGTGGCTGGTGGTGACATATGTCTTCTTCAGCCAAGCCTTGTCCGCATTCTTCAACCACAGGTTCTACAGAAGCACATTCGTCTCCTACCCAAAGCACAGGAAAGCGTTCATCCCGTTCTTGTTTTAAAGCAGGCGTTATGGGGAAGAACAAAAGCCAGGCAACCGAGTCCGTCCCTAGAGACACTGAGACGGACACTGAAGTACACTTTCTGCAGGAATGTTTGACGGTCCCTGTTCCACTTCAGTGCCAAGCAGTGTTCACGAAGCGTTGTTACGGGAGAAGACATTCCGGCAGGCCTGGGCTTGCAGGCTCTGCCTTCTGCCAAGCTTTACAAAGCCAACTGATAACAAGTAAACAGGTGTCTCCAAGCTGCTTTATAGCCACGCTAACCAGGAGTATAGTCAGCTGTGCGTGGACACATGCATGCTTGAGTCAGCCTCTCTCTCTCTCTCTCTCTCTCTCTCTCTCTCTCTCTCTCTCTCTCTCTCTCTCTCTCTCTCTCTGTCTCTCTCTCTCTCTGTCTCTGTGTGTGTGTGTGTGTGTGTGTGTGTGGGAACAGTGAATTGAGTGCTGTGGGATATCATATGCTTTTAATTAATGTCACATGCCAATAAAAACAGGAACCTCTGAAAATAGCATGAATGAACAGTATGAGACCCCATAGTTCTAGGGAGAAAAAAGTTTGTTGGAGTCCATTAATATTCTGCCTTTTCTCATCAGTATCTGCAATTATATCCCTGCCGCCTCACTTGCCCTGCAACCAGCCTAATAACAAGTTTGGAAACCTCTTTGATGGAATTCTCTTTTTGACATTTGTACTGGAAACATGGAGAAATAAAGTATTTTTATACATATGCGTACACATGCCCTTGGACTGGGTAACACAGAAGGAAGCAGTCTCTCTCTAGCCTTACAGGGTTTATATATACCTGGGTCTGTTTCAGCTATAGAGAAAATCCAAAGGATAACTAGGAATAAAGCTACACCTTAGGTAGCTTATGTTAAAAGAAATATTCAGTTGGGTCAATGGGAAACAGAGGTATGGGGTGAAAGACTGAAGCCAGAAAGTAAAAACCATTGTCCCAGCAACAGGGAAACCTCCACATTCCTACAGTGGAGAATTTTCTGGGCTGGGATATAGTTGGATGGTCAAGGCTTGCCTAAAGTAGACGAGGCTCTGAATTCAGCTGCCAGAACTAAGAAAACACTTGGGCGTACTGCTTACCAGCTGAGGTACTTGGGGTTGAATGGTTTGTTTGTTTTGTCTTTTTTTTTTCTTTCTTGAGTCAGGGTCTCATGTAGCCCAGGCTACCTTGAAGTCATTTTGTACCAGAGAGTGACCTTGCACATTTGACCTTCCTGGCTCAATCCCCCAAGTGCTAGAATTACAGTCCAGTGTGGTGGCCTGAACCCAGTGCTTCTTGTATCCTAACACACTCTGCCCGTGTCTCCAGCCTCCATCTTGCCCAGTTAATACAGATGCCATGTACCCTACTGAGTAAGATGTCCCGAATGCTGGGGTTGAAAGCAGGTTCACCAGAGCTAACCTTGGGTGGGGAATCTGTGACAGATTAAAGTCAGGGTGCCACCAAAATCTAACGTGGTAAACTAATCGGGTTTTTTTTCAAGTTACTGACAGATGTATGGAAGAGAGGTTACTTACAGGAGCAGAAACTGTACATGACTCAAGACAGCTGCATCAGCAAGGCCCACCCCAGCATGGGTGACAGCTCACCAAGCTGGGAACCTGGGGCACACTGCACAGCCTGCAGGCGGCTTAACAGGTTAGCTGGTGTCCTCTCCAGGTAGCTCAGCTGGCCTCTGCTTCTTCCAGTCAGCTTAGGTGTCTCTCGGCAGCCTTGCATGTCATATATTTCAGAGGAGGAGGAGCCTAGTGAGTCTGCTCAGTTTTAGGAAGTTCCTGGAGGCGTGGAATTGACTCTTTCCTGAGTTTAATGAGCCTCCTCCCTTCAGGATGGAATCTGCTAACCCCCCTTCAAACACCCGGTTGCTTTACCTCCCCTTTAGCATCTTGTGCGTGATGACCCTCTTCTCTACCACTAATTAAATCATCATTTAACCAAGAGTGTTCTGTCCATTCATATAAATGAGGTTTATCATTTGTCATCTAGAATTTACTATCTTTGGGACTAGGTCTCGGGAACAAAACTCTTCCAGCCCAGGAGATGGAAATACATCATATAGCAGTTTGGTCTTAACTCCCATACAAATGGCATGTGTGATTCTTAAAGAGTAAGAGTGTGTTGCTTCAGGATGGAGCTTTACACCTAATTTCGACTGAGGATTTGGACTTTGTAGTATATCTGTGGGGCCCTGTCAGTCTGTGAGAGAGCTGCAGATCCTACTGTACCGCCCTTGGCTATCCCTTACACACTATCCTCTCTTTCTTTCTTCTTCTTTTTCCTTGCCCAAGCACGACACCTGTAGGTGAAAATGAAAGATGGAATAGAGAAGGGCCCAGAGCAGGGCTGGGATGTAGCTTAAGTCCTAAAGCACTTGCCTAGCATGCATGACTCCCTGAGTTCGATCCCCAGCATTGTATAAAACCAGGTATAGTAGTGAATGCCTGTAATCCCAGAACTTGGAAAATGGAGGTAGGAGGATCACAAGTTCAAACTCATCCTTGGCTATACAACAAGTTGAAGGCCAGCCTGGGGTGCATGAGAACTTCTTTCAAAAGGAAAAAGTGTGTGTGTGTGTGTGTGTGTGTGTGTGTGTGTGTGTGTGTGTGTATGAGAGAGACTGAATAAAGTAGCATAGGTGTTGAATGGGTCCTGAACAGTATGGCATACCTGAGAACCGTGCTATGTCAACAGAGGCCAGAATCAACACTGTGTGTTTTATGTTTATGAAAATATCCTAAAAGGGAGAGTATCATGCAGATTTATAAACTCTTCACATGGGAAACTCAGGAACAGCCTGATGTGCAAATTCTTCCCCTCCTAGGATGTAACAGCGACACTGTCAAGTTAGGAGGAAAGGATGCTGAGCTCACTCAGAACTGCATTCTCTATGCAGTGTGCTGAGTGTGCCCTTTGTTTGGGGCTGTGACTCATCCCACACATTAACATCATCTTTAGAGTAAGCATGAGTTACTTGTCTGCACAATGTTGTGTTTATGTTGCATTTCTAGTGTTATGTGTGATTATCACTGAAAACTGTTACGGGTAGGATATACAAGTATCTCACAGAGGTCTGTGTGTTAGAGGGTTGGTTGGAGCTATCAGGCCTTTTAAGTGATGGTTGGAAGGCTGGGGAGATGACTCAGTGGTTAAGAACACTTGGGGCTCTTCCAGAGGATTCAGGTTCAATTCCTAGCATCCACATGATGGCTCACAAGTGTCTGTTACTCCAGTTCCAGAGCATATAGCACCATACATACAGTTGGTTGGTTTTTTTTTTTTAATTTAAGAGGTGATTGGCTCATAAGTTAATCCATTGATTAAATCATTAGCTGTTCAAATGGACTTTTAACAGGCAGGGTCTGGTTGAAGAGGCAGTGAAAGGGCTTAAAAAGGGAGAGTATAGGGGGTTAGGGGAGTGGCTCAGTGGCGTGGGGGAAGGTGTCCAGGCAGGCCCTTGCCTGGGCACCTCTGCCCCTGAGGGACCACACACACACAGGCATAGTATAGAATAGAGTTTATTCAGAGTAGGGGATGGGAGTTAGTGGGAGAGAGAGAGAGAGAGAGAGAGAGAGAGAGAGAGAGAGAGAGAGAGAGAGAGAGAGAGAATAGAGGGAGTGGAGTGGAGGCCGGCCATGACCACGTGGAGGGGGGAAGAGCCCAAGGGGCAGAGAGGTGAGAGAGTGTGGGAGAGCGGAGAGCAAAGAGGGAGGGGAGGGGCAAGTAGCCCCTCTTATAGTGGGCCAGATCTCTGGGGCGGGTAGGTGTGGGGTGGGGCTTAGACAGAACCCCAACATTTTCCAATATTTGATTAATTAATAAAAGAAAAAGAGAAAAGAAAAGAAGTGACGGCGAATATGGCGAAGCAGGAATAGGGTCGTTCATGCTGACATTGGGGCGGTGTGTCTCTGGGGAACCTAGAGAAAGGGGTATGGGGGGTGATTGTCCAGTCTCAGGAGGACTGGCTGCTTCTTTGCTGTCCAGGATTTGTAGATCCATTTGAGGATAGGTCAGGAGAACAGGTCCAGTAGAAGCTGTCTGCGTCTGGAGAAGCTGAGAGGAGATTGGAGCATCTGAAGGTTGCTTCTCTGGAGCTGTCCTGGATATGGCAAGGGCCTGGACTTAACAAGATGTTGGAACACATTAGTATAGGTAGGGAATAAGACTAAGTACATTTGAGATAAAGGAAAATTTTTCTTAAGATGTACAATTGAAACCCAGAGGAATCCCACCCTTTGGAAAGGTAGTAAAGTGGGAACTTGGGCAGATGTACTTATCTGGATGGAGCCTACTTGGTCCATGAGCAGTAGATCTGGGTAGGTTTCCTGTAGCTAATAAGTTTATTAAAGAGATAACAACATGAGTTAACCACATGAACAGTCTTTAAGATGAGCCTTTGTGGATCAGAAGGAATAGAATTTAAGGTTGGGACAGTGACAGAGCAAGAAGAGGAAATATGAAGCATTTAATGGAAACAGAGTTTAGGTAAGGAGATAACTGTCTGTCAATGTAGTCAGAAGTCTGAAGAATAAACAATAACTTAGCAGTTATATTATTAAAGAATGACAGATTTCAGTAGCCAGCAGTTCTTTGTGGTCTCTGGACTCCATGGCGGCTTTGGCTGTCAGTCTGGCTTTCAAGCACAGAAGATGCACAGCTTTTTTCTCTGTGGAATGGATACCCATGACATGAGAAATGGCTTACCTTTGTTTAGCTAAGTCATTTGACTCAAGGTATCTGGTCTTGTCCACTGCACTCTTTCAGGCAGCATCCTGTGGTGGTGTCCATATTTTTTTTCTGAGACCTCCTAGGAGAAGCTGTCAGGCCTTTGGGAATTCTGTCTGTCTTAAATCTAATAACAAACTTCTGACAAGATTGAGCGCAAGATAGGAGAGCAATAGCTAAAAGAGAATAGGAATGGAGATCTTAAGTAGCTTTGACAGGTTGCATAGGTAGAGGAAAGTATATTGCCTTGGTTAGTAAAGATGCTAGGATCAGAGTAAGAAAGCTGGCAGCAATGGATAAAATTGTGGTGACAGAAAATGAGTTTGTCTAGGCAGATTTAGGCTCATTAACATCAACTTGAGCACACAGGCTATAGGAACAAATGAGTTAAGGGTGTGGGAACACAGAATAGGTGAGGTTCAGATTCTTTATCATTTACCAGACTGTTAATTTTAAAAATATACAGTTGAAGACAAGTAGCGCCCACTGGGTAAGGGAGGGGTACCTACTAGATAGAGTTCCAGTGTCCTGGAAGTCTATTAGCAGTGTGTTACAGCCAAGGCTAGAAATTCAGGTCGTCACGAGAAAATCTAGGTGGCAAACGGCTAAGGAAGGACCCAACCTGGTTCCAGGATTTCCGGTGGCGAGAGGGAGAGGAAATATGGGTTCCTTCCGAGTGTCTGGGGTGGGGGCACCCAAAGGAGGGCCTAGATGTCCTAAGCAGGAGTGTGGGCTAGGCATGAGAGGAAACCCTTTGTTCCAAAAGAGGTTGGCCAGACTTCATTTGAAAGCTAAGGGTTATTTACTATTATGGTTAATGTTTATTTAAATTTCTAATCTGGTAGAGGGAAGAACCTGACAGGTAGCACACATACTCGTGGAAGCCAGTGTAATTGGCTGTCATGTTGAACATTTTAGACCGCTTGGCTGTGGGACCCAGCCCCCCAACCTTGCTTCTCCTGCCTGTGCGTGGCTGCAAGACCAGTCATGGCCTGCTATATTAACAGTAGAGGACATTGAGAGTGGTGGGAGGGAGACCACACAGTGAAGAAGAGGGAAGACAGGGTGGCAGGGAGAAGCAGTAGAGCTGTGAGAGAATCGGGTACTAGAATTGGTGGAGCATCTCAGCAGCCAGTGTGGAGCTGGGCGTGGGCGTGGGCTGTGGCTAGGCTTCTGCAGGTAATGGCCCTAGAAATCTGCGCTGTAGCCAGCGGAGCGGGACATTATGGTGGTGGGGGGTGGGGCATAGCAACGGGAAAGGAGTGCAGGCTTGCTGTGGCTGAGAGTGGTGGACTCTGAGAGCAGAGGCATCGCTCAGCAAGGATGGAGCATAGCAGATTCTGAGAGCCTGGAGAGACCGCGCCATGGGCAACAGTTGGCAGCGGTTCTGATGGTAGAGGCTGTCAGCTGTAGAGGGGAAGAGCCCAAGGGGCAAAGAGGTGAGAGAGTGTGGGAGAGTGGAGAGCAAAGAGGGAGAGCAAGTAGCCCCTCTTATAGTGGGCCAGATCTCTGGGGCGGGGCATACCTGGCTATTGCCAGGTAGGTATGGGGTGGAGCTTAGACCGAACCCCAACAGGCATTGTCTTCAAAGACAATGCACAGTGTTCCTCGGGCCCTGGAGAGGTAATAAGGTGTAAAGTATTTTCTTCCATTGAGGGCTGAACATTGAACTACTCTACCACAGTAAAAACAATCCTTTATTCTAGGCAATGTGACTAGTTATGACCTTTTGTAATAACTGCTACCCTGACCAAGGCCAGCAGCAGTAATAATTTATGGCCAGAAGCATAAATGTTTATAAGACGACAGGCACAACACATTCCATTAACAGAACAATAGTAGTAACTTCCCCATTGAGCCTATGACTTTCCTCAGCTACGCATTTTTATTTTGGCTTGAAGTGTCAATCCTGGATTCTCTCTATGGAATCGATCTTAAATCCAACTGGAAAGTAGTTGTTCGTGCCCTCACAGTTGTTTCGCTATTGCTCCTGGGGACACGAACATCTTTCCTGGCATGTCCACAGCTGAGCAGGACAGATGTTTCCCTCAGCAATTAACAGAGTATATCTTACAGCACTGTGAAAGCCAGCCATCCGTGAGGAAGTTTCCATTCCAGTGTCAGATGGATTTATCCAGAACCTTCAACCAGAGTGTGCAAGGTTTCCAGCAATAGAAATGTACTGTCTAGCTCCGGCGTGCAAACAGCAGTAGTGGCAACAGCCTGTGTTCTGTGTTGGAGCGGGTAGCCCCAGAAGCCTCCCTTGCTGATAACTGTAGTTAAGTAACCTGAGCCTGGCACTGGGTGTCACAACCCTATGGCATCTGGGTGTCCCTTAAATCCAGGCAAGAGTTTTGCTTCTGTTTTTAAACCCTTTAACTGCTGTTCTTCAAAGGCCTCTCCTGATCTGTAAGACACTTAGAGGCTAGCACTGTACAAGGAAATCTTTTTCTCACAGGTTGAGCAGGCTCTCTGAAGTCCATGGCTGGCTGTTCTAAGGAAGTGTGAATTGGTCTCGGAATTCTGCAGCTAAGAGGATACTTACAAAATGTTAGCAGGGCCCTGTACAACATGAAAAGATCCCCCTTGTGTGCCTTTGTTGTTCTTTCAAAAGAGCAGTGGTGGGCACAGCAGCACAGATGGAGTCATCGCCCCATTTAACCCTTCACAACCCAGTCAGTTACTGTAAGATGCCTGACCTCACAGGCTTCCTCTGGCCATTAGCGTCTTAGGTTAGACAAATAATCTTGCAAATCTACAAGCTCATTTTGCCCAAGCATGTGGCTATCCCTATAGTTGGCACCCAAGGCAAAACTCCCTGCTGGGTGTTAGGTGAGGTCTGAAGCATCAGGAGGGCCAGCCTATGTTTTCTCATCTCTGTGAGAGGTTTCTTGGGCTCACAGCTTGAAGGAAGATAGTCTTCATGGTGAGGAAGACATAGTGGCAGCTGGTTCTGTGGCGGTGGAAACACGCAGCAGTGGATACCTGTTTGCCATGTAGCAGATCAGGGAAGACGGAGAGCAGGCCTGACTGTTAGCCCCAAAGCTTGCCTCAATCCCTGACTTCCTCCTATGAGCCTCTATTGCTTAAAGGTTCTTCAGCCTCTCAAGACATCACCAACAACTGGAGACCAAGCGTTTAAGTACTTAATCATGCAAAGGCAGACAGATCTCTGAGTTCAAGGATAGCCTTGTCTGCAGAGAGTTCCAGGACAGCCAGAGCTACACAGAGATAATCCTATCTCAAAAAACCACTAACTAACTAACACAAGCCTCTGGGAACACTTCACACTGAAAACATAATGTACCCCAAATCACCTTTAAAAAATTTTATTAGATATTTTCTATTATATATTTTCTTTTTCTTTCTTTTTTTTTTGGGGGGGGGGGGGTTGAGACAGGGTTTCTCTGTGTAGCTCTGGCTGTCCTGGAACTCACTCTATAGACCAGGCTGGCCTTGAACACAGAAATCCTCCTGCCTCTGCCTCCCAAGTGCTGGGATTACAGGCGTGCACCACCACGCCCAGCTCTTATATATTTTCTTTATTTACATTCCAAATGTTATCCCGTTATCCCCTTCCTGTTTTCCCCTCCAAAAACACCCTATCCCACACACCCCCACCAACCCACCCACTCCCACTTCCCTGTCCTCTATACTGGGATATCCAGCCTTCTCAGGGCCAAGGGCCTCTCCTCCCTTTGATGTCCAATAAGGTTATCCTCTGCTACATATGCATCTGGAGCCATGGGTCCCTCCATGTGTACTCTTTGATTGGTGGTTTCGTCTCTGGGAGCTCTGGGGGTACTGGTTGGTTCATATTGTTGTTCCTCCTATGGGGCTGCAAGCTCCTTCAGCTCCCTGGGGCCTTTCTTTAGCTTCTCCATTGAGGACCCTGTGCTCAGTCCAATGTTTGGCTGAGAGCATCTGTAGCTGCCAGCAGCCACATGTAAACCGGGTTACCTGTTGAGAGAATTTGGGGGTTATAGGGAAGAGGGACGAAAAGAAGTGCGGCTAAGACAATGTTCACTGATCAAAGCCGGAAACTTTAATGGCGCCAGACCTTTTAACAGTTTGGGCAAACCCTTCCCCCCAGACTCCAGGCTGAGTTCCGGTGGAAGTTGTCTAGCTTCTCTTGGAGGTCCTCGTCTTGACTGCTCCGGCAGCTGGGTGGGTCACCTGCTTAATTCAGGAATTCCTAGACCTGGAGGAACAATGAACTTAACCTTTACTTCGAGCACTCCACCCTAGGTGGAGAAGGATCCTGGCTTTCTGGGAGAAGTTAACCTTGACCAAAGTCAAACTCTGACCAAGTGCAAGACTGCCCCAATATGGCTCTGTACATGTCCTCCCTTTTTTTATTAATTAGAACATGAGGAGGTAGAAAACAAGTGGATAAATATCCTTCATAAGAAGGCGGGCCTTAACCAGGAGGGGAAGCATTGACCGTAATTCCTCTTAAATGTTGTATAACGTCTTTTTCAGAGGAGGGGTAATAGGCTCCCTTATTATTTTAAGGACAGCCTCTCGACGTTAACCCCTATGCAATTAGGTGTACTTCCTGGGGACTCAGAAGCAGAAATTCACCTCCCCATGCGGTGCTTTGCCTCGCGCGTCTCACTGGTACCCATGTTTGTTCTTAAACAAACACACATAGATCTGAGTTCTATGTGGCTCCCTCTCTGGAGATCCACTTGTGTAAGTTTTGAAGCCAGGGGGGTCTGCAAGTGTCTTTAACAGACATGTAATCTCTCCATCCAGGTGAGCCTGGGTGTAGACAGCCAGTCTGCTTAACAGACAAGGTCAAGAGTTAAAGGTGGAATAGGATTAACTTGTCCCTGAAGTATCCAATTCAGTTGCAAATTAACAACTTTAAGGACCCAAAGCTTGGCCTCTGAGGTGGGAGAGGTAGCCTTGTGTATCAAGAGATATGCTGTTACTTCTCAGGAAAAGTGGAGACTATATGTCAAATTAACACAGCTGGCTGAAGATTGTTAGCCATCTTCAAAATTGGAATCTTCAATATTGGAATTATTTCTAGACCAGTCTATGGTTAAGTCAGCTGAACACAGTAAGGAGAAGAGTCATTTTAACTCTTCTTTAGATTAATTTTTCCTAAGCTAGCTTAACAGTCTCCATGTTCTGTCCCACAAAGTCTAAAAGCTTGAAGCTAGGCAATTTATCTAACCTGGGACATTTGACAATTAAGGTAAGTCAAGAACATATACCCAATATAGATCTTATGTTACCATGGTCTGGGCATTCAGCAAGCACACAGTCAGCATATCTTCTGCAGCATTCTGTGGAAAAAACATAGGGGACATGCCTTCCCCAATATTAAATCAGGATCATGGCATATGTCAATAAGTGAATTCCTTCATTTCACCTAGACATCAATATGCCTAATTACAAGATGTCATATACATTTAGCAAGGAGTTTCTTGGCATCCAAATTTTAAAATTTTCTTAAAAACATGCAAGCATAATATAAATGATATGTACAGGGACACGATTTCCCCTCTCTTCTCTCTTCCAAGAAGATATTGTTTTATTAATTTAAGTTGGAACACAAAGTATAACCCATAACATAGGCAATAGCTATGTAATTATATAAAATAAACATAGCATTTTTAGTTGTTTTTTTCTGTTAGAGCAGTTGCAACTAGACAGCCTAAAAATGAATCATTAGTCACATGCACATATTTTTTAATCATCTAATTTAGAAATATGAATGTCATTTATCTGTAATAACTAAGTCCTCTAGGATTAACACCATTACGTGGTAGAGGTAGAAATTGAGGACATCAAGAACAAATCTTTACAATTTGATGTGCACAAAATATAAAATTATTTCAAATACCTAAAGGACAGTCATTTAGAGAACATATCCTTTGTTCTTAGAAATTTGAATCACATTTGCATAAACTGTAGAAATTAAGAATTAGCAGTATTAAAAATGGACCAATTTTAAGCAATTATAAACCATGAGCTATATATATATCTACTATTATTAAAAGCTTGACTTTTGACATCTTAAAAATAGCTGCTATAGCACCCAATTCAGGTATCTGTGTTGAAGCAGGGAGAAACTTAAAGGAATAAACATGTGATCTGATAGTACAAATTATCTTTTGGATAACAATTATTAATTTTGTCTAAAAATGTTTGTCATGTAATAGATCAACCATTAGTAATAAATTTGATTGCTGCTTGAAGCAAGGAACAAACGTTTCCTACCTTAAAAACAGAGGTTTAAGACCTTCTGTGGCAAGCTTAAAATGAGGTAAATAAGATAAAGCCAATTAATATATCCTAACAACCTTTGAAAGCCATTTACCTAAAAATTCTAAAAGTCCATAGGAGCAAGGGCCTGTAACAAACATTCTATGAACATTATACACTGAAAATTTTAAGATCTTAACTTCTAGTATTAAAACAGAGACAAAACACATTTTTTTTTTATTTATCTGCCCTAGGATCCACCTTTAGTCCTTGGCAAGGACTAGATCTGAGCCTTTTAACTAAGACCAGACCCAAGCCTGCTAGGACGTTTTCAGGATTAAACAAAAGAAACCTGTAATTCCATGGTCAAAGGAACCTACTTGATATCAAATACATTTCCACAGAGATCTCCTTTTTAATCTTGGAGGGTTAAATTTTGCTCCTACCATTGTAGCCTATAAACTTGTGGAAAAGTGGCAATGGGCCTCTAAAACCCATAGCTGTATCACTCTCAAAATTATCTTAATTACAAAATGTTAACAATTATGAGCCTGTAAACTGAAAACTGTAGCCAATGACACACTGATTTTTATTGTAACTCAATGTTTTCTTGCAATATTAGAGCACAATTGTAATTTTGGAAGCAAATCCCAATTTTAAACAATCTAATTTCTTTAAAATCAATGGCAAACACATATTTACAGCACAACGTTTGTCTGCCAGTTCTTATGTTCAAGTGTATGACAGTGTAACTTATTAAAGAGACATTATTTTAAATCTTAATCTTCATTAAGTCTAATCTCCAGGCCAAGATTCACATGAAACACCATGCCAATTTAGGAGCATCTTAAAGGCCTGTATTTTCTGGATTGCATCATGCCACGTGTTGTTTAAAAATGGTGACTACCCTAAACTACCAGCTTCAACCGTCATGCCACGTGTTGTTTAAAAATGGCGACTACCCTAAACTACCAGCTTTAACCGTCATGTCACGTGTTGTTTAAAAATGGCGACTACCCTAAACTACCAGCTTTAACCGTCATGCCACGTGTTGTTTAAAAATGGCGACTACCCTAAACTACCAGCTTTAACCTAACTTTTGTTAATAACATTATACCTTTTAAATCATGTCCAGTGACTTAAGCCAATACTCTATAGTCAAGACATGCAAAATATACCTTTAAATCCAATTATAAACAAGAACAAAGCATGAGTGGCATTAGGCCACGTGTAGTTAGTTAAGATGGCTCTAACACTGAATCACCAGTTTTAAACTAACCTTTTCTTAATAACACTATACCTATTACATAATACCCAATTAATTTATAACTCTTAAGTCAAGAAATGTAAAGCCTTATACCATTAAAACCAATTAGAAACAAGTATAAAGCGACTACATGAATTTCACAAGCCAAACCAAGGTCTTCCCAAATCTTGAGGCTTCTGGGCTTTTAAGAGCGGCTTTTTCCCCAGCCATGCTTGCCTCTTGAGTGAGCTGCGCTGTCGCGGCGTGGCTTTGAATCAATCCCCACACAAACTGTGGCTGACTCAAGAGGTTACCAGCAGATGAAATCTTTACCAATTTTTCTTTTTAACATGAAACAGTCATTCACACAAAGACACAGAGAGGACATAAACATACACATAGACAAACAGTCGGTGCACCGGGATAAACACGGAAAGATACACAGAAGGTTAAGCGTGCTTGTTAAGCAATTGCATCCATTTTCCTCTTTAAACAGCTCTTAGAGGCTGTGGACATATGCCTATTTTTAAAAACCCCTTTCTTTTCGCCGAAATCAGCCCTTACGAGCTTTGGGCAAATGCCTACCAAATTCCTTCCCCATATTTCCCTATCTTTTTAACCCAAGCAGCCACTGTGCCGGGCCCGCACAGTTTGCTTGAAAAACCGTATCCTTCCTGCACTCACAACAATAGACACGAATTCACTAGCGCTAGTTTTGACCTCTATGTTGCTTACCGTGCGGATACCATTTATCACCTTTCTTGCGAAGCTTCGCTGGATAGGGTTACCTCAGGAAATTCTCTCGTACCAGGTTGCCCCACGTTCTGGCGCCAATTATGTAGGGTTCCATAGCTGCCTGCAGCTATTACGAAGCGGGTTTCTGGAACAGCTCTGGAGAGCCTCTCAGGAGACAGCTATATCAGGCTCCTGTCAGCAAGCACTTGTTGGCATCCACAATAGTGTCTGGGTGTGGTGACAGAGTATGGGGTGGATCCCCAGGTAGGGCAGTCTCTGGATGGCCTTTCCTTCAGTCTCTGCTCCACACTTTTTCTCTGTTATCTCCTCCCATGGGTATTTTGTTCCCCCTTCTAAGAAGGACCAAAGTATCCATACTTTGGTCTTCCTTCTTCTTGAGCTTCATTTAGTCTGTGAATTATATCTTGGGTATTCCAAACTTTTAGGCTAATATCCACTAATATCAGTGAGTGCATACCGTGTGTGTTCTTTTGTGATTGGGTTACTTCACTCAGGATGATATTTTCTAGTACTATCCGTTTGCCTAAGAATTTCATGAATTCTTTGTTTTTAATAGCTGAGTGATCTCAAATCACTTTCTTACAGCAAAGAAATGCACCCAGTATACCCCTTAGGGAGGAGTGATAGTTGGCCCACCCAGGACTGGTGCAGCTCTTGCCTGCACCACTCTAGCATCCCCACATGCAGCCACTGACTGCCATAGCCCCCGTGCTTTGGAGAGCTCCACCAACATCTGTACCCAACACTAGCAAGAACCAACAAATATGCAGATACAGATACATATACATACATATACATACATACATATGGCATGTGTGTGTATGCCTTTAGCAGTCAGAAGACAATCTAAGGTACCATTCTTCAGGTGCCATCTGCCTTTTCTTTTTGAGGTAGGATCCCTGACCAGCCTGGAACTTGTCTACCTATGCTAGCTTCTCATTGAGTCCAGTGTATCTGCTTTCTCCCCTCCCCCCCTAACAGCTCTGGAATTACAGGCACACAACGCCATACCCAGCTTTTGTTTTTTAACCCGGGTGCTTCATATCAAACTCAGGTCCTCCTGCTTGCAAGGCAGGCACTTTACCAACCGAACAGCTCCCTCCAATCCCCAGTAGCATGTCTTATCAGCCTGACCACACAAGTGCTGCCACTGTAAGATGACAAACCTTCCCACCACAGGAAGATCATAGCTGCACCTCCATCGCCCCCCCCCCACCCTAAAGACAGTCCACTATCACTGACTTTGATTCTGTCAGTCCAGACTTCATAGAGTGATATAAAGAAATGTGTACTCACCCAGCGAGAGAGGACACCAACAGACAAAAAGAATTCCTTTGTCCAAGACTAGATGATAAGTCCCTGGTGGTTACTCGCCAGGGCATAGGTGGCTAAGTCAAAGGCAGCCATAGCACCAGGAAGTCCCTTGGGCAGCTTATGGGTGGCTGTACCACCAAAATGTCTCACTTGCAGCACAGATGCTCATGAGAAGCTATTGTATAGAATAGATGTTGCGTGAAATGTCGCTGGTGAGTCACCTGGGCACTTTATAGGCAACTGAGGTGCTAAGGAGCCTCTTATGCTCACCCCTGATTTATTTTAACCACTTCTGTTACTTCAGGAGAGAGAGAGAGAGAGAGAGAGAGAGAGAGAGAGAGAGAGAGAGATCTTGCAAGTCTTAAAAAGTTGTGTGAGCATCCTGCTTCCTGCTTCTTCCATGAGGAAACATGAATAAGGTCAATCTCGTGAGCTGCTCTGATTCCAGAGAGCATCATCGATCACGTCCACCCTGGAGGAAACAGCTACGGTAGGCCTGAAAGCTACGAAGTCAGCCAACCGTGGCCTGAAAGCTGAGAAACATGAAGAAATATGTATCTTTTCTTCTTGAACCTGTTCTGCTCAGGTATTTGGTGGGGATGGGTGGATTGCGGGGTGAGGACGGGGAGGGATGTAATATACGTGAGAGGAATAAAAAAATTTTAAAAAGGGTGGGCAGGGGAGGAAGAAAACCAGTTTGGTTTGTGTGTAGGAAATTGTCACTCTCAAGTACTATGGCTGGGTGAAATCATTAATTAGCATGACTTCCCCCGCCATACACACACATAATGCTTTTATTGATTTTCTGGGAATTTCCAATCATGTATCTCATCCACCCCTTTTTGTGACCTCCCCTCCCCTCAAAAAAGAAAAACTAAAATTAAGAAAAGAAAGTCTAATTTGTGTGTTATCTATACACTCACTGTGGCATGGCCAAAACTCCCAGTGGCCGGCCCCTTAAATAGAACTGTGACCTTCCCCCTCCCCCCTCCCCCACAGGAAACACTGGGAGGAGCTGCACTTCAGCTTCCCCATCACACTCCTTAAGAGTTCTCTCTGGTGACTTCCTGTCTAGGCTGTTACTTTGGAGTAGGGAGGTTTGGGTGGGCCTACAGGTTGTCACAAAGCCTTCCACGTCCTTTCCTCACAGGTGTCTCCAGTGGCCGATATCACAGCAAAAATGGCTCTTTACAGTCAGTAGAAGCATGGGTCGTGGGGCCTCCACAAGGTTCCTGGTGGCAGTGAGCAGAGCACAGTCCCCTGCTGCAGTAAGACCGTGGACCCAGACAAGGCCTTTGGGAGGCTGCTGGGACCACAGATATCAGCGTGGTCTCAGATGGAGCACAGGTCATTCACACAAATATGACCTTCAGAGGCAAGGTCCACAGGCATCACCATGGCTTCCCGCTGCCCCTCAGGCCACAGCCATCAACACAGACCCCAAGCACAGCAGGATCACGGACTCAGACACGGTCCTTGGCAGCAGCATGCAGTCAGGCATCACCATGGCCCCAGGGGCACAGCAGGCTCCTGAGCACTCAGGACACCTGGCACCAGTGTGGCATACAGACATACATCTACATGGCTTCAGGCTGTGTCACGGAACGTGCACATCTGCATGCCCTCAGTGATAACAAGTGCCCCCAACAGGATGCAGCCTTCCAGCCCCTCAATTTCTTTCTATAACTAGCTTAACCTAAGTTTTTCTAAGCAATGGACAAGACCCAGTGGAGATGGCAGTGACCCATAAATAATGCATATGACACACTCCATCAATTTTTTTTTTCTCTAATAGCAAATCTCTCCTAGAAAGCCATGTATCACTCTCAGGCAAAGCAAGATTTTTAGTTATTCAAGTGAGAACTGAATTATGAGGAGTGGTCCTGGTGAACTGAGAAAACGGTTCAGTCGGTAAAGTGCTCCCTACACAAGTGTGAAGACCTGTGTTGGATCTCAGGGCCCATGTTAGTAGCCGGGTATGGACGAGCGCACCTGTAATACCAGGGCTGTGGCAGGGAGAAGCAGCAGAGCCCCGAGTCTGATCCCAGGACCCACGTGGTAGAAAAAGAAATCTCACTTCCACAAGTTGTCCTCTGCCGTCCACATATGAGCTATGACATGTCCCCTCCCCCAAATAAGTAAATGTAAATTTAATAAAACAAAAAGATTAAATGTGGTTTATAATGATATGTAAAAAGCAGTCATTGTTTGGGTGTTTAGACTACTAAGAATCTTGAAATCATTTTGGGAAAGGAATACAAACTGAACAGTCAAAAGAAGTATTTTTGTCCATAAAGGGCCAACAGGCCTATAATAGCACCCACTTCTTTTTAAAAACAGGTTCTCCCAAGAGGAATGCCACATTCATGGGAGACCGAGAGGAACCTGTTCAGAATGTGAACATTAAAACGTGTCTGCTGCAGAGAACAGTGATTGGTCTTCTTGAAGCCTGGAACTTAAGTACACGTTACCGTATAAACTAAACCAAAAAAGGTCAGCGTTTTGAGATGTCTTATCCTCCTGACCTCGAGACCTGCTCCCAGTGGCCTGCTGACCCCAGTCATGACCTTTCTGCTCTGTAGACTGTATAAGATGTTTGAGGTTCAAAACAACCCACACTGGAGAAATCACATAACCTAGTAAGAAGGTAGGGATGTGGTTTGTGCCTCAGCTAGGAGGACAGAGCTTTTAGTGCAACTCTGGCCCAGTGTGAACGATTATACAAGCTGGGTATTAATTCATCAGGATTAGCCGCTGCTCCCTCTCTCCTTCCCACGCACCTGTGACCAGATAGTACCTCTAATTCATCCCTCTCCCTTCTCATCTGAAATTATCTATACGGTTTCCTTTCATGATTTTTGCTTTTAAGATGCGGAAGTAAGGCCATGAGATGGCTCAGAGGGTAACGGTGCTTGCTCCCAGCCTGGTGATCTGAGGACCCACATGACAGAAAGGCAGAGCCAACTCCTGTAAGTCGTCCCTCCGGCCCCCCGCACGCTGTGTGAGCACATGCGTGTACACACACACAAATACATAAATTAATTCTAAAAAGGAGACCTTCGAGAAAGTTTAGGTGGATTTTAGGATAATCATATAACTAGAACATAAAGCAATGGGGGGGGGGGAAGGGGCAAAGAGAGGGGAATAGTTTCCTTCCCACTAGACACCTACTCGGAACATCCCGGTGAGGACACACGAAAATTCCGGAGGAAACTGGGAATCTGAGGCTTTTTCTAAAAACTAATTTATCAACCTTCTGTAGCTTACCAAAGTCACCCTGAGCGCCTCAGTTATAATGTTACTTAGCCGTGTCTCCAATAACCTTGTTCTCTCCTAGTTCATTGCACGGCACTGGGCTCTTACCCTCTAGGCATGTTCTTTGTGTGCTAGAATTACAAAGCACACCAGGCAGGACAGACTTTCTTCCAGCCATGATTAGGGTGTAATGTGGTTCAATACTTTTCCCTCTGAGAACAACTTCAATTGGCAAGTGGTTGGGTTTGTTTCTGTTTTGTTTTGTTTTCCCAAGGAGAACATGAGATTTAAAAAAATAAAAATACATATTAATTTCATTCCACTCCCTGAATTGCATCCCCTGCAAGGTCTGTCATAGGATGTGATTTCTTAGAAGTAGAAGTGTCTGAGGGTATGTCCGAAGAAATAAGTAAGATTCGGCCTGAGGGTATGTCCGAAGAAATAAGTAAGATTCGGCTCACCATATATAATTGTTGGCATTCATAGAATACACTCTGATATTCAGATCAGAAAGGCATTTGAAGGGCGTTGGCTTAGTGCACACAGCTCTTGTAAGTGTGAGGATTTGAATGTGGGAACCCAGAACACACAAAGAGCAAGTGAGGAAGGGTGTCTGTAATCCAAGCACTTCTAGGCAAGATGGAAGGCAGAGACATGAAAATTCCCAGAAACCCACCGGTCAACTAGCCGGGCATACCCTGTGACAAGCAATGAAGGACCCCCCCCTCTCTTTCTCTCTCTGTCTCACACACACACACACACACACACACACACACACACACACACACGCATGCATGGATGCACACACACATGTACACACATACATATAAACCCACCCACGCACAGAGGGTGGGGACATTTTAAAAGTCTTTGAAAATATGAAGATCTTCCTGCGTGATAAGGGCTTCTGCGGAGCATGCCTGCCTACCGAGGAAGCAGTCATGTAACCTGCCTTAGGGTAGCCAGGCCTATTGCATGACTCCAGAGTGTGTTTTCTTTTTTCTTTCTTTTTTTTTTTCCGAGACAGGGTTTCTCTGTGTAGCCCTGGCTGTCCTGGAACTCACTCTGTAGACCAGGCTGGCCTCGAACTCAGAAATCCGCCTGCCTCTGCCTCCCAGAGTGCTGGGACCGCCCGGCCAGAGTGTGTTTTCTTAACCATAAAGTTCAAACAAGCAAATCAAGAAAGATCCTCTCTGCTACTCAGCAGAGTGAGAGCTCTCTGACGTGTCCACAGGAAAGCTAAGAGTTGTGGTCTCCACACAGTGTATGTTCTAATTGGATTTCCTAATCGGCAATATTTCATAGGGTGGTCCAACATCATATTACAAAACCACCTTTAGGAATTCTTGATAAGGAAAAAAAGCTATTTTTATCTTAGATCTTGGAAAGAACTTCTCTTGAGGGGTAAAAAGGGGGAGTGGAAAGCCAATAGTCTCTGATGGGAAGAAAAGCCAGGCTGACTCCTACCACATCCAGGAAGTTTATCCCAGGGCACTTCTGTGGAGTAGGAACAGGGGTTCCCTAGATCAGATAAGCAGTTCCAATAGGTTTCATACCTATCTTGATCACTTCAGTGTCTTTCAGAAAAGGAATACTAGTTCTCAAGTCTACATGTTCCTGATATGAAACAAAAAGAGCGACAGTGTGTTAAACCAAATGTCTGACATCTCTAACATGTAACACAAAAAGCTATAGGGGAGTGTTCCTGTCTCTGACAGGTGAACTATGGTGGAAAGGAAGGTGCAGATTTATCAACTGTTTCTTTGAGTTAATGCCAAGGTTTTGCGGGAGTTACATGCAACTGTGAGCCACCTGATGTGGGTGCTGGGAACCAAATTCAGATCCTCTGAAGAGTAACAAGTGCTGTACCTACTGAGCTTTCTCTTCAGACCCAGGTGCATTTGTTATTTTTATATGAAGAACCAACTGTTTACAAAGGGCAGTGGTGGTGCACGCCTTTAATCCCAGCATTTGGGAGGCAGAGGCAGGTGGATTTCTGGGTTCAAGGCCAGCCTGGTCTACAGAGTGAGTTCCAAGACATCCAGGGCTACACAGAAAAACCCTGTCTTGAAAAAACAAAACAAAACAAACAAACAAACAAAAAACAAAAAACAAAAACAAAGAAGACAGTTTAATTTTTTTCTTTGGGAGAATCATGAGATCATGATTTTTTTTTTCCCCATGAGAAGCAACAACTATAGAAATACTAAAATTTTGGTTTGAAATAGTTTATCAGAAACTGGAAGTAGGGGCTCAGAAATGCAGTTAGTGGTAGGGTGCTTAGGAGGCATATTCTCTGTATTGAAAAGAAAAGAAAGAAACTGGAGGTCAGGAGTCAGGAAGCAAGGAAGAGAGTGAAGAGAGGGTGTGTCGGGGGAGGGGACCAACCTCAGTGCTATCACAGTTTATAAATACTCTATCACTTGGGCCAACAGAAGGAGCATCTTTAAAATGAAAAACTACCAAAAATGATCTTTCATTTGCCAAGGGTGACCAACACGACTTTCAGTCACATCTACTGAAGAAAGAAATTGCATGACATGAATTTCATACCTATTGAAAGTAGAAAGTGTAGTTTCATATGGAATTTCAGAAGAGTGAGCTGTGTTGGTTTGAATGAAAATGGCCCCTACAGGTTCTTATGGAATGGCATTACTTGGAAGGATTGGGAGGTGTGGCCTTATTGGAGTAGGTGTGACCTTATTGGATGAAGTGTGTCACTGGGGGGTGGGCTTTGAGGTTTCAAATGCTTAAACCAGGCCCAGTGGCTCCCTCTCTTTCTGCTGCCTGCAGATCCAGAGGTAGAACTCTTAGCTACGTCTTCAGCGTCACGTCTGCCTGCACGCTGCCATGCTTCCCGCCATGATAACGGACTACTCTGAATCGTAAGCCAGCCCAGTTGCCCTGGTCATGGTGTCTCTTCATAGCAATAAAATCCTAACTACCACGTGAGCCAAAAAGAAATGTAACACCTCATTAAAATTATTGATAGACCATTTATTACATAAAATATTATTTGGGCAACTTTTCCGTGTATGTGTTTCTCGTGAATCAATATTTCCCCTCTCACAGTGGCGTCTTTCACTGTACTCCTTTCCTGCCTTTATTTGGTTTTTTGGGTTTTTGGTTTTTTTGTTTGTTTGTTTGGGATTTTTTGTTTTGATTTGTTTTGTTTTTTGTGTTGTTTTGTTTTGTTTTTTTTCTGAGACAGGGTTTCTCTGTATAGCCCTGGCTGTCCTGGAACTCACTCTGTAGACCAGGCTGGCCTCAAACTCAGAAATCCACGTCCCTCTGCCTCCCAAGTGATTGAAGGCATGTTCTACCACTGTCCAGTTTCCTTTCCTACCTTTTGAGCAGGGAGCCCACATTTTTCTTTTGAACTAAGCTTAGCAAATTATATAGCTAGCCCTAACCTCAGGCAAGGGTGACACTATGTTTTCCTAAGTCATAAAGGAAGACAATACTTACTATAAATGTTGAGGAGATGTAGGAAAAGAGCAAGACAGGTAAGAGAATGCATGCTCTTAAAATACTCCATTTGAAATCATGTAGTGGGCATTTCATCTGTCTTAAGAAGAAAACAGTGGGGGAGGGGTTATAGTAGAGAATTCGGCATAAAGTAAGTGCTTACATTTGTGCCAAAGTTGCCATCAGGAAAAGAAATAAGGGCACTATCTTCAATGACTAGTGAAATGGAAATTTCTTGTTTCTTAACAAGTCAGCTGTGCCACATGATGTTTTTCTGGACGATGTCTTGTCAGAGGACATATGATATTTTGCTGAAAACACTGGAGATGTTTAGTAGGAATATAAATGGAACCCACAAATAGTGAGAGGACTCTCCTGCGTTGCTGCTACATCATGCAACCCTTCGCTTCTTTGCTGGTCTTCTCTTCTCTGGTCTTCACTTCGTAGGTAGAAACTCACTGAAGAACTTCTCGTGGTATTCCCACTGATTCTGGCTGCTTCTGCTGACTCTTGCTGATTAGGTTGCTGTTTCTGTTAGATTGAGCTGCCACTACTGATTCGTGTTTGGTGTTTGCTATTGAACTGAACTGCTGGAGACTTCAATGTCTCTTCCTGACATTGAAGAGAGTAATTGCCCCAAGACACTACTTCTAAGCAGAGCTGAACCCCCTTTTCTTATTACCATCTTTCTCCCCTACCTCTGGTTGGTGGGCTAGAAGGAAGAATGAAGAGTTTAAGAACCCTAAATAAAGTAGGTTTTGAAAAAAATCTAAGCCTACAGGGTATCATTCTTGTTAAGGCTATGGCTGTGCCATAAAATTGAAACAAACAAACAAACAAACCATGAACTTATCTGGATAAAAATCCACTCACAAATTCAGTTACAGCAGGCCCGCCCATTGGATCAATATTCTATAATTTCTATAATTTTCAAGGATGCAGTGCTAGTTTGTTATTATTTCCCCCAAAGAACAGACAGGTGACTGCTGTTATGTGAACCAAAATTTCGTTTGGCTGTTTCCTTAGAGATGATAACTCTAGAAAGATGATTCATCAGTTAGAAGTGCTTGCTGCTCTACCAGACGACTTAGGTTCCCTTCACAGAACTTAGCACTACGCATAACTCCAGCTGACACCCTCTTCTGGCTCCATGGCATCAGCACACACGAGATACACAGACATAAATGAAAACAAACGTGTGCGCGTACTCACACACACATACATACACACACACACACAAATTAAAAAAATTACTCTTCATGGACTTTATAGTAGAGACAAAAAGATCACAATAAAGATGACTTGCCTTTGAAAACGAGATAACAGGAAACAGAACTTCAAGCAGACAAATCACATTTGCTTTCTAACACAGATGTATTGAATTGTACTTGTTTTGATTTTTGTATGATGGCTGTTGTATAAAACCAATTAATTGTAGGGCTTCTTATTTATCAAAGTTAATGAATGTGGGCCTGTTTTGGTCCTTTATCTAGTACTTAAACTGCTTAAACTGACTCAAACAAACAACCCTGCAGGCATGTTCAGTAGTGCAGCCAAAGATGTCATGCATGAAGCTTTACGATTAGGGAAGACAATTACAACAGATATCAGAAAG
The DNA here is from genome assembly GCF_947179515.1 of Apodemus sylvaticus. Classification (NCBI taxonomy): domain Eukaryota; kingdom Metazoa; phylum Chordata; class Mammalia; order Rodentia; family Muridae; genus Apodemus; species Apodemus sylvaticus. Next base: position 34,101,845 of record NC_067482.1, on the reverse strand, counting down.
AGAAAAGGTGATAACGCCTGCTTACAGATCTGTGACAGGACGGCTCTGGCCGTCTTCATTTTTCTGGGTGTTTCAAGGCTGACTCTGAAAGACAAGTGAGATTTGTGTAGAAGTCACATTCCTCTGTGGAGTGGGGCAATGTGCGTGCATGACTGGTAATCACAGGTTGAAAAGGCAGTGGCTTTTTCTTGGCCCCAGTTAATTATCTCCTCCTTCCTTCTACCAAGTCTCTAAATTATTAGATAGCAGCAGAAGTTTGGCTTTTACAAAGAAAAGAATTTAGAGAAGGGTCACAGAGAAAAGTTTTTTTTTTTTTAATATGGTCTCCAATCTCTTGGCAGAAGGCTTAGAAATAAAAAAAACCTAACAAACCCCAAAAAAAATCAGGGCTGTCTACCTGAGCTCAGGCACAGAAATGAGGCGGTTCTTTGTGTCTTCACTGCAGAGCTCCTGTTATAGTACGTGAGATTCTGGTTCTATGCAGGGTGTAGAGTTGCAGGATATCCACACTGTAAGCCTATCAGGAGCTAACCTGCTTGCTCAACCATATAGACAAAAATGACAAACAGGTAGGATGAAAGTCAAATGCAGTCCATGGTGTTTTTAAAAAGTTGAACTGGTGCTCTGGAAATGTTTCCATGGTTAAGAGTACTGACTGCTCTTGCAGAGGACCTGAATTTGAATCCCAGCACCCAGATTCAGCTTCCCATAACTCCCTATTACTCCATTCCAGGAGATCTGATGCCCTCTTCTGGCCTCTATAGGCAGCTGCATGCACACAGTACATATACACACAGGCACACAGATGTACACATAAAATGATTGAACAAATCTCTTTAAAAATTTACAAATCAAAAGTTTGAACTACTGTGATGATGAATTTTATGTGTCAACCTGTTGTTTCAAAACTAAACTAGCTTTCTCTTACAATATTTTATAGATGTAATTAACATCTGCAGTCAGTTGACTCTAATAGAAGGAAACCATCTTCAGTGGATGAGTGCAAATAGATGGTCTCATCAAATTGGTTGAATGTCTTGAGAGCAAAATCTAAGGTCTTTTGGAAAAAGGAATTTTGCTTCAGAATCATAACAGAAAAGTCTTGTTATAGTTTCAAGCCTTAAAAGATCAGATTTGTTCTAGGTCTGTGTAGAATCCAGACTGACATTGTTACTTTGACATAGACTATTAATTTCTAACCCCAATAGGCTTACTCCCCTTAGTTTCTGTACTAAAATTTCCTGACAGGAAGACTACATTTCCCAGCTTCCCTGGCAATAAGATGCAAGCAGGTGCACAGTGAGGAGCTTCCCTACTTTAACAGCCAGACATGCATCATGCAGTCTGAAATTTAGGAACTAGATTCTAGAGGACATACTGAGGCATGAAGGTAAGTGCCACACCCCAAGAATGACAGCACAAAGTGATGTCCCCCCTCAGTCAGTCAACAGGGTCTCGAGAGAGGGAGCGAGGATTAAAGAAGAAAAGACAATTAGACTATACTATAGTATGACTCCAGAAAGTGCCGAGGCCATTTATTTTTTTCCAGTCTGCTTTTATATCATTCTAGGAACATGCAAGGAATATGGTTAGTTACAAGGCATAAGCAAAGTAGTCAAAGAGGCACAAACAAGGCACAAACAAAGGTCCCATGGTATTCAGTAACTTATCAAAATGATCAAGATCTTGAACCTATTTCCTTATCCTAGCCCAATGTCAAATTCTTGCCAATATCCTTGAAGTGGCACCAAGAGCTCTCCACATCTCTCCCTTTTATTATTGCATAAACAAGATTGTGTCTCTTAGGTTGCTCTTCCTTACCCATCATAGAAAATGCATTATCATAAGCAATGCATTTATGTCTTAGGTTGGTAATGCCCTGTGCAGAATCTTACCCTCATTGACTGCCAGTCTATTAAACTAGTGGCTCTGTCTGGGTATCCATTTTCAGTTTCAAGCCATGTATTTTGGCCACCAATATGTTGATGTTGTTAAAGGCAAGTTTTATCAAAATGGGTAGGAATAAAAGTATTCCCAGGACAAGAAGGGCCAACATGATCAAACTATATAAGCCATTCTTGAAGCTTGACCAAGATGGAAATACTGACCTTAAGCCATAAATATTTTTTTTCCCAAAACAGAGTTTCTCTGTATAGCCCTGGCTATCCTGGAATTCACTCTGTAGACCAGGCTGGCTTTGAACCCAGAAATCTGCCTGCCTCTGCCTCCCAAGTGCTGGGATTAAAGGCATGCACCACCACTGCCTGGCTGCCATGAATAATTTTATCAGCAGTATCCGTAGAATCAAAACCCAGTGGAGCAGCATTCTTTAAATACATAATCTTGGTATGCAAAGTTGAAATATCCAGAGGGGTATTAGAATTATGCCAAATGCCCTGTAAGTGTCTTTGAATTTTCTCCCAATTATAGTGACTGCCATTGAAAATTTTGGAAGTGACATAAATCCATTAGTATTTATCATGACACTCAGATGGCTTTTTACTCTTAAACTCTGAACCTCCTCTCTAATAATTTGAATAGCATCATAAAGAGTATCAGTTTGTTTTTCTAAATGCCTATCTAAATCCTCTTGAATACTAAGAGTATTAGTAACATTTTTTTCTACATAATTAACAAAAGTAGTGGTCTTAACTTCTTGCATCAAAGCAACTGCAGAAGCAGTGGTGCTAGCTATTAATATTATCAAAGCTGCTATACCAGCAATAATCAAACCTACTACCATCCTGCTTCTGCTTAAAACCTGATTCTCACTTCTTCTAATATTTGTACGCTTCTTTTCAGAATCCCAAGGTCTTGTCATATTCACAGGCAATAAAACAAAAACTGGTTGATAAACCACCATAACAGACATTTCAGAATTCAATACACTAACACAATTAGAAAGTGTACAATCAATATAACTTACATTAAATACCACAGAAGAAACAAAGATAATTTTAACATGATCAATTAATAAAAGATTAGGAGCCTTAACATATGCACTAACATTTGTTTGAAATCTAGGTCCTGTCCCAATTTTGCCTATTGCTAATGTAACTTCATAGACAGCTGCAGTTTACCAAAGACCTATGGACATCCTTTTTGTCCAATGTTTGATTGATTCCCAACCTAATCAATAATTCACATATTATTGGAAACATTAAACCACAAACAAAGGTCTCACAGTCTTCAGGAACTTATCAAGATCTTGAACCTACCTCCTTGTCCTAGCCCAATGTCAAATTCTTGCCAATATCCTTGAAGTGGCACCAAGAACTCTCCACAACCAAGACAGAAGGAAGCTTGATCCCTGATCTCCATGGGTCTGCTGGATTGGTTCTAAACCAGCTTTTCTGAAGGAAGCCCTTTCTATTGGTTGGCATTTATTTTAGAACTATGTAGATGTAGTTCTAGTTTGAAATAATTGCCAACATTTTTTAAAAATGGAAATTTTTTAAAAATGGAAATAAGAGTTTGAGTTGTTTCCCCAAACATATGGAGTGTTTGATAACCTTGAGGTCATGCTCCCTATTACAGCAGTGAATCACAACAGAAGAACATAGACTTGTGTCAGATGGGGCTGAAGGGCCTAAGTCCATTTCCTTCCTTTAAGTTCCTGGTTGTAAGATAGATACAAGTATATTCTCAATATAGAAGCAGCAAGCTCAAAGGTTCTGAAGTGGAAGCAAGTTTGACTGGGTGTGGTCCATGACGTGGAAAAGGCAAAGAAGAGCTCATGTAAGAAGGCAGGGGTTGCATAATCTTTCCTCCAGAGGCAGGGACTTTGGTCTTTATCCTAAGTGTATTTAGATGTCATTAGAGGGTTGTTCTAGCTGGTTTTGTGTGTCAACTTGACACAAGCTGGAGTTATCACAGAGAAAGGAGCTTCAGTTGAGGAAATGTCTCTATGAGACCCAGCTGTAAGACATTTTCTCAATTAGTGATCAAGGAGGGAGGGCCCATTGTGGGTGGTGCCATCCCTGGGCTGGTATTCTTGGCTTCTATAAGAAAGCAAGCTGAGCAAGCCAGGGGAAGCAAGCCAGTAAGTAATATCCCTCCATGGCCTCTGCATCAGCTCCTGCTTCCTGGCCTGCTTGAGTTCCAGTCCTGACTTCCTTTGGTGATGAACAGCAGTGGAATTGTAAGCTGAATAAACCTTTTCCTCCCCAACTTGCTTCTTGGTCATGATGTTTGTGCAGGAATAGAAACCCTGACTAAGACAAGGGTTTTTATCTATTCGCTTGTGTATGTGTGATGTGCAAGGGTGTGCACTTGTCACAGTGTACATGTGCAGGTCACAGGACAACTCCAGTTGTTGGCCCTGGCCTTCCATCTTATTATAGAGAGGGACGTTTGTTATTGCTTGCTACTGTGCCCCAGGCCAGATGGCCGGAGAGCTTCTGAGTGATTCTCCTGCCTTTGACTGCCACTCCCTCTGTAGGAGTGCCAAGAGTACAGACTCATGCTATGTCCTGCCTTTATACTGATTCTGGGGATGCAGACTCAGGTTGTGCAACAATCACAGTTACCAGCAACCCAACTTCCTTTGCCCTCATTAGTGAACTTTAAGCAGGTGAATAAAATGACTTAGTTCATTTTAAAAATTCATTCTGACTGCTGCTTAGATTGTAGACTTGAAAGAGCTGAGTGTAGTAGCACACAGGAAGTAAAAGCAGGAGGGTCAGGAGTTTGAGGCTAGCCTGGGCTACCCAAAACCCTGTCTCAAAAAACAAAACCAAACAAAATTGAAAAACTACAAAACAAACAAACAAAACAAAACGAAAAAGCAGAAGCAAAGAGGCCAAATAATAAGATTTTTAACAGGTGTCATGAGAAATGGCAACTCTTTTGAAAAATGAGATTTAGGATCAGATTTAGAAGTAGAGACAGGCAAACTTGCTGGCAGATTAGCTGTGGAGTTTGGGGTCATGATAGGTACTCAAAGGCATGGAAGCTGGTTCCATTCACTCATATGGAAGGCTGAAGGGGGTAGAGGAAGGACAGATTTTGATGGGCAAGCAGAAGTCCTCTTAGCTCACATCTTGTCTGAAACATCCCGAGAGAGGATGAACAAACAGTTGCATATGTGAGGATGTGCATTGTCTGAGTCAGCCTGCGTTCCCAGGTGGACGGCCAGGAAATTCCAGGAATTACTTCTGAATTGCATTGAATGCGTAGAACCTTTCTAAGTTATACTCAGTCTCGCTGAAAGTTTCTCTGGGCTAGCTGGACTTATCTACTGGGTTGTGCGTGTCCACTGTTTCGAGGGCCTCAGCATTCGTACCAGGCTTAATCTCTGATAGGAGGTAGGCGTGAAAGAGATGAGGTCAGGCATTTTGAAACTGCTCTGTCATCTTCTTATGCTTCAGTGTGCCACATGTCTCTGCTTTAATTTGGGATGATCTTTAACTGACTCAGTGTGACAGTTCCAGTTTCTGCTTCCTCCTCTTTTTTTCATTGTTGTCTACCTGGTGTTTTCTCTAACCAGTCTTTATCCCATAGAGTGTTTAAAGAAGCAAGCAAGCAGAATGACTTCTAGTTCATTTGGGGGCTGATTCGGGGTTGCTGGAGCTATGCTGTTTCCTTATGTCCAGAAATGTCAGCATGAAATCAGGGAGTCAGACAGATAGGAGGCCACATTTGAGGGAGTGCCTGGTGTTGCTTTTAATGTATGCGTGTGAGCGTGTGTGAGAGCATAGAACAATTTTGGGGAAGTAGGTTTTCTCCTTTCACTAAATGGATCCTGGGAGCCTTTACTGTGACAGGGCTGGGATAATAATGGCATTCAGATTCAAGAGCTTTTCTTGTTCAGTAGAAGACAGCGCTAGGTCTGACCCAGGCCCAGGAGAGCAGCAGATACCATCTTTCCCTTCAGGCTGCAACTCCCAAGAGGAACAAAACAGTGGGAGGAATCTTGTGTGCCCAGTTTTCCTGTCCCAATTAATTCTATATCACCAGAGATGCAGATTAGGTGGTGAGGAAAGAGTTCTTCCCATAATATCCAGAGTGGAGGAAGGCCATCCTCTTGACAGGTGAATGGAAACATACAGATCTATAATAAGCCTTAAAGCATTAGAGCTAGGCTGACATCAACCGTCTACACTAGTTTGTCTACTTCTCTGTCAATAACCCCCAGATATCACTTGTCATATTCCCCCTGGGCCGCTGCTCCTTCTCCACTAGGCTGGCCCTCATGGCTATGGTCACATGATCCACCTACTTCTTCCTCCTCTTTTCTATGGTCTCTGCCTGAGATCCTAAGGCCAGGACCCGAAGCCCCGCCTACCTCTCTTCTGCCCAGCTGCAGGCTTTGGGCACCTTTATTAACCGATCTGGTATAAGTTGGGGGGAAAGGTTTACACAACAAAAGCTGGTATGTTTGAAGATCCACTGCTCTTGGAGCAGCCAGATCTTGGGGTACAGCATTTGAATACAAGCAGCACCAGACCAACCCCCTACAGTGGAGTTCAGGGATAGTTCCTTGTTCTAAATTTCTCATTTGTGAAAACTTTAAAAGGAGGTTGTTGACACCATCTTGTGAGGTTAGTCAGGATTGTTCTGCCCCGGTTAGAATAAATAGTTGATAAAGAGTGCTACCGACAGAATGACAGTAAGCGCCCCAGACTCCTTAGTGTTGGGTGCTGGAGCTTTGCAGGTAGAAACTATAATATGAAAACCTGAGGAACATTAAGAGGTTTGCTATACAGCTTGGATCTTGAGTGTTGCCCAGCTTAACTAAGAACTGGAGCCTACGGAGAGGTCTCTGACTGGGAGCTCTCAAAGGGTGTAGTGTGGGAAGGCTCTTCCTTAATTTATTTCTTCAGGGTCTTCTAGTTTTCATTGTAGAGGTCTTCCATTTCCCTTGTTAGGTTTATTCCTAGATGTGTGTGTGTGTGTGTGTGTGTATGTGTGTGTGTGTGTGTGTGTGTGTGTGAGAGAGAGAGAGAGAGAGAGAGAGAGAGAGAGAGAGAGAGAGAGAGGAGAGGGAGAGGAGAGAAAGTGTAGTGTGTGTCTGTGTTTAGAATCTCTTATGTATAGAATCATATCCTCTACAAGTAGAAATACTCTGCCCCCCCCACCCCACCCAGACTTGTTTCTTTCTCTTGCCTTATTGTTCTAGCTTAAACTTCAAGCACTATATTGACCAGGGTTGGAGAGAGTGAACAGCCTTGTCTCGTTCTGATTTTCATGGGAATGCTTTAGGTTTTTCCCATTAGCATGATGTTGGCTATAGGTCTGTCATGTACACATGGCTACTGGTATTGCCCATGCCTCAGCAGATGGCTTCTCATCCCTATGCATACAGGCAACACTAATTGGACTCAGTGGATTATATTTAAGAAGAAAAAGATGACATTCTAAGGTAGGTGTGTTGGGGGGGGGAAACTAGAAGGAGTGGACAGGGAAATTATTAAGTTACATCGTACACATTTATAAAAACAACAAAAATATTTTCTAAAGAGATAGAAGAACTCTAGCCTTCTAAAATTTTTTTCCAGCTATGAGGTGAGCCATTTTCTTATCCCACATGCCCCACCACCTTGTGCTGCCTCACCACAACAGGACCAATGGATGATAGTCTGAAATTTCCAAAACTGAGCAAACACAAACTGCTCCTCTTTATAAATCATCTCTGGTCTTTGTTACACTAATGGGAAATAAACACAGTACAGGTATAAAAAACACCTTAAAAAGCTGATGGGGGTGGCCCTGTGACAGTTTCTTCTTAGCATATACTTGGTCCTTGGTTTCACCCCCAGCCCACGTACTACACACACTGCAATGCCCACGCAGTAGTATTTCTTGCTGTAATGTGCTTGCTAGTTAGTGATTATACTTTAGTGACACCATATCTAAGTTGGACAATGCCAGAAAGCCTATCTTGGAATTTCTAGGTCTCCTGTATCCCTAGTGGGGTTTCTGTTTCTGTTGTTCTTTGATAAAGGATGCCAGAAGGGCTTGAGGTGCAGTTCAGTGGTAGAGCGCTTTCCTCATGGGCACAAGGCCTGGACTCACTCCTCAGCACTTCAAAATAAACAATTAAAAAGAAAATTTAGCCCTTTTTTCTTTTTGGTTTTGTTTGATTTTTTTTCCCCCCAAAGGAAGTCTGTCACTACTTAAGACTAGAAGGATAATGGTTCCAAGTCCTCGAGGAGGTGAAGCTAGTTCCAGCTTTGATTTGGAGCCAAGCACAGCCTCAGGAGATGGAGCTGTGTATGGAGCACAAAGAGCTACTCACTTTGGAATCTGATGCCTGGAGATCCCTTGGCAGAGCCCCAGCGAGGCCAGGGAGGTGGGCAGCATGGAGGCACTGCAAACCCACACTCTCCTCAGACTCTGCCCCGTCACACTGCCACGCCAGCTCCCTTGCGGAAACAAAGCTTTGTAGCCCTGTTGACCAACATCTTCTGTTGAACAGCTTTCCTGTCTCGTTCCAGAGCCACTGGAATGTTTGCAGCCAGCAGCTCAGCCTCCTGCAGCTGTAATCCTCAAGCCTATTTGCTTTATCTGTGTGAGGTAACTAGAATTTAGCCAGGAGGCCTTCCTCTGAGGTGGCCATAGACTAGAGAACTCCAGAAAAATAAAAATAAAAATAAACCTTGTCCCTAGCAGAACTCAAGGATCCCTCCTGCCTCTATTTCCCAGGGTGCTTCTTTTATTCCCTCCACTTGACAGTCCAGTCTCCTCTGCAGGCCCTTTTGAGCAAAGCAAATCTTTGCAGAAAATGGAGGTGGCTGAAGGAGTCTAGACTTCCGAAGTCTGTCGTGCTGCCTGCCTTACGAGGGCTCAGGACATTTGCACTCCAGGAATGAACTTGGAGGTACAACAGCAGTTTTGGAGCACCCCAAACTATGTGTAGGAAGCATCTTGGTTATCTCACCATCCTGGGAGCATGAATACGCTATAGCTTGAAGGGTTCTGTAAGGAGCAATGCTGAGCAGGATAAGGAGAGGTTGCAAGAATGGCTTGTGAAACAGGAAGAGGATTTAGAATGGTGCCTGGCACGTGGTTAGCAATTTCTGTGAGTGTGTGTGTGTGTGTGTGTGTGTTCCCCTCTGTGTAACTCTGAAAATTAGGTCCCTCAGCTTTTCTTTAGGAAAAAAAAATCCAGTCCTAGTCCAAAGCCTAACTGACCATTCTTTCCTGTCTTCTAGTCTTGCCTACACAAGGCCTCCATCCCACAAATGTCCTAACCACTCAACTCTAAACCTTTTCAGGATATCAGATAGGGTAAGGCACTCTGAGCTATGGCAGAGATGACTTTTGGTCTGTGGTTATTCAACAATGTTTTAAAATAAAACTTGGACGTTTTCATCTTTTACTTCCGAATCCTACTTCAGAGCTTTCAAAAAAAAACAAACAAACAAAAAACAAAAAACAAACAAAAAAAACCAGCATACGGACCGACACCTCCCCCACCATGAAGAATATTCTGTGCAGGCGGCACAGGGACTTGGTGAGGGTGGGTGGATCGTAGCTTAAAGGTGTGGCAGTTCCTGCCAAAGAGTGCCACGTAGGTAGCAGGGCTAAGTCTCACTTGACATTTAATAGAAGTGGAGGTGGAGGCGGCGGCTTAGGCTTTAAAGACATAAGGCTATTGAGGAAGTACTGGAAGGAGCCTTGTAGCCTGACCTCTACAGGGCCGATGGGGGGCTCTCTGGTGGGACCACCCGAAAGGATGCAGGGAGAGTCAATCATCCAGCTCCAGCTACCTGCCCCGGCGCGCCGGGTCCAATAGGACCAGTGCGCGAGCCGCACCTCAACCTGCCGGAAACGTCACGACGCCGGGCTGACGTCGGACCAATGGGAGGGCGACTTGGCTAGGAGGCGGGGCCGGAGGAGTTGGGCCCCTGAGGCAGTTGGAGGAGTGTGTAGGTCCTGCTGCCCGGCTGCTGCGGAGCGCCCGCCGCCGGTCTGTCCCGGTCCCCGCGTCCCGCGTGCTGCAGGCTGCCCGCTGAGCTGCGGCGAGGCCTGCCGGACACGCCTGCCGGCACGCCGGGCTCGACGCTTCTCTTCGCCTGCACTTCCTCCTGCCGCAGCGCGGTGCCGGCTGGGCGGGCGGGATGGCGGCCGCGGCCCGGGGGAGCGGCCGGGCGCCGACGCGACGGCTGCTCGTGCTCTTGCTGCTTCCGTTGCTCTGGGCCCCGGCCGGGGTCCGCGCCGGCCCGGAGGAAGACCTGAGCCACCGGAACCAGGAGCCGCCGGCGCCCGCCCAGCAGCTGCAGCCGCAGCCCGCGGCAGTGCAGGGCCTCGAGCCGGCCCGGGCCGAGGTGAGAGCCCGGGCTGGTGGGGATGGGGTGGGCTGAGACTGCCGAGCCTGCTGCCGGGTCCCAGGCTCCGGCGCTGGCGGCGCCGCCTTCTTTCCGAAGCGGCTGGGGGAGGGGAGCCGGCCCCTGCTAGCCTCGCTGGGAGGAGGGTGTCAGACTGCTTTCCGAGGCGCGGCCTGGCCTTGCCTGGCTGCTTGGGGGGAAGGGAAAGCGAGAGCCCCAACCAGGGGTCTCCAGAGTCCTCTAGGTCCCTGGTACCGACCGGCTTGCTCAGGATTCTGCGTCCTGCTGATCAAATGTGCCATTCTGAAGAGACTAGAAATAGTCATCCCAAGTAGAAAGTTTTTAGTACAGAGCCTCGCTGAGAGCCTGGCTTCTCGAAGTATCACATCCGTCGTGCCATTGTTGAAGCAACCCAACCAGAGATGCTCACCCGAATTCGGCTCCACACACCCTGTGGTTCTTTGCCAGATACAGTGTCTAGAGATTATGGATTGCTACCTTCCCTTTTTAAAAACGTGCTTTGGCTTGAAGGAAGCCGCCCTTGAATGCAGAGACTTGTGTGTCTGATGGTAGAGTGCTCTATAGTGAGGAATTCCAAGACTCCATTTATAAGTAAACCAGAGTCTCATAGTTTCTTTAACCATTACCAGGTAGAAATTGACCTTTTCATCTATGTTCGTAGAATTTCTCCTTTCTATGCTACTTTCTTCTGAGTTGGACCCAATTTTGACTCCTACATTCTGGAGATTTTTAGTCTCTTAGTAGGTCCATTTAGGCATTCAGTTTCCTACTACTGTCTTTATCTGCCCTGTAAGAGAATGGTTGTCTGGACTTTAGTACAGATCAGGGTGACGGCAGGGTACACATTCATGTTCTCTTCACCTTTCTGTTCCAGCTAAACCCTAGGTCTTTGAGGGACCCACCACTGCCTCAGTGTATTCTAAACCAGTGACTGAAACCTGACATGTGCTCTCTTGCCATTTTCCCCTAAGCAAAGACCTTAGAACAGAATCCTAGCCTGAGGCCTGTGGGGCAGAACCCTTCCCGTCTTCAAGAGCCAACAGAACCGTCTGGAACCTTTCCCAAGATGCCCTTGTTAGAAGAGCACTTTCTGAGTAATGGGAGTTTTTATTTCTTCCCAGTTCATGTCACACTGTTTGGTCTTTCCAGTATCTTGTTTTTCTATGTAGTATCAGAAGACAGGAATTTCTGTGATTCTGAGTTTGGTTTTACACAGCAAGTACTTTCTAAGAATCACCTGTCCAGAATGTAGTAATGGTCTTGAGAAATAAGGAAAACTTCTTCTCCTTACTGGAACATCTCAGGAAGAAGTCAGATAAACAAGCACCTGTTGGGAGACTTGGTTGTAGTGAAGTTAAGGTTTAGTGAGAGCTAAGCAGGCAGGGCAGGGGGCATTCCCTGCTTGTGGACTGAGAAGAGTAGTGGTTGGAAAACCTAATCCTTAGCAGAGCCAGAGCTGGAAAGCAGGTCCCCACTTCCCATCCTGCCTGGTGCTGTCGGCAGTGCTTGTGTTTGCTTGAACTCCCCCTCCCCCAGCCATTTGTTTATTCTAATGGTTTTTGGTGTTGGTGGATAACACATCCATATAAGCCTTTTCTCTTGGTCCCCACCCGTCCCCTTTTGAGGGTTTTTATGTTTTGTCTGTTTTTACACTTCTTGGTTTCTGTCTGCTCTTCAGCATGTTGGGTGTCCTGAGACCATTGTTATATCTTATTCTTTTTTGTCTCTTTCCTAAGACCTTGTATGTTGTTGGCATTTGCTAAGTAATTTTCTATGAGAAAATTCTGCAATTTTTACATTTCAGTTCCTATCAGGTTTTAAAAATACCTTTATAGAAAAACTATAAAATGAACTCAAGCAGGGAAAAAACATTTTTAAGAGTCTATGTCCAGCTGCCTTTTACTTGTTAAAGGATTTACTAGATGAAGTTAAGAAAAACTCAGCTTTTATTTATCTGTTACCTGTGATTTTGTTTATTTTTTATTTATTTATTTATTTATTTTGATTTTTTGGATTTGGTTTTTTCAAGACAGGGTTTCTCTGTATAGCCCTGGCTGTCCTGGAACTCACTCTGTAGACCAGGCTGGCCTCGAATTCAGAAATCCGACTGCCTCTGCCTCCCAGAGTGCTAGGATTACAGGCGTGCGCCACCACCGCCCGGCTGTGATTTTGTTTATTAATTGATTGATTTTAGCTTAGAAAATTGAACTGAAACTGATTATTTAGTTGTTAATTCTGGAACTCTTGTAAAGATTAACACAGACACACAGACACACACACCATGTGAGTGTGTGGTCAGATCAAGCTAGAGTAATAAGTGGCCATCTGATAGCAGTACAAACCAGGTGGCAATGTAGAATTGGGGGTCATTGGACCCCAGAGTCCAGGGCTCTAGTTGTTTGGCATAGTGACAGTGGGTGAAAGGGCCCTCTCTGCCCACTCTACCGCCTTCAACCTTGGATCAGCAGCACTGCTACCATTCAGGTGACCGTGCCGGGCATGGTCTGTCTCTGCTCCGAAACGCTGACTTGTCGTTGAGCACCTGCCACATACATAGCTCAGCATCAGAAGCTTGCTTTATACCAGTTGCCACTGGGAGGGAGGCAGCCCTAGAGTGCCAGAGTGCAGTTTATGAATGTATAACTTTATAGGTATTTCATGGAGGTTGTAGTCATATTTTCAACTTTTTGGGGTTCCTTCCCATTAGGAATTGACAGTTTACCCTTAATAGCAAAACATTGTCTCATTTTATTTATGTTTTTGTTTAACTTTTCACATAGTTATAAAGTACAGTGAAAAATTATTTCCCTCCATGCTTCTTTTAATAAAAATCTCTTGCTTCTATGTTGTGATATAAGTGATCAAAGTACAGTTTAACAACAATATACATGGATTTGGGTTTGTTGAGTATCTGGGTTTCAGCTGACTTTGTGGCCACCTCGTTGAGAGTGAGCTGTGAGACTAAGGGGGAAAGCCTGTTTTCATCAGCAGGCATCTCTTCGGGTGGAAGAGATGGAACAGACGAGTGGTTGTTCCTAACTGGGCTCAGGAGGTGGCTGAGCTTCCAGACAGGGCTCTCTGTGTGTTCAGTGTTTTTCATTTTTATAATCTGGTTACAAAGAAGGCCCATGGTGATGGACAGTTGTCCCAGCCCTTGGGAAGTTGAGGCAGGAGCAATGGAGTTCCCTTTGAACATACGGTCATGGGTAAACTACAGTTTTTATGCTGCAGATGGTGACCTTAGTTTGGTCTTGTTTCTTTCCTGTTTCTTTCCTGGGCAGAATATAGATCCTATATGTTCTGATGTTGGAACTAATATGGCTTCGGAGCGGTGTTGGTGGACCTACACAATCCTAATATCTGGTCCTGCTGGGTCCTTGTTTTCCTTCTCCTCTTGCTGTTCTTTGCTTACTCACTGTGAGGACACCTCCACAGAAGCCATCACTTTCCCGTTTTCATTAAACTGCATTTCTTCTGTGTGTTTACCAACATCCAGATCTCAGCCTCCTCATGATTGTGATTGATGCTTTGAGCTGTGAAGACTGAATTTCTCAAGGTGACCTCTGCATGAAATGATGCTTTTGGTACTCCATTTATTTGGTGTTATCATGTCATCCAAAGAACACTTAAGAAAAATCCGTAAAATTAAGTAATCTGTTTTAAATATGTAAATACATAGAATAATAAAGTTCATAAAACAGAGTTGCTAAGTGTTAATCAAAAATAAATCTTATGAAAATGTAATTGTTAAATATTTAATAGGAGCCAAATGTATTATTAGTAAAAATAAAATAATATTTTAGGTCAGTGAAATCACCCAGAAAGACTTAGACATTATAATAAAAATGTAAATGCCTTTTCAGGTCGTGGTGGCACACACCTATAACCACAGGACTGAGTTTTATGTCAGTAAATGTTTATGTTAGTACTTAGAACATTATTATAGACCCAGCTCCATAGCAAAATGCTACTTCTGCCCCAGTCTCTCTGATCATTGTGATCTTTAAAACTGGGTTTGTCTGCAGGATCATTGTAAGTTGGATGGCTTGTTTTGTTTTCTCCTTGCCCTTCTGTCCTTCTGAGACTTACCTATCTATAAAGAATACCAAGAGTAGTTAGTACTCTCACCTGCGGAGCCTTCTCTTTGGGATGCCCCTCATTTTGAAGCACACTTGTAACCTAGCCAGTTACTAAGCCCAGAGTTCTTTTCCTATCTTCATTTGACATGACTACCTGCTCTCAGAAATTTAAGCCTAACAACCCTAACTGTGGTCAGTTAGGATCACAGCCTTTATGGTTGTGCTGGTCAAGTGAAATGATGTGAAAGTGACTGGCATCTACTTAATAACTCAGGGACCCACTTAGTAACTGGTAGTTGCCCTGATGTTCAGTGTCTAATCAACAGCCTACTGTCAGCTCCGGCAGCCTTTTCATTGCTGTCTGCTTTCCTCCCTTCTTCCTCTACCCCTACCACTAAATAGGCGTTCTAAGGTATCATTATATCCCAAGTTTCTCTTTTAAAGAGGTTTTGCAGGGATTTGACAGTTGTGGAGACTGACCTGGCAAGTTAGTTATCTATAGATAGGTTGGTTATCCAACAAGCAAGATAATTCTCTCAGGCATGGCCTTAACATACTTTGGCCACTGTACTTTGTGATTTGTAGAAAACCTCCATCTTGGTCTTAAGGCCTTTCAAATGATTGAATGTGCTGCTTATGTTATTCTAGGGAATCTGTTACTAAAGGCAGCTGGTGATAAATTATAACCACATCTGAAAATTGCCTGTGCTGCAGCACCATACATAGTGTGCACAGGTGAGGAGACGAGAGCCCAGCTAAGGACATCCATAAAACTCGCAAGCCCATGAGCTCTTCTGCTGACTATGGGAACCAAGACAACAGTGCTGTATTGGAGTTCTGTGGGGAGAGCAGCACAGTTATTGTCACTGGAGCAGAAAATAGCTTCACTAAGCAAATCAGTCCACTAGAGCATGGCTGCATGTGTAACCGTAGTCTGTTAAATTCTACAAAGTAACATGCAGCTAATATTGAGGAATGGATTTCTGAAAATATTCCTATTCTTCCGGCTTCTTAGCTCTAAGGCTTCTCCCAACCTCAGTTTTTATAAAGAAGAATATGATTGTGATTTTTACCTTGAACATTAAGGAAGCTCAACCTTCTGGTAGCTTTGTATATGGTTAGGATGGCAAGGAAAAGCTATAGGAATAAAATGTTTATATTAGCTTACACATAGTTGGGCAAGCATGATGCCCCATATGTTTGAGAGAAGAGCTAGAGAGTTGGGAAATAAGTTTTATACTTTCATATTTTAAATATTGTGGTTTCAGCTGCAAATCTGTAGACTAATAGATCAGTACGGTGCAGTATCCTTAAGTAGATGCCTCCTTTTGAACACTCAGCAGAATTGCCACTCAGGCAAGTGTTAAAGGGTAGCCTGTCCCAGTTAGGGTTCTACTGTGAACAGACGCCATGACCAAGGCAACTCTTATCATTTAATTCAATTCAGGTTCAGAGGTTCAGTCAGTTATCATCAAGGAGGGAGCTTGGTGACATGGCGCAGGAGGAGCTGAGAGTTGTACATCTTCATCTGAAGCTGCTAGCAGAATACTCACTTCCAGGCAGCTAGGACTAGGGTATTAACGCCCACAGCCACAGTGACACTACTCCAACAAGGCTACACCTCCTAAAAGTATCACTCCCTGGCCCAAGCATATACAAATCATCAAATAGTCATTCTAGAACAATGAGAAAAGCACATGGGAATAAAAATAAAAAGGCAGGTGAGTCCATGACTCTAGGTATGCTCTGAAAGAGGCAGAGGGAAGGGCATAGCTAGAACTTTACCCTTAGTGTAGATTGGAGTCAAGTTCAGGAGCAGCGACTTTGCAAGTCATGGGTAACCTGGGAATGGGGCAGTGTTGTGATTTTTTTCCCCCCGTGCTCTCTCCATTTCTGGTGCACAGCACCCAGGTAGTCTGTAAGGTTAACTTTTTGTGAGCTTTAGCTATTTGCCTTCTCCCCTGGGAAGCTCATCCACTTGCAAACAGCCCTGGCTAATTTAGGCTACTGGCACCAAGTCTATACCAGGAGTCTGACCTAGTCACAGCTCGTGAACCACTTTTGACACTTCTCTTGGAAACCTTCATATGAAACTACTTGTCACCTCTGGTTGACATGTTTAGAACACACTCCTTTCTTTGATTTTTCTTTTCCCCATAGCTTTTAGGAGCATGACATTAATCAGGCAGCCAGATCCCCCCAACCCTGCAAAGTCTTACCACCATCCTTAAGTGAACCCTGCCCTTCCTAAGATCTATTGATACCCCCCCCCCTTTCTGGTTAGTTTCACCATTACTTTTAGGCAGTTCACATTTTGATAGGCCCAGAAGCAGATATTCCCCACTGCCCTGATTATTAGCCACAGCGCCTCATTGATATTTACTTTACATTCAGAATCTTTTAGGGGCTTTCTTCTTGAGTTTGATTATCATTATCATGTACACTTCTAATTTGGGATACAGTTTTTCAAACCATAAGCATTCATCCAGTGGTTTACTGTCTGAGACAAACAAGCTTTATTTTTCACTGTTGGTCAGGATCAGGCAGAAAGCACTGTTAAACTTTGTGAATAGCCTCCAGTCATGGGTCCTGCACTCACTCATTCGAAGGGCAGGGAGCTCACACCTGTGGGACAGCCTTTGCCTGAACAAGTGGAGTGTGGGGTGTGAGGCTCTCTCAGGTTCCACAGGACCCAGGGTGTATTTGTGTTTATGTGTATTTGGGCACCGATGTGTCTCAGGACACATGTGACAATTAAAGGACAACGTGTGGAAGTCAGTTCTGTTTACACTACAAGGAGTCTAGGGGTTGGACTCTGGTTGGTAGGTTTGAAAGCAAGTGCCTTTACTGCTAAACTGTCTTTCCAGCCAGCATATTTTATATGAATATTAATAGATCCCTGTTGATTAGACATTTAGTTGCTTTGTCTCTTCATTATCAGCATTTCATTGATACATATTTCTACTAGAGAACTGTCCGCTTCCCAGTGTTCCTGTCGTCACCTTTGCTGTTCTCAACCCTTCTGTGACACATTCTCATGGTGTCCATGTGGCTGGATGTCAGGGACTGAGGATAAAAAGGGTTGGAAGAGTCTGGACGAATGGAGCATATGGAAGAACACTGGTCAGCAGAAGCCCCAGGGGCTCGCAAGCTGCACTGGCCATGACTGAGGCATGAGGGAGGAATCCGCATATAACATATCACTTCAAAGCTAGTATGGCAAAAATGCGATTTCTTGGCAATTTAAAAAATGGTACATATAGATAAATGTTGCATCCTTGCTTTCTCAAATAATTTTGCCAGTTTTTTATTTTTTAAAATGGGAAATTTAAACCATTATAAGGCCTTTTTTTTTTTTTTAAGCTTCTGGTGTTTTACATTAAGTGCTGCTGTGCTGGCTTCATTAGGAGAAAGGAGATCTATTTTAGGAACTAGTGTGATTAGATAGAAAGTATTGAAATTGAATAGAGATAAGGGCTTATCTAGGCATAAAATATTCTCTCTACAGTTCATCAGTAAAGTAACATGTAGTTCATTACAGAAAGTCTAGTGAGCTGTTTCTGTTGTGTGTTATAAGATCTGAGTGTTGGTGTATACTCAGCACCGTCCTGAGGACTTGATTCACCTGAAACTCTTTAACAGTGTGGGGGGTCATGGCTGCCTGAGTTGGCAGATGATTGAGTAAGGTTGAGTCCAGTGCTGTGGATTTAGCCACTCTACTAAGTCTCTGAAGGTTTGCCAGACCAAGAAGCCAGTCCTTCCATGGTGGTCAGTAGACACATGCTATTCTAATCTAATTAATATTTCATTTTTTAAAAAATGGATAATTTCACATAGGAGTTGTCATAAAGTTTTATTGCTGTGAAGAAACACCATTACCAAGGCAACTCTTATAAACAAAGACATTTAATCAGGGCTGGCATACAGTTTCAGAGGTTTAGTCCATTGTCATCATTGTGGAAGCATGGCTGTGTCCAGGCAGACATGGTGCTAGAGAAGGAGCTGAAGGCAACAGGAGGAGATTGTCTTCCAGAGGGAATCCAAACTCAGGAGGAGTCTCTCATCCATACTGGGCAGAGTCTGAGTATAGGAGACCTCAAAGCCACCTACACAGTGACACACTTCCTTCAACAAGGCCACACTTCCTCTAATAAGGCCACACCTCCTAATAGTGGTACTCCCTATGGCCAAGAATTAAAACAGATGAAATTTTGGGTGCCAAACCTATTCAAACTTCCATTGGGGTATACTGTATTTGCATAATTTCTACCCCTCCCTTTACCCCCTCCAACTCCACTAGGGTCCTCTGTCAAGTTTATACATTATGTATAATGTCAAGTGTGTACATTATGTATGTGTATATACACATACAAATGTATGATTATATAGTCCAGTTAGTATTGTTGGTCGGCACGTCTAAGTGCTCACCTTTTCGTCCACAGGAAGTGCAGCGCAGTGCTCATCACAGAAGCATTTCCCAGCCGGCAGAGGCCACTACCAATGCCCGAACCCTCGGGATGCAGAGGAAAGTGACAGTGGATGGCCCAGCCCCAAATGGGATAATTATAATGCTTAATTCTAAAACATCTGTCTTCACAGTATCCTGATACTTTGTTTTTAGCCATCCAGGACTGGCTTAATAAGTGGAAAGAGCTATAGATGTAGTTTTCCTGTCTTCTATATGGAGAGTTTTAAGAATATGAAGGACTGTGTTTGTTTTTACTCTGTTGCGCTCTTTTGTTTTCATTTATTTTGTGTGTGTCTGTATGGACATGCAGAGATATGCAGAGATCAGAAGGTGGCTTGTAGCAGTTGGGTCTCTCCTTCCACCATGAATCTTGGGCATCAAACTTAGGTGGTAATCAAGTTTGGCAGGGAGTGAGTGCCTTTACCCAGTGAGCCATCTGCTGGACTTAACCTTAAAATACTTTGTGTGTGTGTGTGTGTGTGTGTACTTTGTGTGTGTGCACGCCACATGCATGCCTGTGGAAGCCAGGAGAGGGTATGTGATGGTTTATCTGTATTTGGCCTAGGGAATGGTACTGTGAAGAGGTGTGGCCTTGTTGGAGGAAGTGTGTTACTGGGAGGATGTGTTTGGAGACCCTCTTCATAGCCACATGGGAGCCAGTCTGTTCCTGGCTTCCTTTGGATGAAGTTGTAGAACTCTCACTTCTTCCGGTGCCATGCCTGCCTAGACACTGCCGTGATCTGGCCTTGATGATAATGGACTGAACCTCTGAACCTGTAAGCCAGCCCCAATTAAATGTTGTCCTTATAAGAGTTGCCTTGGTCATGGTGCCTGTTCACAGCAGTACAGCCCTAACTCAGACAGGGTGTCTAATGTGAAATGCCTGTGTAGATGCTGAGGAACAAGCCTGAGTCTTCTTGAAGAACATCTATCTCTTCAGCACCTCCTTTATTGTATTCTTCGGGCATACTTCATTCTTTATTTCATAGAAGGACAGACTAACTAATATGGCCAAGGACTTAAGGCTTATAAACCCATGAAAATAGAAAGTGCTTATTTCTATTGTAATTTGATTTAAAATGTAAATTTTTCCCTTCTTCAAGGTTTGGAGCTAAGTGATCTTAAGTGCTCTATATTTACTCCTGAAATTTTCTTTGGACTTTGGATCCTGGAGTTTTGAGAAGTCTTCTCACGTAAACACTGTAGCTTTGTGTGGTGGCTGATGCTTGTGACAAATCCCAGTATTCAGGAGGGCGAGGCAACAGGATAGTGACTTTAGCCATAGCCGTTTCCTGTGTCATATGGACAGAGGGTAGTGCAGCGCGGAAGGGTGGAGACAATGTGCCGAGGGTGTCCTGCTTGGAGTGCCCATGTGTTTGGGGTGCTTAATGCTCGTAGGCTATTGGAGCAGCTAGAAGCTCATTTTAAAGGAATCTGAGAATGGAGAATTGTGTTGATGGAGAGATAGCCTGTAAAATGGTACTTGCTTAATTAATAGTTTGGGTTATTCTTATAGTTCTGTTGTGCCCTATAGTGTATGAACTCAAATTTATATCATATGTTAAGGAATAATGTACACAATAAAAATTGAAGATGTTACATATAGTATAAATAAAGTCACATAATTTTCCCAATTATAAAATGTATGCTCCACGTCCTTGCTGGTGTCTCATCTGACCTTAGAGTTGCAGACAGTGAAGTTCTTTAGTAATGAGCCAGGACCTAAGTATATTAGATTTCACAGGTCACATCTGTCCTCACTACAGAAAATCTCTGCTGTGTGGTCGCCTTTGTGGCTTTTCCCTCTCCCACTCTCCCTTACCCCGTCCTTTTTATTTTTTATAATCTCTTTAAATTATAAACATACTGGGTTGGCCTCTGCTAGCTTGCCAGTCCCTATTTTAGAATCTCTTCATTTCAGATGATCTTTGGAGATCAGTGCCTTCTTACAAGCAGGGCTGCAGAACGTTCCAGTGAGCTTTGGGGAGGCCAATTATGTTTTGTCATACTTTGATGTTAAAACCCACCAAGACTACTTTGCCTTTTTACCAAATGACATTACGGGATATTTTTAGAGTTCATCATAAACCATCTGCACATGTAGCTATATTAAACCTTGTCTGTGCTAATGTCACCTTTTGGCAGTGGCCTCTGAGAGCTTTCTGGATCCTATTTAGTCCTTTTTTAAAATTAATTAATTAATTAATTAATTTTATGCATGTGAGTACACTGTAGCTGTCTTCAGACACACCAGAAGAGGGCATAAGATACCATTACAGGTGTCTATGAGCCACCATTTGGTTGCTGGAATTGAACTCAGGACCTCTGGAAGAGCAGTTGGTGCTCTTAACTGCTGAGCCACCTACTTAGTCCTTTATAGTGTCAGTGAATGCTTGATAAACACACCAAGTCTTCCACCCAAATGACTAGTGACGCTTGGTGAGAGAGCAGTGAATTGATTGTAACGTGCATAGGAGATCTAGATGTAGTGCACGCTGCTGAATTACTCTGAGCTACTGTTATTACTGATGACATTCAGATAAAGTAGTAAATCACTGGAACGGCCACCACCGATAATAATCATATCTTCCCTTCTCATTTAAAATAAAAGAATGTCAATGAAATGACTTAAAAGTTGTATTTGTTTTTTTAATTTTCAGAAAGGATTGACACCAGCCGCCCCAGTTCATACCAACAGAGAAGATACAGCTGCCCAGACGAATCTGGGATTTATCCATGCATTTGTTGCTGCCATCTCGGTCATCATAGTGTCCGAACTCGGTGACAAGACATTTTTCATAGCTGCCATCATGGCGATGCGCTATAACCGGCTGACTGTGCTGGCCGGCGCCATGCTGGCTCTGGCCTTGATGACATGCTTGTCGGGTAAGGAAGGGCACTTTACCAGTGAGCACAGTGAATTGAGGGAAAGCACATGTGTGACTTGAGTCATTCATCCAGCTACATTGGAGACTGCTTATCCCCAGAATTAAGTAAACAGCAAATGGTTTCAGTATATCACATTATTAAAACCCAGAGGTTACTTACATGGAATTTTTAGTTATTCAGAGCCAGAGCCAAATACATATTCTCATCATTTATTCACCGGTTATTTTTAACCTTAATTTTTATTTATGTTAGATTGATTTATTCTGTGTATACGAGTGTTTTGCCTGCATGTGTTTAGGTGCATCATATATGCCTGGTACTTGCAGAGTTCAGAAAGAGTTTCAGATGGTTGTTATTAGTATATAGTTAAAGTAAATGTATTGCAAGCTTAAAAATATTTTAAAATGGGAACTTGACCCCATTTATGGTCATTTTATGGATGAATATTTATTTCTAGAATGAGGTAAGATACAGCATTAAAAGTGACTTTTCTAAAAGTTTTAATAGCTGAGAAATTATAGACATAAATAAATAGATATTAAAGAATTTTTCTTATAGACATGCTATTCAGTTCAGAACTCCTGAGGTCAGTATTACAAATCATAGGATGGAAAAATTACTTTTAATGACTTATAAAGTGGTAGCTATCTCAGTAAAGTTTTTGTGTTTTGATAACCATCAAGCATATCAAACAGTTTTTCTGAAATGTATCAAATTATTGTTTTTATACATGGTGGTCTTTTATGCAGAATTTTAAGTACCTTAACTGTTATGTTTAACAATGGTGGAGAAAACTGAACTATTAATAGTAACTTGAATAAACTGCTTGACATGTGTTTGAGTGCCAGGAAAGGTTTGTTTGTTTGTTTGTTTGATTGATTGATCATTGATTGGTATTTTGGTGTTTTTTGAGCTAGGGTTTCTCTGTGTGTCTCTAGCTGTACCAGATCTAAGAGATCCGCCTGCCTCTGCCTCCCAAGTGCTGGGATTAAAGGTGTGCTTCACCATCGCCAGGCTCAGAAAGTGTTTTTTAATAAAGGAAACCAGAAGAACAGTGAGCGAGCGAGAGAGGAAGAAGCCAGGCGTAACCAACACTAGAAGGGTCTGCTCTTAGAGAGGCCAGTTAAAAGAGGGGCGCGCTGCCAGGTGCCTCCCAGCTCAGAACTCACTTCTGCAGCCAGCTGTACTCTACAGTACCGGATAATGGACGGCTCCCCGGAGACATGATTCCTAAGTTATACCATACACGGACCTAGGATGGTGAAATCGCTCTCATTGCATCTCCCTGAACACAAATGATCCTTGTCAGTGGGACCTACATTAGATGCTACACCATTATTTAGTAGTCAGCTGGATGTTCAAATCTGCCATGGTAACACAGTTGTGCTTCAGAAACCACAGAAACATTGTTACACTTCACCACTGGCACCCTAGAAAGCAATGGTGATATGTCTGTGGATTGGTGAGGGCAGGAGCCTAAGCATAGCTTGTATG
Source organism: Apodemus sylvaticus (assembly GCF_947179515.1). Taxonomy (NCBI): domain Eukaryota; kingdom Metazoa; phylum Chordata; class Mammalia; order Rodentia; family Muridae; genus Apodemus; species Apodemus sylvaticus. Next base: position 34,078,623 of record NC_067482.1, on the reverse strand, counting down.
TGTGCTTATGTGCTTCTGAGACAGGCGTGGAATGGGGTATTCAGGCACTCACTGGAGGTCTTCATCATAGGCTCTGTATAGGTTGGGAAGAAAAAGAATAAATTTAGGGGATTTCAAAAGGTTTTCTACATTTTATTTCAACACTTAGTTTTTTTTATGGAAGTAGTTTGTTTCCTTTTTCTATTGTATATATGTGTGTGCTTGTGTGGCTGTGGATGTCTGTGTATAGTGCATGTGTGCAGGTCTAGAGTACTAGTTGGTCTTTGCCGGTCACTTGGGACAGGACCTCTTGTTCACCCCTATGTATATGATCCCAGCTGGCCCCTTCTCCTGCCTCTGACTTCCATTCCCCTTGCCCTATATGAACACTAAAATTATAGATGTGTGCAGCCATGTCTAGCTTTATGAGATTATTTGAACTCAGATTCTCATGCTTGCACAGTAAATATTTCACCCATTGAGCCATTTCCCCAGACTTTTATGGAAGTAATTTTAAATACATAAAGCCATACAGATAAAAAAGTATAATGAATACTGCTATACCTTTCTTGCTCAGACGCACTTACTATTATTACCTTACCTGATTGCTTTAGCATTTCGGTACAATCTGTGTAAAAACTTTGAGTATGCTTATATATTATTTCTATATCTAGGTAAATAATGTGTACTTATACACACATAATTTATATCTCATCACACATAATTTATATTATGCAGACAGACAGAAAGACTACCATATTTTTCTTTCTTTTTTTTTTTTTTTTTTTGGACTTTGTGGTACTTGTTTCCACCTGTACAATGTCCAGGCAAGATGAGATGTTTGATTTTCTATTTTTAAATCTGAAATGCTATCTAGACTTTTATTATACTTTATGATATCAACAGGTTTTTAGAGAATAGTGTCCTGCCCTCTCTCTATCCCATGGCCTTCCTTTTTTGTGTGGTTCTTTGTGCACTGGTAAGCTCAAGTTACATATTGGCTGGGAGCTGCAATGGTGTCATGTCTTCAGAAAACTACTCCATGGAATCATGTGGCAGTCATGATTTCCCTCATTCATGTGGCTTACCTAGTACAGGATTTTCTTATGAAGTCTTCTCCTGCCTGTGAAGAGAGACTGAAATCCAATGCATACCTTGCTCTTTATCAAAATTTCCCCAGAGATTTAGTGTAATTCTTGCATATTTTCCCTTGATGCTTTCAAAATGCTAGCTTCCTGATTCTGGAATGTGTTGCAGACATGAGTGACCTCTGGCCTGTCACTCCCGCCTCCGCTCCTTGCTCATGAGCTGTCTGCAGCAGCTTGCTGGCCACACTGTCAGGCCGCCTGTGGGGTCCTGTGTGGCAGCCTTGCCTTGGTCTTGTGGCAGGAGGACCCTATAGGTACACTCTGTGCTTGCTTCATGCCTTCTGGGAAGTTACCCAACATACTCTTTGTAGGTAAAATATCTGCTTCTTGGTCCTTTCAGAAGATACGAGATAGAAAATGTCTATCATATTGGTACGTCTACAGATACCTATAAGGGATTTTTAGTATTGTTTCATAAGATATACTAAATTTACAGTTAAAAAAAGAGTAGTGTGAATTATGTTGTGAGAGAATCTTGTCCTCCTTGACCTTTTGATATCTGTGACAAAGAAACATCTACTTATGGAGTAGAGTGTGGCTTCCAGTTTACACAATCTTGACATTCTTAGAGGACATCATAGTCAGCCTAGCACAGATGTAAGGGAAGCCAACCAGTAATTGAGTATGAATGGAGAACCAGTCAGCATATTAAGAAATGACCCTATAACAGATGCATTTGCCATAGAAATGAGGCCATGCCTGTCCTGGAACGCCATTCTAAAGTTGTGGAAAGAAAGAACCAGTAGTATTTCAGGCCATTATGTATCTGATGTGTCTAATAGGAGCCAGTTTTCCTTCAGTAATGTCAATTATGATTTGTCGATGTGTTTCTTTGGTCTGTTGTAGCAAGCACTGTTAACACTGTCGACATTTCCTTACAGTTTTGTTTGGCTATGCCACAACAGTCATCCCCAGGGTGTATACATACTATGTTTCAACTGCACTCTTTGCCATTTTTGGCATTAGAATGCTTCGGGAAGGTTTGAAGATGAGCCCAGATGAGGGTCAGGAGGAGCTGGAAGAAGTACAAGCAGAGTTAAAGAAGAAAGATGAAGAAGTAAGTTGTGAAGTGTGTCCGTGCTCACTAGCTTAGTTACTGCCCACTGCTGCTGATGTGGCTCTGAGCATGGGGTTTCTGTGACTGTGGCAGGGAGGTCAGTGTCCACCGAATACAGTCAGCTCTTTAGGTTGATGGCATGTGTGGGAATCGTGGGAAGTGTTCTGCATGTTTCTGAAGCATCTGAATACTGTTTGTTGATGAGTGGGAGAATTGACAGTGTATGAGACTGGTGGCTAAAGGGCACGTGGCAGATCCAGGTGTAATTTCTTTGGAGAATATGCCACATGATTTAAAAGTGACTTTATGCTATATTGATAGGCTTACATGGGTTAATGGTATTTTTTATTTGTTTCAGTTCCAACGAACCAAACTCTTAAATGGGCCAGATGTTGAAACTGGTACAAGCACAGCAATACCTCAGAAAAAGTGGTTACATTTTATTTCCCCAATTTTTGTTCAAGCGCTTACGTTAACATTCTTGGCAGAATGGGGCGACCGCTCTCAACTCACTACCATCGTTCTGGCAGCTAGAGAGGTGAGTGTGACCACTTCTACACCAAGACCAGTGTCAGGGTGCTCGCCTCCAGGGGTCAGTCAGGGCCACGGGGACTACCCACACTGAAAGTTTGACTCATCTGTTCATTTTAGACCTAGAATTAGCCTCCTGAGTTTTCTCTGTGTCTCTAGTTCTTGAACCCAAATTTAATTTTTCTTTTCGTTTTTTTTGTCTTGCTGAGTTCTTTTACTGTGTTTTGCTAACTTCAAGCTGTGGCTGGTGTCTTTGTTGCTTACTTTTCTCTGCTCATGACTTCTGCATGCTTATTGGGAATATAAATTAGTATATCACATGCTTATTATCCTAGCACTGGGAGTCTTGTAAATGCTGATCTTTATGTAGCTGGGCTACATACTAAGACTGTCTTAAAAACAAAGAAAAATGTAAAAAAAAAAAAACAAACCCAGCAGAATATGTGTTGGGGCTGGGGGTGGGGGGTGGGGAGCTGTTCACTCATTTTTTTTCAGCATCGCTTTAATGGCACAGAAAATTTCTGAAATACCTTTACCTGCTGAATTTTCTTACTGACCCAAAGAGGGTTACTTTTTTGGTTTTTTTTTTTTGTTTGTTTGTTTGTTTTTTTGTTTTTCAAGACAGGGTTTCTCTGTGTAGCCCTGGCTGTCCTGGAACTCACTCTGTAGACCAGGCTAGCCTCAAACTCAGAAATTCATCTGCCTCTGCCTCCCAAGTGCTGGGATTAAAGGTGTGTGCCATCACTGCCCGGAGAGTCACTTTTAAAATATAGAAAAACCAAGTCGGATCAAGAACATGGGAGTCCTTCCAGTGTTCATCTTGGCCTGCGCCATGTCTTGCTTCTGTAGATCCTTTCTGGTCCACCTCAGCTCTAGTGCTGATGTGGCAGTGTAAGTTAGAGGACACCGGCCAGCCCGATTGAGCAGATAGGAGCTTAGAGAGGTGGGGTGCCTTGTGTCAGGGTCAGAAGTGAGCTTGTCTCTGCCTGTCCTTTGGGCACATGTATTTAAAGAGTCTCTTGGTTTGCTGTTGGGTGGGGATGGATCACTGTCCCCTGCGTGCTCTTGATCTTAAGTCAGTATCAGTTATACTATTGCATACTAAAACATTTAAATCCTTGGAAATGTCTGTCATAAAAGAGAAGTTCCTCACATAGTCCTACAGTTTAAAATAGGAAGCATTTCAGGCCAGGCCTGAAGTCATAGGAAAGGTTTTGTCAGGGAACCTTCAAATGTTTTATTTGGAGATGGGAAAAGTGGGGCGGGGTGGGGAGGCACCTCTTCCATTTGATTCTCATAAAGCAAAAGGAGAATTAAAAATTCTCCTTAATGGCGGTGCCTTACCTTCATTTCTATTTTTCCATAAGCTCTTAGAATTCCAGAATTGGGCCTTGCTTGAAATGAGGCCTTGTGGTGGAGGAGGTCCTGCCAGTTAGCTGGTGGAGCACTGGCGTGCAGTTAGCCATTTTGTGGGTTTCTGTGGGCAGATGGGATACAGCAGTGCACAGGCCTGTCTCGCTCTCCACCCAGCACTCCTGGGCTAGGCACCCTTCCATGTCACCTACACTGTAGCAGTGTTTAAAGACCGCTTTCCTAAACTGTCTGGTTTTGTTCCTTTAACATTAACCTCCTTTTTATGAATCATGCTGTTTTGCTTTTGAAGGATCTTTGTTAAAATAACTTTAACACAGTGATTTTTTTTTTAATCCCCTAGTGATTTTATTTTCAGATGGAATGAGGCATCTTCTGGAGTAGCAGTTTGTGGTGGTGGTGGTGGTACCTTCTCAGGTTCAGACTGTGCATATGTATATATGTGTGTATGTGTATATATATGTATGCTGCCTTCGAACGTGACGGCTGCAACCTGCTGCTCAGCCCTCTTCATTCCAGCTAGCCATGCTGCCCTTCTGGACCGAAGCATCCACCCCACCCCTTATAACGCACAGCTTGGCCTTTCTCTCAACTCAGTTTTGTGAGGGTTTTCTGCATTACTCCCTCCACTCTGACTTTAAGGGAGAAGTGAATCCCCTTGCTTGGTCCTTCTGCCCCATACTCTTAACTTCCCAAAGTTCAAAGACATTGTGGTTGGTTAAGAGGACTGCTTTATCGCCCAATTGCCGACCTCACAGGGTGGGATTCAACTCGAGATAGATCTACTATGTTGATTGGGTTATGGTAGAAGATCTCACGAGTTGGGGGAGGGGGCGCCATTCCCTGGTCTAGGGCCCTGGACTGTATAGATGTGAGCTCAACACAAGCATTCTCTGCCATCTGCTTCCTAATTGGGTGCCAGTGATCAGGGCCCCAAGCTGCTGTCATGGCGCCTTTCATGATGAACTGCACTCTTGAGCTGTGACCCAAAGGACACCTACCACCTTTAAGTTGCGGTTTTCCAGTTTTATCACAGTACCAGGAAAAATAAGACATCAGAGATGTCTACCAGTGCTGAGACCTGTTGAGGCCAACTACCTTGGTCCCATCCCATCTTTTTTATCACAGGTCTTCTCAGTTACTTGGTTGGCACACCTGATCGCTTTCGCAGTATCTCATGTCCTTCTCATCCATCTGCTTTTCTCTTGCCTTTATCTCCTCCTACCCCAATCCAGTCAGCACTATTTCTTACCAGAGTTATCTTTCCTCAGGCTTATTCCCAATATAGTTCATTGTCTCCATTAAACTTTGAAAGCAGAAATCTGCTTGTGTTAAAACCAGCCAATGTCTCAAGACAAAGGATGACTTCATGGGGACCTCTTATAGCTAGGCATTGAACCTTGGCCTCTGGCACAGGAGTTAAGTGGCACCCTGCAGTCCTACACCTCCATCCTGGGTTCCTATCCTTCCTGATGTACTCTTCAAGGACTCCTCTCCAGGACCTCCTTGTGTGTCTGTGGAAACATTCAAATGTTGTTCTTCCTCCCCAAATATATGTGGGGTTCTTCCTACTCTTCTGGGCTCTTTTTCTGTAAAGACTTCCCCTTCCTTTTAGTAGTATTTATACCTTACCATCAGCTATAAGAACAAGGGTTACAGATCAAGATTTCTGCTCTCAGGAAGCACAGCAATTCTGTACCATGTAAGATTTATACATTCAGATCTATCCTTGTACTGTCCATTTTCCTTGAAGCAGCTATTTCCTGTGTAATAGTTACAGCATACCTGGATTTATACTAGTGCTTTTGGTGTTTGTGGTTTGGATCCTATATCCAGGTCTATTTAATACTGATAATTCTCAAACTTAACATCTCCAGCTTAACAAAATAACACTACTTACATCTGTTTCCAGGATCCCTATGGTGTAGCAGTGGGTGGCACAGTGGGACATTGCTTATGCACTGGACTGGCAGTCATTGGAGGAAGGATGATAGCACAAAAGATCTCTGTCAGAACTGGTAAGGTCTCAGACATCATCTATTCTAATGCTTGAAAAACATGGAGATAACAGAATTTTTATTAGAAAAAAATACCATTTTTCCAGAGACCACCTGATGTCTGTGCCTGATCTAGGCCTCGGTCCCCATTGCCTGTTACTGAGGATGGACTTCTTTTCCTATGTGTACAAATTAGAAAATCACAAGTTTTTCTAAAATATGGCCAAACTCATTTTGTAAGCCAGTGAAAAACTTGCTTACAAATGTGAATTTTGGCCTGAATTATTTGATAGGCAGACCCTGTGTGAGACTTGGAGCATTTAAACTGGGTTGGGGTCTGAGCTTGTGGGCCTCGACTAGCAGGCTCGGCAGCAGCGCTTTTATCTGCTGTGGAGAGACCTGGCTGTTTAAAATGATGAGTTGCTACAGTCCAACTGCTGCTTGCCAACATTTGCTTTAACTCATCTTTCTATAAGCAGTGCCCAGAGAACAGGCCCTGTTATAAGGGAAGAGAAATGATTCAGGAATGCTGTGCCACCGACATTGTTTGCAAGAGCAGTTAATGAGATCGGAGACAGGGAAACTAGTTCTGTCTGCATGTCACAGTGAAGGGAAGGAACGCTGACTCACTTCTCTCTCTCTTTTCCAGTGACCATCATCGGAGGCATCGTGTTCTTGGCGTTTGCATTTTCTGCTCTGTTTATAAGTCCAGAGTCTGGTTTTTAAAAAGTGATTCATCTGTATTCAACCTAAGATATGCAACTCTTTCCTGTACATAGTGTACATTACAACTAAAAGTAACGGGAATACTGTATTTTGTAGCATTAATTTGTAAGTTTGACCCACTGAATTACTATGCTCAAAAGATATAATCATTGACTTTATTTGTAAGATTTTTTTAAAAGTTTGACTCCTAAGTGTGGGTTCTCTGTAGCCTAATTATGTCGACACCTCTGCTTGACCGTGTGCACTGAGGCGAGGCTGACATTGAGGTTCTCGTAGCAAGACCCCTTTATAAACTCACTGGGGTGTTTAATGTATTCCTTAAGTATTTCCTTGAGGAAAAAGGAATGAATTATTTCTACTTTTAAAACCATATTCCTGAGCCAGTAATCAGTTTATCTTGTCTTTGGGAATTAGGATTAAAGAGAGGAATGAGTGTTACTACTGTATCCGTAACCAATGATGAGGAGCTGCTGGCTAGGCCCACTCTCCTCCTTTTGTTAATTGGGTTGGACACCCAATATAAAAATAGTCAATATTTGACAACATGGACTTACCAAATTAAAAGAGAATACTATGAATGTATTCATATTTTTCTATATTGAATACGCAATGTAACAAACAATGTAAATAAAAGTGGTATAACTAGTACTTGTTTTTTCCTTGTGTGTTATACAGAATACTTTATGATTTACCAAAGTAGTAATATTTTCTATTACTTATTACATTGTTATTTCCTACAAGGAACTAATATATGCAGTATAGTGCAAAGCCTGAAGTCATTGCTTAGACTAAGGTTGTTTCCCTGATCACAACAACCTCAATAATCACCCACTGTGTTCTGACTATACTGGCAAAGGCTGTTTCTCCCAACATGGGTTCTAGTGTAATGTGGCAGCACTGCCATTAATAGTCTTTTAAAATGTGAAGGCCAGTTCCTCTATAGAAACGTCCAAGCATTCCCTATGTGGAACATGATAGTTGTCCACAATGTAATTTGTATTTGAAGAGCTTGTGAAGAACCCAGTTAAGTCTCCTAATGTTCTGAAAACTGTTCAGTTATTTGTTAGTTCTTCTTTCCAAGTATTGTTAGGTAGTAGAAAAAAATTGAAGTCATTTCTGCAAGCTTTTAAGGAGTTTTCAAACTCAATAAAAATACAGGATTAGACAACAGAAAAACAACTGCCATGAGTTAAAACACTTGAAAGAAATTCAAAGTCATGTTCCCCATATTACACCTTCTGGACGGGTAAGACACAATGTCACTGTAGGAAGCAGCTGGCAGCACCTGATGAGCCCACAGTCTAGGCTGCCTAGCTAGCCCAGCAGGAGACGAGGATGGGTAAGGAGTTGTTGGAGCAAGAAGTCTTGTAGCAGCAGGATAACATGGCTTAGAGACAGTGGAAGGTATAAGCTATAAAGTGAACATTGTAAACACAGTTAGGCCCCAGTGTTGAATAAAGAAAGGAAAATGTCACTGACAGATTTAAAAACATTTAATCGTCTTTCTATAAATCCACATGGGACTCTTACACATTATGTGCCACATAAAGCAGGTGACACTGAGAAGCAGCACTGAGGTATTCTTTATTTTTAAATCAAAGGAAACAGGTCTAGATCTAATTTTTTTTACATTTACAAAAAAACAAAACAAACATTGCTACTGCTTGGCTCCTTGCTGTAGTTTTAGGTTCTGAATACAAGGGTCTAGAGAGAAGAGTGTTATGGTAGTATGTTGATAGTTTATGTTAAAGCTGTGCACGTCATACAGCAGTAGGCCTGAGTGAAGGCATGCTCGTGGAACACATTTTTACTTCTCCAAAGGATAGCTTAGATAAACAAGTATAACCAATTGTATTGGATCCGATTAAAATGGAAATATTCAGCTGGTAACAAGAGTCTACATTTTATTCAATACTGTATTTCCAAACATAGCTTATGAAAACCAGGGAACCTAATATAGCACCATTGAAACCATTCATAATCCTTCTTATTTCTAGTTTTGGCAAAGAGGTAATACCTGAAAGAATGTCAGTCTCAATTTTATGAATTAAGCTTATTTCAATTAAATGTTTGCTTTAGGAGGGGGAATGAATTCTTATCTGAAGATAAGGAGCCATATGCATGTCCCTCTTTTGGAGCTGGAAATGATGAGCTCTGTTTACTTTTAATTTAAACTCAGAACCAAGCAGTAAGGACAGCAGTGTCAAGAACAGCACAGCAAGACCACATGGAACTTAGAAAAATCTGGTGCATGTTTGTACAACTAACTGATTTAACAATTAAAGTTTACAAAGATAAAACTTATATATTTTTTGCACTAACTGGTTTTAATACCGCACTAATTTGTCTTTGGGCTTTAATCTTTACACAGAGTGAATATGAAAGTGCTATACTGGAGCTTTCCCCAACTTAAACCACAGTAAAATAGATTTCAGAATTTTAGAATGGTATAAATTCCAGTTGTGGCTGACACACCACTTGTTTAATAATGGTCTTTTTAAAGGCAATGTCTTTGCTTAAAGATGATTGTCTAGTTATACATCAACGTAAGAGTTTTATAGTACTTTTCAAACCATTGCCAGCAATAAATGTGAACCAGCACAGGCCAACTCAGACAGAAAACATTTGAATGTCATTTCTTAAAGCGATGTCACAGTTTGTTTTCTCAGATTTAAAAGCAAACATCTAAAAATGGTTTATTTTGGATTTACCCTCCTCAGAGTTAATGCCTTTTAAGTAATTAAACCCATTTTGTGTCTGACAGTCTTTTAATAACTGTTCCCCTGTGTGTGTCAGACCCTGCCTGTGGGACTCCAGAGCCACAATAGTGCTAAAGGAGGGTCATATCCCAGTTCATGTGAGCAGGAAGGACCCTCATACAGCCAGGCTTCCCATGTTCAAGCACCACTTTACTGGTCTATGGAGGATCTAAAGACAGTCAACTTTTCAAAGTTTTCAGTGTGCTTACATAGTTCAACTATATATAAGAACTTCTATATATGAATATAATGATGACAGCCATTAATATTACTTTGCTAGCATTTCCCCAAATGGGCAAAAATAGAGGCAGTATGTGCCCTTGGTTCTGTCTTACTGGCCTTTGACTGTGTTGGGGAAACAACTGTATAAAAAGTGCCCGTGAATCAGAGAAGGCAACAAGTGACACTAGAAAAAGGTTGAGTAATGTGACCAGAGCTGAAAGGAGTTAGCTTTTAATGTTCTTTTTTTAAATGAGTTCAGAGCAGGAGGGAAGTGCAGGGACATTCAGGTTCACCCTCCACCACCATCCTGATGTACAATGGATCCCAGTGATCTGTCGGTGGAGAGTCACATGAGGGTGGGGCAGTGACTGCCCCAAATAAGAACAAGTTCTCAAAGGACAGGATAATGATGCAATAAATTAAATACAGGAGACCAAACTAACTAGACAATGTAGAGATACAAATATAAATACACAGCCATTTTATTTAAGAAACCCAGAGAACTGCTTTGGGAACAAGTGTTCCTTGCAGCCTCTCCTAAGTCCTGTAAATACTATTGTGATTGTCACTTGGTTCAGCACCTCAGTGTTTGCTGGTGGTGTTGATGGAATCTCAATAGTCTCCACAAACTATATACAACTATAACTTATTTTGCTAGGACATTTTTCTGGGAAAACCCAGGCATCTTAAAAAGTATTATTGAATACTCAAATCTTTCACAAAGTATTATTTCAGAAAAAATAAGGAATGTAATGGTATGACAACGGAAAAAATATGCAAAACAGTCACGTGGAAAAAAAGAATTTTAATTTTTAAATATATAAGTTTGCTTAATTTCTGATGAGCTGTTCAACACTGTTTTAAATATCCTGAATTAGTAACTATGCCAACAAATTTACCTCCAGTGTTTCCACAGGAGACATTAAAATAAGACCAAATTAAACGTTTTCTTCAACCGAAGCAGTCTTTTCTCAGTCCTTTTTGTGCAAAAATATTACAAGAGCAACTCAAATGGGAACGCTGAAATGACATGCCAACATTTCAGGGCACATTTAAAACACTCAATAATTCTTGAAATTACTGTATCCTAAAATATTACTACCAACCGTTTATAGATTAGTTCTGTATATCTACTCAGACAGATGCATATTCCTAGACCTCTGAAAATAAACAGGCTCATTGGTCTCTTTTGGTGTCCACACAATAGGCAAGATAGGTTTACAATAGTGTTTAAATCAAACTACGCATCTACAATCTCCTGACTCCACCACATTCAAAACAAAAGTCAGAGTTTATTTGGCTACCTTGAAATCACTCCCATAAACCTGCTACGGTTCACTGGATCTAAACATTTCTCAGAAATGTGTCATTTATAATTTCACCTAAGTGATGATTAGGGGATCCTTTAAAAATGGTTAATGCCTAAGATACAAACTTTATCTAAATGAATAATTGCAATAAAGTGCTTATTACCTTTCAAAATGATGCTTTTACACTGTGGTATGTTGTTCTAAGTGTGTGCTATTCCTCCTATAAAGGATCCCCAGGCATGAGTCTGGTCTCACCTGTCTCAGAAAGCAGCAGCACTATCTCTTGGTAGGTAGGCTGACAATAGGCACATTACCCATGCGGATGAGGCTGTACTAGGGCTATGGCAAAAGGGGGAGGGGATTAGAAAAGTGGGAGGCATGTGGAGGGTTCCTACTACACTCATAGTTATATACAAATATATTAAATATGCTATAAAAATAGTCAACTCTTTTCCTTTGCATTTACTTGAGAAGCTCCTCTTAGAAGAGTGTTCACTCAATCCAGACAAACTTAGGTCTCTTTATGCAGTCACTATGAAAATGGCCAAGTGCCGTTGTGCTGTTTCTTTACCACTGAGAAGTTCCAGTCAGCTCCCTCCTGGCTATGCACCCTCAGCAATATTAATATCCAGTGTTTATACTTTCCACTGTGGGCTCTGGTACTAAGAACAGGACCACAGGTACTGGAAAGATGAGAGGCTTGAACAACTTTTACACAAATGTTTACCAACAAACCTTTAATCACCAAAGAAACAGAAAAAAGAAATACTAAAAATCCTATCTGTGTTCCACTTAAAAAAATTGTCTCAATATAGTGGAAACATTTTAAACACAGTAATATCCTAGCGGAAAGAATCTACCTGTAGATTAAGGGTCCTTTCTAAGGCTTGAACAGGCTCATCTCCCTCAAAGTGATGCCCAAATGTACAGCTGGACTGCTTCAGTGCTCCCAACTTCCAAGAGACTGCTTTAAGGCAATGACCAATACTACAGCACGCAGAATTCAAACACTTGCTAGTTAGCATGGAGTTTTCTATCACTATTCTAAAACTATTCTAAAGTCCTGGCATCCTTTTATTAGTAGTACATTCCTAGGCCATGTCCATGCGATAGCAGAGCACAGCACTCTAAGTGCTCCCCTGACTTAGGACAGAGCTTGGGGAAGGGCCTGAGCACTCACTTGCAAGGCAGCCCACCCACCACAGTTGCTTCCCCCACCCCCCAGTCTCTAAGAAAGAAGAGAGGACTACTTTTCAATACCAAGGCTCTTGCTTGCCACCAGCCTCAAGAGCAGCTTTGTGCTTACTGTTCTAATCCTGTGTGTTCAGCAACACCAAGCCACTACTCCATACAGAAGCAGTCCAGAGCAGAGCACCTCCCGGGCAGCGAGAACCTGTCTGGCCTTCACCCTAACAATTTCTAAAAAGCGCTGCCCAGAATCAAAATTTTCAAAGAAAATCAAAGCCCCATGAAACAGAGCAAGAGAAGTTAAGGTTTCTAAGAGGCTGTAAAGTGTTTCTATTTGGTATCTTTTCATGATTTAGATTTGGGGTTTCAGTCAGCTTTGGCTACAGAAATGAACTTTCGTCAGAATACTGGGTTGTGTGGGGCGCAGACAAAGACAGTTTGCCAGCCAAAGAAAACAAGAATGAAGGAGCTCAGAGGCAGCGAGTGCTGACGACTGCTGCCCAGCGTCTCTCTCCACGTGGACAGCGACCTTAGCGCTATGAGCTCCTTCCTCAATTCTACTTTTTAGCAGGAAGATGAACTGTGAAGAACAGGAATTACATAATTAGCATGTTGTATCTCCTATAGCTAAAGTCTTTCACTATGTAATGCAAAAAGATAAATGAGGCACAACTCAGAGGACATGGAATGGCGGAAGATAAGAAGGCAATGTGGAAGGGAGGAAAGCAATGTGGTGCTCTACTTACATTGGTTTTATCACGTGTACAAACTTGCATACATGTGTATTCTCACAACTATTTCTGGTATTCGCATGAATGTCAGCTAGAAGAACTATGATATGTGAGTTACTGACTGGTATCTAGCCACACTTCCTTTGCAGAAGGGTAGGTACCAATTTTCTTTGGTTGTTTTCTTTTTCATCACTAACTTGCTAACTTAACTGCAGCCAGGAAACAGGAAAACAAAGACACACTTGCGATGAGGGTGAAGCTGAAGACACAGCTGACTCCAAGTTCCCCTGAGCCCTTGTCTAGCAACTCTGCCTTAGTTATCTTCACTGCTGAAACCTCTGTTTAGCACCTCACCGTCACACACTTTCTTTTTAAGATCAATTCTAATGTGCCACATGTGTCCTCCATTTTCTCAGTAATACTTGATATTCTATTTTCTACTGATCTTTTGTTCTAGAATTGAAAAATTCATTATTAGTACCATAAAATCTAAAAAAAAAAATGCCTTTTAAAATGTATGTAGCTCTGTTGGAGTTTATTACCTGTAGAGAATGATACTGCCAAATAAAATCTTAATGGATATTTAAAAAGCACGTGAGTTACATGTGAGTTATTCTAGTGCTGCGATGAAGGTTAAAGACAACTTGTCCCTTGTCTCTGAGCAAGTATTTACTGGTAATTCCTAAGAGAATTACTTAGCTTTAAAGGAAGATACAAACAGGAAAAAAATTTTGTGATCACATTACCAACTGTGATGCTGTTAGGGCAGTCCAAGAGACGTAGCAGTCTTCATGGGAACTTGATAATGACACTGAGACCCACATGCTGCTAAAAATGTACTAAGGTTTCAAAACTGCTACTGAAACCAGACAATGAATTCAAGATGGTGAGTTATCACCTGAATTAAAATCAAGGCACTATGGGTTTTTTCCCCTCAAATAACCCTGAATCATTTCTGACTAAAAGAAGCATTGAAAATTTTAAGGATACTAAAAAGATTCCAACAAATCCTAAAAGTTAAAATTCCCACCTCTGAGAATGTTAAAAAAGTGCCTAAAATGTTTTGTGTGCAAACTTTACTGTTATAACTGAAACATTCTTGAAATCACTTTCAGGCTTGTTGAAAACCATTTACATAAATATTCCAACTATGAAATATATCAAAATATGTGATCAAACTCTCAACCAACCATCTAAAATAATAAAGCAGTGCAATTCTCTCAAACATAATTGAAAAATAATGAAATAAGGGATATTTCTGAATAAGTGGAAATGTAGCAATAATTTAACCTTAAAAAACTCCATTCCCAGCAGCACATTATTACCTCACTGAACAAACTGTGACATCACAGCCAAAGCACGGATAAAAAGACTTGTGCCCTGGAAAAGTAACTAGAACACTACTGTGTTGTAAACAAAATGAAAAAAGAGAGGTTATTATCAGTTTGTACATGGTGTCAAAACCTAATGAAATGTACTCATACCTGCGAGGAAGGGACAGATAATGCGTCCATGCTGCATACAGAGAGTTGCTCTCTCCCCCATCCAGACACATACACATCTCTACAGCATCTGTACACAGAGTCCAAACCTGCACAACGTTCTCAAAGCAATCACAATCCATCATTATCTGAACAAGGAGGAGTTTGGGGTGGGGACTACTAACTACTGGACTGTCTTCATGGCATTCTAAGCAAACCCCTGGCAGTAGTGTGTCCTCTGTACTATTTGATACAGGCACAGACCCACTAAAGCTACCAACATTAGTGCTCTTCTGATTCAGTAAGGATCTGGTTGATAGCTGAGCTTGTTAGCATTTGGCAATATACTCTTTCTATCAAAAAATACCTGGGCAAAGAAACTGTCAGAATTGGCTGTGTCCCTATAACCATTTCCCACTGGCTGGTATTTAATGGACATCTGAAGCACTGGGCAGCATTTCCCTACAGACTAATCAAGGACCCGAACACTCCAGACTACCCTCACAACACTGTTGAACTCCTGACCGCAAGCCATCTGAGCAATTCTTTCTGGCCATCCCCTTCCTTTCGTGTCAGAGGACGTGTGTGCTACTGTGGCTGGACCTTGGAAGGGTCAGTCAGGCTGTCAGTCCTGTGCCGATGCTGCTGCTGCTGCGGCTGGTGTTGCTGCTGGTGCGAAGGAGGGAAAGTGCTCTGTTGCAGTGGAAAGGCAGCAGAGAGGATGAGCTGTGTCGAAGGACTCCCATGCAGCAGCCTAGACGTCTAAAACAGAAAAAGGATTATGCAGCCTGGCTTTATGCCTCCATACTTGCCAGTTCACACTGCCCACTGCCCACTGTCCACAGAGACAAGGGCTTTAAACTCCCATTTTGTTTGCTAATCTAAAAACTATTTTTGGAAAACAGAAACCTTGCCTTCTTTCTGAAAGCATAATAAAATTTGACTTTTTAGAGGAATTCTTGATGGGAACAAAGTATACTTGATGGTACAAAATATACTTGAGACAAACCACGTATTTTTACTTTATTTCCAACAGGCCCAAATTTTAAGCATTAAACTACAGCACAGCTGTGCCTAGGACACAAACCTGCCTGGTCAGGCAGACGGTGCACACAGGTCTGCCTGTTGGTAAAGAATCACGTTGGGGACTGAGAAAACAGCTTTATCAGTAACGAGCTTGGAATCCCAGTATGTGTGTGAGAAAGAGAGACAGGAGGATTTCCGAGGCTCACTGGCCAACAACCTAACCTGGTAAGTGAGCCACGGGTCTCTGAGGCCGTTGTGAAGGGCATTTGCTACTCTATGGGTTCTTCTTTCTCCACTTTTCCCACCCTTTCAATCCCCTAACACTAGAGAGAAAAGGACAGAAAGGAAAGGCAGATCCCTGAATAAAGTCAGGGAGTGGAAGGCAATGTCACAGACTGCTTTATGCTGATTAGGGTGCTGAGTTCCATAGGGCTAGTTTGATCTTCACCAACAGATAGCTAATTTCTTCTTCTTTGTGTACAACTGCTAAACAAACTTCAACCAAGAGCAGACAACAGCAACTAACCAACAACCCACCTCTCAGAGGCCCTAGCATTTATATAACCTCTGAAAAGTCCCCAGATTTTCAATGTCACACAATCATAGAACCTATATGCAGCTGGTCAATCACATCCCTGCTAGAGAACGAGGCGAATCATACTCAGCTGCTGTGGACACTGAAGCAGCCTCAAGGTTAAAATGAAAACATATTCTTATAATATTTCTGTGTTTTTAAATAACCCAAAATTCTCACGACAGACTGTTTCAAAAAACAAAAAATAAGGTAGACTGAGGAACAGCACCTGCACCTGCACCTGCTCCTGCTCACAATGGAAAGTCTGACAACAAGCACAGGCCTCAAGCAGACTCGGGTTAACTTAAGCTATCCATCTGTAGATGTGTGACTCGGTCAAGCTGTCCACTTCTCTCAGCCTTGGCCTTTTCACTTTGTACAAACTCAGTATAGCAATCACTTTTACAAACACTAAAGAAGGAGGACACAGCTGGAGGCTGGAGTCCTGTGTGGCTGTATGAGGTAACAGAATAAAGCAACCAAAACCCTTCCCCATCACTATTCCGACACACTGGGTGCTTCATTTCCCGTGTCTGACCTCAGAAAGTCTCTATTTTATGATTGTTTCTTCCACCATGTTTTTACTTCTGGCTGTTTGTTAGTCTGTAACTCTGGTACACAAAAAGGGACTAGCTGAGAAAATGGGAGAATTTTCAAGGGAAGAACTTGAAGACAACACACATACAATGGGTTTGATACAATGGGTCTGAACTGAAGCTGAGGTGGGTGGCTGACATCTCCAAGAACGTATGAAGGAAACCTATGCGCACAAACACAAGGACAGTCTTCAAACCTAAGAGGAGAACCCCTGAGAAGGACCTTTATGGTTTCTCTTCTTGATTCGTTACTAGAACGAGTCTTAGTAAGACAAAGGGATTTATACTATTTAATTCCCTGACTACACACAAGTACAATTTCAAGGCAGTCCATTAGAAAAGTGAAATTATATATTTATTGCCTATATAAATATGCTTAGAGAAAGTACTGCCCATCTAATATCTTTATGGTTCTTTTGTTTGGAGGGTGCATTTTTGTGGTAGGGGCAGGGAAGAAGAGACTGTTCACTGTATTAAAAATATTTTTAAACATTTACTTATTGTGTTTGTGTGTGCACCTGCAAGCGTTCTTCTGTGGAGATGAGGGAACAACTTCTTCCACCGTGTGGGATCTGGAGATCCACACCCGTGGCCCCAATGTTCATTCTTTTTAAGGGTCTGTCTGTCTTAGATTTAGAACACTGAGACCTTAAGGCCTATCACATTTTAAGTTTCTATTTAATTCTCACAGGATATATATCCATATATACCAAATATATACTATAGTCACCTAAAGAATAGTCTACGACTGGTTTTATTATTTGTAATGATAGCTAACCCCGTTATTAACTGCAACACTTCAGGCTTCAGGCCTATAAAAACTGCGGCACGACTGGGTAATAGTTCATTTAGCCCAGATGGACTCCAGCAGAAAGCCCAGCAGACTCCCCAGCACTGGAAGAGTCCCACCCAGGTGACTCTCTCCTGGACACTATGGAGAGGCATTCTGTGTGACTGACCCACATGATATCTGGGAGGGTTGTCATGGACACATTTGCTAGTGTCATGGAATCAATGCCATCCAGCTATATACCTTACAGTGCATTTAGCAATTGTCATGCTTTTTTAAAAAGGCATGAAGTATGAACTGTTACTATGTCACTGTATAATGAGGTTTGACAAGTTAAAGTGCTATGCCGACACTCCCATGTGCATGGTGAAGCCATGGTTCAATTAAAGACACCCTGAGTTCAGAGCTCAGGCTCTAATGAAAACCTATACAGCATCTACACTGGACTTTGCCTGACATTAATTTCTTAACAAGAAAATTCTAGTAAGCTGGCACAGTGGTACATGCCTGTAATCCCAGCACTCAACAGGCAGAGGCAAGAAAACCTCTTTGATTTCCAGGCCAGGTAGGAACACATCAAAACAAAACCACAGTCAATAAAATTTCATCTGATAAGTAAGGTAACTCCTAGGCTGAAAGGCGGATCCTTCTTGATGTACCTGCCCAGTAAGTATAGCTTGACACACACACACACACACACACACACACACACACACACATACACACACACATAAAAAGGCTCAATATTTACCTGATCTGAGTAGGAAGTAGGCCACTATCTAGAAGTTCAGATAACTGAGTATGGCTAGGCAAGATGCTTTCTAAGACTGAAGAAACAATAAAACAGCCAGTCATACTGTTTTTGTAGATAATGAAATTCCACAATAAGCTCTTAAGAATTTCCAAGATCCTTTACAAACCTATTCATTTAACATCTTATTCGATTATAAAATAGCCAATCACCTCAAGGCAGCGTCTTCAGGGACGGACTTACCTGTAGGAACTGCTGTGGTGCTTGGGTCAGCTGAGCCTGAGCTGCTTGCTGAACTGAGGGAAGCTGCTGCTCCTGGGAACTCTGCTGTTGCTGCTGCTGCTGCGGTTGCTGCTGTTGTTGCTGCTGCTGCTGCTGTTGTGTTACCGATAATGTCTGTGCCTGCTGCTGTTGTGTGGCAAAGGTAGGATAGGCAGTCACCACCTGGCCCATAAGCATGGTACTTGGTACCATGACGGCCCCACAAGCTACAGGAGCAGTCACTAATTTGGTCACAAGTTGCTGACCTTGAGAAAATCTATGAGAGAAAACAAAATGGAGTCAAAAGGACAATGCTTATTATATAACTCAGCCTGTCAGCAGAGTAGTTACCTTAGGCAACACCCAGTGAAATGGTTCCTTCTGCTGTCAAGCACATGCTCTTAGTTTCTGTTTTCAGAGACTCTCGTTGGAGGGAGGGGAAGCAGCATAGGGGGTAGAGTGTTTGCGCAGCACCAAAAATAATTTTAAAACACTTTTTTGGGGGGATATCAGTAAAACAAAAAATATATAGTATAATGAACGTATCATAACAAAAATAGACAGAGCCAAAACACAACTTTTAAAAATACTCATACTCAAGATGAAGGGCCTTTCATATCACATATAAAAACTAGCTGAAAATGAGTGAAAGATCTAAACACAAGATGTAAATACCACACTCTTAGACAGAACAGAACACAGGTTTCATGATACTAGACTTGGCAATGATCTCATTGACGACACCAAAATCACAAGGAGATGGTAACATTAAAAAAATATTAAATATCAAGTTTAACCAGGCATGTAAAGAGCTCTTACAATCAAAGAACATTGAATCCACTTAAAAACTGCACAGAAGTTAAAACTTTGCTCCAAAAAATACAAATTGCCAAGAGACACATATAAAAAGTCTTTACTAGACTAAATGACTAAAGATTTTTACCTAATCATGAGAGAAATGAAAATGAAAACAATAACAGAAAGCCACTGCAAACCAATCAGGGCAGCTATTAAATAAAACCCTCACAGACTAGGAAAACTGTCATGGCTTTCTCCTGCTCTGATAAAAAGCCATGACCAAAAAGCTGAGAAGGAAAGGGTTCATTTGGCTCAGACGTCCAAGTCAGGAGAGAGAAGCCACAGCAGGGGCATGGAGGCAGGAACTGAAGCTGACATTGTGGAGAGAGACTATTTACTGGTTTGCTCTTCTAGGCTTTCTTATAAACCCCAGAACTACTCGGCAGGGACTGCACTGTCCACTGTGAAGTGAAAACATCTGTTACAGAAAAATGAAAACTAGGTAGTAATTTAGTAAAATGAAGTTTGTTCATCTGAAGATGGTTGTGGTGATAATTGAAATCACACATGGATGTACTGAAGGCCACTGAACAGCACACTTTAAAATGCTTAATACAGAATTTTTGTTATATGTATTTTACCAATTAAAAAATTTAAACCTGTAAAAGTAAACTTTTTATAAAATGGCAAGGTGCTTAGACGTTGAGTATATACTGAACATGATTTATTTATGACATTGTCAATTATGACAAAATTAAGTCTACTACAAACTAATGTTGAAAAATTTACATTTATCAAAAACTTATATCCAAGGTTAAATGTAAGAAGAAATGGCATTTTAAGGATCAGAGTGAAATTTATCAACACATCATATTACTTCCTGTCAGAAATTTACTGATTTTTCTTATTTTCCTTTCATTTTTGATGACAATTCCTTGTGTGTGCCTTTTGTCATGTGAGATAAGGTTCATTCCTAATACTGACAGCAAGAGAACAGACAGGACTACTCCAGAGAGAGATGACACAATCGACGTGTAAACTGTTCAAAGTTCAAACACTGGTTTAGTACAAATATTACTGTATTATTATTAATATAGTTCACATGAGAAAAACTATTTATTTTTGCAGTGCCAAAGACAACCCTGGTCTACTTGCACTCTACCACTAAGTCACATCCCCAGTCCTTTAAAGATGAATAACAAATTCATGTCAGACCTCAAAACTTATTTTGTAGAATATAAACCTCAGGACCAAATGCTCGGGTACAAAAGAAAAACAAACCAACCAAAGAAATAAACCATTCAAAATTTCTACATACATCAAGTTCAATGAAACAACAATTATAGTCTGTTTAGTCACAGATGAGCTAGGGGTCGATTTCTCTGCAACGATAAACACTCCACCTACCCACTTCCCAATAAACAAATGGACAAAAATACTCCAGCCATTTCTGGCACCAAATCCATTCTTCAATCCACACTGATTAACCCCCCCCCCCCCCCATGGCCATACAGTTACTCCTCTGTTATAACGCTCCTCTGAGCTCTTCACACAGAAACCTCAAGCCCTGTTTCTTGGCAACACGAGCCACCAAGTTCTTCCACCAAGCTTTCCTGACCAAAATATTTGTGAGCTAGTTATCCTTTTTTTTATTTATTTATTTAACTTCCATTCCCTGTGAAAAAAAGGAGCCCTCAAACGTCTGTTGAAATATTTCTCCCCTCCCCCAAAATATTTACAAATGGTTGCTAAAATAGATCCTTTAAAATTCAGTCAGCATTCTAGTGTAAGGTCTTTCTTCTCAGGCTTTAAAATCATCTTCTGGTTGGGAGTGCTCACCATAGCAGTATGTATTGTATACCTAGCATGCAGAAAGCTCTGGGTCCAGTCACCAGAAACAAACAGACAAGCAAACAAACAAACGAACACAAATAAAAGTCAGCCTACATCCCCATGTGCACTCCCGAGACTGCCCAAGAATGTGAGTGCTAAGCCTGTTTTTAAGGTGAGCAAGGTGAGCTCCAAGAACAGATTCTGTCCTCACTGCTATATTATCCTGTGGCTTCCTTGGTCTGAACGTTATTGTTATTTTAAAATAAATCATACTGCTCAACATAACTGAAAAATATGTAAGCAGCAGCATACTTGTAAAGGAAATAAAAACATAAAACTATTTCTTATCATGTATTTAAGACCACAGAGATCCTATAGTTTAAAAACATCTTCCCAGTAAATTGTAATTATGCAAATATTTGTTTTAATTCAACTATCTGGACTACCCAAGACCCAAATGCTTTTTTTTCTTTAATAGTTACATCTATTTAGGGATCTAAGCTTTGAAACCACGAGTTCATAGCTACCTTCTGTGCTGTAGCACTTAGTCAAACTATTATAAACACGCATTTTCTCATCCGAGACATGGAGAAATAAAGGAAGATAGTAATACGTAGTTTTAAAAAAATTTGAGCATAAAGACAAGCTATCCTTCTGCTGCTCTCTTAACATCTTTACTAAAAAGACCCAAGGCACACTTGTACAGTCTGTCAAAGCCTTGTGTGACAGTGCACTACAGTGTGATTTCCTTATTTGACAGCCCATTTTGGAATGAAAAATAAAATTTAACATTATTCTGTTAAGTCTTAATAATATATATGGCATTTATTTCAAATTTTAAAAGCTATCTATAGTAAGCAACAAACTAAAATTTTATGGTAAAAAATAAAATTGTTGGTTTTGGGGAAAAAAAAAACATAATACTAAGGACTGTACTGAGGGGTCCTCCCATGATAGGCAAGTTCTCTATTCCTGGGTTGTATCACCAGTCCCTAAATATACATTCATTCATTCATTCATTCATTCATCTGATTTTCTTTTATTGTGTCTGCCACATCCATGCAGGCCTGGAGGAGGCCAGAAGAGGCCATGAGACCCCCACAGAGCTGGAGCTGGGAACCAAACTCATCACCTCAAAGAGCTTCAAGTGCTCTTAAGTGCCGAAGCATCCTCCAGACCATCGAGGGCTTTATTTATTTATTTTATTTACTTTATGTATATGAGTAGACTGTAGCTGTCATCAGACAGTCAAGAAGAGGGCATCAGACCCCATTTCCATGGTTATGAGCTGCCACGTGGTTACCTGAACTCAGAACCTCCGAAAGAGCAGTCAGTGCTCTCAAACCCTAAGCCATCTATCTCTCTAGCCCTAGGTGTTTAATCAATCAATTTACATATCTGAAAACAATAAATGAAGTATGACAACTACCTTATCTGTCTGTCCTGAGTGAACGTAGTGACGGTAGCACTCTGGGTACTGTTCTGTGGCATACTGGAGGGAAGCTGGACCATGCTCCCAGCCGCAGGCTGTGAGATCACCATCGTATTGTACAGTGGGGCTGTAAGAGTGCTCGGCGTCTGACTGGGAAGCGACGTTTGCTGACTGTGTCCACTCATCACACTCTGCTGACTCTGCTAGTAAAGATCATATGGAGATTATCCAACAGTTACAGGAAACCATGCTTCTACTATTCACCATCTAATAATGATGACAGAACAGAAAAGGACTAGCAACATATATTATTCTGAGACAAATCGAGACTGATTTATAGTAACAGACTTAGTCTGTATTTTCTGATAGAAGGTAAACTAGGACTTTGAAAGAAGCATCTTCACAGGTAAGTAAAAATAATATATAGAAGTTGTTGGTTAAAAGCAAGTCAGTGATAGTCACATACTCATAAGATTTTCAAATGTAGTCACAGAGATACAGTAATAAGTTGCCAGAAATCTACAGACTGAGCAAACTGTTCCTGCTTCCCCAGTAGTCTGTCTATTCAGTCTGTCTGCTACTCAGCCTCTTCGGCAAGTCAAAGACTTTTTACATACGGAAAGTCTGCAACTTATAAGAACTTGGCACAATTACTAAACGAGATCCTTAAAGGAATCACAAAAATATTAAATATAAAAATATTTAATAGTAACATTTTCTATAAAATATTTTAATGATCAATATTTTATGCTCTAATTTTTTTAAAATTTAAAAGCTGGTACAACGCAGCCCTTTTTTAACTAGCTATTTTAGTCAATTACCTGAGTTGATGTACTTTGTAAAGTCTGTTGTTGTACCATGTGCTGGCCTGTGCTGATATGCCCAGCGTTCATTCCACTCTGAATCTGGGTAGCAGGGACAACTTGGCCTTGCATATTTATAGGTGTGAGTTGCTGGATATTAGAATTTCCAGAGGAAAGTTGAACAGAACCAAAATTCAATCCAGGGTTTGATTGCTGCAAAAACATCTTTGAAAATAAAGATTACATTTTAATGAAATTTCTTTGGCAGGCGAGAAGGCTCAATAGGTACAAGTGTTTGCCACACAAGCCGGATAGCCTGGGTTTGGTTCCTGGATCCCATAGAGAGAGAACAGATTCCCAAATGCCATCTTCTGACCCCCACAGATACTCTGTGGCACATATATGTACACAACAAATACTTTTTAATTACATTTGGGGAAAATGCTGGGAATCAAAGTTAGGGCTGCAAGCATTTTACCAATGAGCTACATTCCCAGGCTAAATACGCTTTACAGTTAAAAGAAAAAAAAAGGAGAACACTGAAAGAAACCAAGCAAAATGAAGTTTAACAGTCAAATAATAAGTCATTAGAACATTTCATGTTAACAGTAATAGTAGCAATAGTAGCAATAAAACATGAAGCTACACATTCGTTTCTTCACTCACATCAATTGTGTTACTTTGTATCCTCAATCACTCAAAATTTGTATCTGTGTACAGAAGTAGTGCTTACTTAGTTTCCTTTCAGCAAAGTCCTAGTGCCCTAGATGGTCCTGCTGGTTAAGTGTCTTAGTCAAGTAATAGGAATCATATCTATTGGTATTTTACTAAAACTATTATAAACTCTCTTACCTTAAATATTCTATCAAATACAATTTTATATTATGAACTTGAACTTGGTAAATTTTTGAGTTCATTAGTCTAAAACCTAGTAATGCTGATAGAGATGTCCTCAGCATGAGTATTTTTAGAGGCTCTATATTATTAAGCAGGTAGCCAATATTTATAGAACTGGGAGAGAAAGACCCCTTGCCTCTGACTTTTCACAAAAAAAAAAAAAAAAAAAAAAAGAAAGAAAAAGAAAAAAGAAAAGAAAGAAAAAGAAAAAAAGAGAAAAAAGCGTCAACTTTTAGGAACTCAAAACATGAAAGAGATTCTCCGTGCTCAGACAGAATAAATTACCTGTAGCCCTTGACCATGGACCATTTGAAGTTGTTCTTGAATTTTCCTTAGCTCTTCTTGCTGCCGATGAATATTTGCCTCTATCATCCGTGTCCGCTGCTCTAGCTGGTCTTTTAGATGCTGCATGGCTCCTAACTGAGCTGAAAACTGAAACTGAAGCAGCACAAGGAAAGACAGTACAACATATTTTAGAATCCCTTGGCGCTAAAAGTTGCGCGTGCATGCGCGCATTGTGAGAAGCAAGCAGCGTGGAGTCAGGCGAGAACTCCTTCCCAGACTCCTGCCTCTGCTCTGCCTTATTGTACTGGAGCTGGACCTCAGAACCAGTCTCTACCTGCAGACCCCCAGGAACCTGCGCAGATGCCACTGGGGAGGCTGCAAAGGAAGGTACTCATGTTCCTGGGAATGGCGTTTGTGCCTCTCTTCATCTAAGTGCCAGCGGGTAGCTTCCTGTCTTTACAGCACTGCACTGACCAGCAGTCTCAGCCAGGTCTCTAGCTCCTCCTGGTGCAGGTGAGAGTGTTTAGGAGGTGGCCTCAATAGGTTCCTTTCTGGGCTCTCCTCCCTCTGACTTACATTTTCTAGTCCCTGCACCTTCCTCTTTTTATAAATTTATAATTTACTACCTGGGAAGACACATGCCACAGGTCAGAAGATGACTTGGAAGAGTCAGTTCTTTCTTTTAGGGATGGAACTGAGGCTGTCAGGCTAGGCAACAGTGCCCTTACCCATTGTCCATCTGGCTTGCCCTCTTACTTATATTTCTTAGGGATTCTTCTTTACGTGACTAGTCAGTATATTTTTATATTACCCCTGCTTGAATTCTGGTTTGCTTTTGAGTTCTGACTCGCTACTGACTGATTACAAGAACAAACTGTGAGCGTGTCCAGGTGTGATGGCACATTTCTTTATTTTTAGCACTGGGGAGGCAGAAGCAGGTGGATCTCTGTGATGTAAAGGCCAGAAAGTTCTAGACCATCCAGGGCTGGAGTGAGTCTGAGCTTCTACTGCAGTTTAGCTTAACATTTAGTAAAGTGAATAGTCGCTCACTTCACTTCCGCACTTAACCAAATAACAATGTACCCTGCGCCTGGAATGAATCCATAGCTAATTCTGTCATCTCTATAGAGTCCCCTCTTTGTGTACATTAGCAGAATTATCCAAATTAGGCAGGAGGGTCACAAATTCAAGACCTACTCTGGGATACAGAGTGAGTTCAAGGTTAGCCTAGGTGACATTTTAAGGCCCTGTCTCAAATAAAAAGTAAAAAGGGCTTGAGGGCTCATATACAGAGCGTTTGCCCAGAATGTTCAAGACCCCAAGGTTCAGTTCCTAGCATCCTCCATCCTCCCCACACACCAAAATCACTAATCTTCATCTGACTGACAACCAATATTTTATTCTGGTGGTATTCTGAAAAAATTATAATACCTTTGATAGTTTTTAAAGGCTAAGCAATTCTAAGAAATCATGAACGAATGCGCACCAGAGTCTACCAGAGTTTTCAGTCTCCTGGTTTTCATGTCCAGTTAGTGAGCTACAATGCGGACACAGATGCCTCACTGCTCACACGGGTGTTCTGCACCACGTAACAGAAATGGCCAGCCAACCTACATGGTGGTCCTTCAGAGAGCTTGTCCTGATGAGCTCTGGTTAAAGCTGTGCTATGAAGACTGAATATTACTCTTTGGCTTTTTGAAATGGCTTTGCTATGTAGCCTTGGCTGGATTGGAACTCTCTTTAATAGACCAGGTTGGCTTCACACTTCTGGTGATCCTCCTACCTCTGCCTTCCAGGTATTGCACCATCATCGCTGACTTCTGAATATTACTTTTTAAAGCATTAAGACACTGACTTTTGAAGATGGCAATGACCAACTGATATTAAATTCTACAAGGCTTGAGCTACGTTATAAATTTAGTACTTCAATTTTCTCATGCCTTTTCAAAATATTAGTTAAAATAGATTATATTTATGTTTATGTCATACATATATATTTTATTGTAACTAAAGTTATTTTTCTATATGTAAATGTCTCAATGTAAAGCTTTTCTAGTAAGTACAAACCAGAAAAATAGAAACAATCACAGAATACAAGATAACAAGAACAAAAAAGTAAAGTACATACTGAATGAAAACAGATGAATGAATGCTTAGCTGTATTTTTTGACATAATACATATTTCAAGAAAACACCTCTATAAAGATGTTAATAATGCTTAAGGGACAACCTGAGATTAAAGAACAAATATTAAATGTCTACATATTTCATAAAAATTCTGTTAATACTTCAAAATAAGATGTAAAGATTCAATTTAATATTTAATAATATAGTACTGTTACAGACCTCTTAACAGGTTAGTGTGGTTAGAAATCAGGATTTAGTACAAAATAAAATAGTCAGAAGATTTCCCACTATATTTATTACTAGTTAGTACTGTTCTTGAAATGTTCAATGAGCTATAAATCACAAGAAAATACACAGTAGTGCTTTGGGAATTTCTTTTCTCTTGCTAATTTCAGCATTCATACCTCCTTTGGATTAAGGCCATCTTACATTTCTAAATACCTTTTTTTTTTTTTTTTTGAGGTTCTCATGTAGTTCAGGCTGATTGTGAATTTACTATATAGTTAAGGATAACCTTGCACTCCTGATTTTTCTGCTTCAACCTCCCCCACACAGGCATGCACTAGCACACTTGGCTTTTCCCACTTGGTTTAAGCTGCATTTCAGGATCCAAATCATATGTGTAGACTAAATTAACATGGTATTTTAGGTATGTTATTCCCTCTAGATCACGTAGCTTGTTAATATAGATATACAAATACTGTCAGCATCAGATGTGTGTAACTCAACATATACACAGAACTAAATAAATAGCCCGGGAGCAAATAAATCAATCAATAGAATACATAGTTACTCAAGTCTTCCAATACCCATAAGGAAGAACAAAATGAACACGTATATTTTCTGTTTAAGATTATCATACCAGTAGGCTGTGTGTGTATGTATGTGTATATAAATATATATCTTATATACAAGATGCTATAGCACAATAAGCAAGAAGATAGAAGACCATAATTTATCTGTGATTCCATCTAGTAAAGGCCCAGTGGCACCCAAAATCATTGTAAATAACAAAAATGCCACTACATATTCTAAATACTTCCAATTAAGATTCACTGCCTTTATATGTATTTATATATACATATGTATAAAATTATATTTGCTTAAATGCAATTATCATTCGTAAATGCTCAACTAAAACAAAAATACCTGTGACATGCCTTGTGGAATTGGTAAATTTGCAGCTTGAGACATCGTTGGCTGTGTTAATGATGGACCAACTGACTGGGAGTTTATGGACTAGAAGCAAAATAAAAGATGACAATGAGGTGACGCTCACACTCATCTGCGAGTACTTCACCACAATACAATGTGCTTATCACACAATGACAATCAACCTCATACTTTGATGAGTGTGAAGTGAGCTGCCCTTCCTACTCTCATCTTTTCTTTCCCATGGTGCCCAGCACAGGCCCTTGGATGTGCACTCAATGAAAGTTAAGTGGACTGAACACAAGGCAACTGAAGCTTAATAGCTGTTCTCACTTAGCACTTTTTCACAATAAAAACAAAAGTCTAGCCTTTACTTCAAAAAGGGAAAAGATTTTGAGTGTCCTATGTCAGCAAAAGATTTGATCCTTCCATCCTTCCAGCAAGCGTACTGCAGACACGTGCGAGCGCCGCGGCAGAGCCCTGCAGCAGAGCCCTGCAGGGCCACGAGGCTAGCTGCAGCATACCTGACTGCTGAAGGATGACCTCCGCTGCGCCATCTTTTCATGAGCTGGCAAATGCTGCCTGGGAGGAGTGCTAGTGTCAGTAGGGATCTTTGTTGGTGTTGCTGAAAAACAGTCAACAGAGAACAGAATTAGTACTTACAAACAGTTTGAAAGATTAATCTCAAATGAATAGAAAAGCCGAGTTAGTTTTCTGTTATTAGATAAAAGTTAAATCCATGTCCTACAACTTTTAACTACTTTTTAAAGTATAAAGCAAACATGTGAGATAGTAAACCTTTAAAAACAGTTCCTCTCATCATCCTCAACACCCTCAAAGGACAGGCTTCAGAACTCCCTCCAGATAGAAAAATCCACACACTACCAAATGGCCTGGTGTTTGCTCACTACGTAGGTGTGCCCTGCGCTGTAATTCAAGTCAACTCCATATTGCTTCAATACCTAACACAATGCACACTTGCCAACACAGCTGCAGCATTACTGAGAAAATAATGGCGAGCAAAGCGGCCCATACACTCTCACTGTAGAGACCGCTGAGGAGGCATGCTCTATCATATAGCTGTAGATACAATGGCTAGAGCGAGACTCAAGCCACTGGAGCAAAGGCAGTGGTTAATAGCGCTTATTACTTCAGAGGACCAGGGTTCTCTCCCAGTCAGCCATGTGGTAGCTGACAACCATCCATAACCAGGCCCATGGGGTCTGAAAACCTTTTGACCTCTGAGGGGACCAGGCACACTTGGTGTACAGATCACATGCAGGCAAACACTCATAAATCTTATTTACCTGGTTTTACAAGTGAAAGGTAGAATTTTCTCTTTTTGAGGAATAAGTAGAATGCAACCATCTATATGTTATCACTTCATCCCCTTAATTCTTTTCTAAAGGTAAGTAATTTGCTTCTCAATGGAAGCTTTAACTTCAAAACTGGAAAAGATTAGCATTTGAAGATGCGCTTGACAAATTACTGATAGCAGCAACACAAACAATTGAGAAGACCTCTCTGAACATGTTTGTTTTCAGCTAAGGCACTTACAGGAAGGGTCTGAGACTGCTGTGTGAGATGACTTTCTTGAGCTTCTAGAGGAGGCAGAAGGAGTTGGGCTGTGATCGAACCTTTCCAGTGCTTCCTTGAGACTCACTGTGTTTATACGATTGTCAGACCCAGAATCTTGGCTCTAAGGAGACAGAAGGAACATAAATGCTTTCTTAGTGTTCAATAGAGAGGTCTCAATACAGTTTGATCAGGGCTGGAGAGACAGCTAGTGTGTAAAAGCACAAGATAAAAGTTAATGAGTTCCCAGAGCCCACCTACAGCTGGGTGTGCTAGCACACCTCTGTAATATCAACACCTTTGTGGCAAGATGGGAGGCGGGACAGATGGAATTCCCCAAAGTACGAGGGACAGCTAAATTGGGGTACACAGCAGAAAAAAAGAGTGCCTCACATGAGGTGGACTGAGAGGAATGATGCGTGTATACACACACACACACACACACACACACACAAAATTAAATCATTAATAGTTTTTGACTAAAATAAGGCCAAAAAGTGTGTATGTGTACTAATTAAGAAAAAAAAATCTTATTTTAATACTGTTAAAGTTTATTTTCATTCTCTTTAAAAAACAAGAAGACTCAGGATAGACTTTTGTATTAAGTTCAAAAATTTAACTCAATGTAGATCAAATATTATGAGCTAAAACTATAAAACTCTTAAAGAAGGAAATGGTTTCATGACATTAGATTTACAAGTAAACTGTTATTCACAAAGTTAAAAACATGTATTTATGTATCAGAAGACAATGCCAACAGAATAAAAGCAATCCACAAGAATGAGAGGAGGTATTTATACATCATTACTGATCAGTACTTAATATCTACGATACACAATATCTCCACAATGAAAACTCAATTACAAAATGGAAACCAATACATCACGTGATGAGATGCACTTGTATTTCTTGCTGAGACAAGGTCTCATACTATAAGACATGAGCCTGTGACAATCCTCCTGCCTCAGTTTCCAAAAAGCTAAGATTATGGGCATGAGCGTCTGTACCTAGTTGGCCCCACACCTTTAAACACAACATTTGCAAAGGCTATTAAGAGGATCATCTGAGTTCAGCCTGGGCAACACAGCAAGACTGCCTGTGAAGAAACAACAAAACACAAAACAAAAAGAGAACAAGGTAGACATGGTGGCACTTGGGATGCAAAGGCAGGATGAACAGGAGTTCAAGGTTATCCTTGGGTACATAATCAGTCCAAGGATAGCCTGGGCCATATGTGACCGTATCAAAAAAATTAAAATAAAAAAGGGTAATGAATGAATAGTTAAGTAAGAAAATAAAAAAGGTAGAGGGAAAATAAATACTTCTCCAAAGAGGATATAAAACCCTCACCAAATATTACTCAAACTTACAAGCCAGGGAAATACAAATCAAGACCAGTCATGCTATATCATGTTCTATTAGCATGGCTAGGACCAAACAACCCATGCCAGACACTTGGGTGGAAGATCTGTTTGAAGCCAGCCTAGGCTATATATTGTGTTCCTGGCCACTCAGTTCTACACAGGGAGTCCCTTTATGTAATCAAAACAAAACAACAAAACCCCCTATTTCTCAGAAAACAATCAGTATGGTAAAAATGTGAAGAAACATGAATTCTTATAGCTTGGCAATGAGATTGTAAAAATGGTATGGTAGTTTCCCTTAAATTTTAACAGAGTAACCTACCATATGATCCAGTATTCTACTTCATGGTATACACCCAAAGAGAAGAGGTAGAAACTCTAATAGGTCTCTGTATATCTACCTATGCTTATACTATTATTGCAAATACAAGGGGAAGGCAACCCAGGATTCCACAGACTGATAAGAGGATACACCCATGTCAGAATATTACTCAGCCCCAAAATAAAGGGAAATCTGATACAGCTAAACATAGTGAGCCCTGAGAACAGCACAGGAAATAGACCTAGCCAGTCACAAAGGAACAAATATTGTATGAGTTTGTTCACAGTACTCAGAGTAGCCAAATTAAAAACAAACAAACAAAACCATTGTTGAAAAGAACTGGAGGGAAAGGGACAGAAAGCTGTCTAACAGAGACTTTCCACTTAGGAGGATTAGGAGGTTCTGTGCATGGGCAGCAGTGACAACTGTATAACAGTAGGAATGTTACAATGCTCAAGTGTGCTCTTAAAATCATTAAAATTGTCATTTTATCACACAGTTTTACAAAGTAAGTAACAGAATAAAGATAGTGCTTTATTTTACACAGTTCTGTAAAATCTTTGGAATGCAACATTTGCTCCAAATCTTCAGTTTTGACATTTCCCCAGGATTCTATTATGTGGATGAACTACCCACTGCCCTGTCCTTTCCTATTAGCTTTTCATGACCCTTTTCTCAAACTTACCTCAGCCACTCGGTCTCTGCTTTGGGACAGTAAACACTGTAGCACCTATAAGCAGTACAGACTAAAATAACAATTTAAACCACGCTTCCTGTTCCTATACCTCACATGCTCAAGGGTCTGAGGGAACAACTGCAGGTGGCCTCTGATAGTCACTTCAGGTGTAAGCTCAGTTCTAGTCAGCACAGTTGTCCAAGTACTTGTACTAATGGGCTCATTTCTCTAGCCTTGAGCCCGGCCCCAAGCCTCTCCCACTGTACATAAACTGCTGTGCTTCTCTCAACTGACAACCCTGTCTGACAGAGATGAGAACACTTATTTCACCATAACAAAAGCAATACCTACCTCGGATAAAACATATAACTAGTGCTTCCTCACCCACCGCACACTTAAAAACAATCAGTGTCCCCTTGAAGTCTTTCTACATGCAGCAGTGAACAAGAACCAAGTATGAATCTTTATTTCAGGGCAACACACATATATGCCAATATGTGTAACTGCAAACACCTGATCCCACAGTTCCTCACTCTAAGGTAGAGGTCATGTGCCCCAAAGCCTCCTCATCTCCTCCTCCGTTAACATGCAGTTTTCCCAGACTGTACTGTTGAACACACCTCTCACTGCTTCTCAGCCTCTAGAAGCTTCAAAGTCCATAATAAACAAATTACTAGGCATTTTCTACCTTGGTTCTGAATACTTCTTTATTCATCTGTTCGAAACATGAGACCTCACCAACCTCCATGTAGGCCCCATCAGAAGTGGGGTTCGTCTTCAGACTCTGAACCCGTGACTTCACAGAATGGAAGTGTCCTCCTGCTGCCACTGCACCATCCCTGCCTGCATTCCTTCAGCTTAAGGTGTGGAGTGAACATACAATGTCACCTGGCTAGTGACTTGTGCTCATGCATCCATCTTGTGGTGTCTTCCAGCTTAGTCAGTATTCCCAACACCAGGAGCTCTTCCTTAGTGTGGCCTGCTCAGCATCTTCCACTAGTCTTCAGCCACTAATTCTTGGTCATATCTCAAAGTCAATCATCTTAATTGAAGCATCGTCAAAACCTGCCACATTACTTACTCATCTTGATTAATCTGCTAATTCCAATATCTCTTACCTAATTAACTTTTAAATACCAAAATCTTTGATTCCTTTTTTGATACAAATGAGATTTTAAACAGTAAATTCAAAATAAAAATTATAAAAAATAATCAAATCTCTCACACAATTATTGGGAAATGAGGTATTAAAAAAAAGAGACTGTAAGAAACATACTTTGTCAGCAGCTGTCTCAGGAAGAGACTCTTCAATGCCAAGTTCTCGCCGTCTTTCAGCCCTAACTTCTGCATAACTACAAATGGAAAGAATCAAATTTTAAATGTTTGGTCATTTAAAATACTGCAGAGATGTAATCATTTTTTTTTTTTAATGAATCTCACTTCCATTAGTAACTTTGTATTTTTGTATGTGCTATAGAAACCTAATACATATCTACCAGCTTAATGCCCAAATTCAATCTGTATTCTACACCTTAGGTAAGCTGTAATTGATCCGTAGGAGCAGAGCACCGAAATGAAGAGAAACTCAATGGTGGACAGACGGACGGATAGTGGGCACACTATGCTGGTTTTACTTTGAGGGAATGCACTGGATTTGAACACTGGTACAACTTTTGCCATGTAGCACAATACTCAGTCAGGCCTTCCCTATCTACATACTACCTACGTCATACTTCTACCTAGTAAGCTTAACAGTCAAAAATAGTATTAAAACTGGGGTAAGATCGCTATCATTCATTAAAAACCACATAAAAATTCTTCTTATTACCTTACTACAGTGTGAGTACAAACAATGAACTCCGGCCTTGAATTCCACTGATGGTAAGTAATATAATAGTGAGTCTGAAGCCAAATCCACTGCTGTCCTTTGGTCAGGAACCTATAGTAACACGATTTTCCTTTTCCATATTGCATTACTTAAAAAAGAAAAAAAAACAGAAACAAATATTTTTCTTTGATCTGTACTTAGCTATGAAGAATCTCAATTTTTTTTTAACAAAAGCTGGCATTTAGATTTAATTCTTTATATAGATATAATTATTTTCTGGCTTTCAGAAATATGTATTGACTACAAGAATTTTTTAAGAAACAGTTTAAGGTCCTCTAAATAAACAGAACTCTCAGATTCCAACTTTATATTCAGTGCTGATTTTAAACATTTTTTTCATTCACAATAAATTCCATAGACTGAAAGTCATACTGTTGACTTGCTTATATATTTAACACATATGTAGCAACAGTTAATAATCATAATATTTTCCCAAAGATACTGTCATGTATAATATCTCTGAGGCTTTTTAATTTAAAAGCTTTAATTAACCAAAAATTAGAATAATATCATTGTTTGAAAGAATTGTTTAATAAAGTTCCCCAAACTACTTTTCCCAACTATTTCAAATGTTAGGTTCTAAAGTATTTTAACTGATGTTA
This sequence comes from Apodemus sylvaticus, assembly GCF_947179515.1. Lineage (NCBI taxonomy): Eukaryota > Metazoa > Chordata > Mammalia > Rodentia > Muridae > Apodemus > Apodemus sylvaticus. The sequence goes on along the minus strand of NC_067482.1, from coordinate 34,044,371 downwards.
AGCAAAAATTGGGTTTTGTAGTAAAATTGATTTGGAAAACTTTATGTACTTCTTTAATATACTCTAAGATTTTGCTTTGTATGCTAGACTAAGGTCAATTTGTACCTTCTGTATACATTTATAAAATAGATTCTAAATCTTTTCTGTGTCTTTCATTAATAGAAAGACATCTACTTGTGTGTTTTTAAATAGTTCTTAAAAGAAACATTAAGATCTACTTACAATGCTCATGACATTTTGCCAGATTTTCTAGGTCATCCACATGATAGTAATCATAGCCTGATGTTCCCAAGACTTCAAATGGCAAATAGCCTATTATTGGTGGTGCCCTAAATTATACAGTAATAAGAGATGTCAGTATTACAATATTACACAAGTTATGCTACAGACAAATTCATTTGGAGAATGGGTTTTATTTTTTTCAAAAATGGATAATGGATTCCAAAATTCATTATATTCCTTGAGTCCATTACTGTCCAGAATTACATGAATATTGCCTTTTTTTTTTTTTTGGTGAAATTTAAAGGTGATGTTACCTGTGATCTAGAAATAGAAACTTCCATTCTAAACTGTGTCTAGATGTAAACTCTTCATTTGGTTCTTCAACAGTGCACATTTCCTACAAACAAATTAACAAGTATAAATTAGAAGTAATTTTCTGTGACTATGAAAACATTAAATATTGTTAGCATAAGTCATTATTAAATTAACTTTCAACTAGACAAATTTTTTTATACATTTTAGATTTTAGTAATATTAAACACAAGTTTAACCAGCTGGTGATACAAAGTGCTCGTCTGGAGTTTATGAAGTCCTCAGTTTGATCCCCAACAATTCTTCTAATCACCTGAGACAAAAGCAGATACAACAGCAGCACCCAGCAGATGCCAGTCGGCCTCAGAGCAATAGCTATGGACTAGTGAATTCTCACTCATCCACAGGCCTAAGAGCCGACTCAGAAACCCAGGACTTTCTTCAGATTTACACCTCCCACTGCTTAGTGTCTAAGCCGACAGATATACTTTACATATATGGCTCACAACTTCCATCTCATCAATAGCCTCACTTCTGTACATCACACTGTCTAGAAGCAACACATTCTTTTTTATTATTATTATCTTCTTCATTTACATTGCCAATGGTAAAACCTTTCCCAATTTTCCCCCTCCCAAAAGTCCCCCTCCCCAAAGATTCCCTACCCCTCCTCCCATCCCGCCTCCATGTGTATGCCCCTCTACCCGACACACTACTTCCTCCCCAACCCTCCCACCCCCATCCCCCCACCCCGAAATACATTCTTTAATAATCAAAGCAGCCAAACTAAATGTTTTCTTTTAACAAAGATTTGATTTTTATTTATGTGTATGTTTGTGTCTCTGTCTGTATGTCCCAGGCGTATCTGTGGAGGGCAGGTGAGGGTACTGGATCCCCTACAGATGGAGTTACATCACATGCTGAGCCACCATCCATGGAGGATAAGCTCTTTGTAAGAATAGCAAGTGTTCTTAACCAATTAACATCTCTCCAGCCCCTAAATACTTCTAATTTGACCTTCTAGGTGTTTTAGGATCCACCCCATCTCCCCTAGCTTTAGTGATGGAGTTTACATCTTACCCGCACTGAGTCACCTCACCACTGTAGCATCTCATCTATCTTCCCATCCTTCAATCTGTCTTCTATTCTGGGGTCAGCCATTACCATCACCTTAGTAATACTCAAATATGAGCATACAACTTCCCTGCATGAAATTCTTCTACGATTTCTCATGACAAAATCTTTATGGAGAAAAGCCACAGACAGAACAAATCTCATGCCTGGCCTCTGCTTTTATTTCTTACATAAGCTATAACTATTCTTCCCCTCACACGGAGCCTAGCTTCTGGTGTACAAGGCAATCCATGACAGTCCCTCTGCTCTGTCCTTACATGTTCTTCAGTAACAGTTAAAAGCCAAGGCTCTGAAAGAAAAATAATTTCAATCAAGTCCCACTTACTAGATGAGACTTTCGGTAAGTAACTTCCCTAAGCCTCAGTTTCCTCAAATATAAAATATTATAATAACACCTATATCAGAAGAGTAAGAATTATATAAGATAAAACATGTATATGCCCTTCGATCTCCTAAGAGCAAACAGGGAGTGTAAGACTACGGTCTTCTAACTGCTAATTTAGGCTGTCTTATACTATGCTGTCACCCAAATTTAAATGTCACCTGGCTGCTTTCCTGTCCCTAGGGACTGAGGCAGTTCACTTTTTTACTTCCCTACAAAACATCTGCTTATGGGATGGAAGAAATAAAAATCCGTAATTTAAAATTCAAAGAGCAGGGGATGGCGGAGCCCTGGCTCCAGGTTAAGAACCTTGGCCCCGCTCCAGGAGGGCGCTGGTTCCACTTGCAGCACTTACATGGTAACTTGCAACTGTATGTAACTCCAATTTCAGGGCATTCAGACATGCCCTCCTCTGGCCTCCCTGGGCATGCATGTGGTACATAAACATACATGCAGACAAAACATCCATACACATTAAAAAAGAATAGAAAAGAATCGATAGCAAATTATACCAATAAAGCACATTCTTTCTTTCTTTTTTTTTTCAGACTTCTCTCCTGATAGTGAACTACACACATTAAACTATGTACAAAAGCAGGGGAATGGTAATATATTGCCATGAATACCTGCAAAGAATATACTAAGATAAAACAGTCACACATAAACAGTCACTTTAAATAGTGCTTATATTCTTTTTTTGGGGGGGGGGGTTCAAGACAGGATTTCTCTGTGTAACCCTGGCTGTCCTGGAACTCACTCTAGATCAGGCTGGCCTCAAACTCAGAAATCCTCCTGCCTCTGCCTCCCAAGTGCTGGGATTACAGGCGTGCGCCACCATTGCCCGGTCTAAATCCTCACCAACACCTGCTGTCTTCTGAGTTTTTGACCTTAGCCATTCTGACTGGGGTAAGGTGAAATTTCACAGTTGTTTTGATTTGCATTTCCCTAACGACTAATGATGTTGAGAGTGCTTATATTCTTAACTGTGGTAAAAATATGAAGTTCAAACATATTTAGTAACTAACTCATTGGCTACTACTATTTCAATGTTGGTAGAAATTTCAGCCTTCTGAAGATAACAAAAATCTCACAAGACCAAATCTCACATCATGAACTGGAATGCATCAGAGCAATTAAAATCAGAAACATACCTTGATGAACTGAGGTGTAGCTAATCTGACAGTAGCTACGAAACAAACTCTATCTTCATAAGAAGGCCTGTGTGTACGTTGTATAGTTCCTTCAAAACCATTATGTGTTGAAGTTGATACTAAAACAGCAAAGAAACATGCATCACTGGTTAATCCAGTAACATATAATCATTATTAATATTTAAGAGCTTAGAAATCTAAGAGCTTAGAAAAATAAAAGCAACCAGTTAAAATACATTATAAATGAAACATTTTAACTTACCACTGTTTAAAGATTTAAAATTTCCTATAAATCTCACATATTCATAGGTGGATGGCTCCTTTGGGTCTATTGTTCCTCGAAGCATGTGACAACAGAATTCTAACTGATTTTTTGCTGAAATAAGTGATAAAAAGTTGGGTAAATTTTCAGTCATTTTCTCCCACACTTCATTAAGTCCATTAACAGTAGAGTACTTGCAGCAGGTAACTGCAGCCAGCACAGGCTACAGCCAATCTCTCCTTTCACCTCCTCTCCCATTCTAATTTCACAATATTTTGTCCTCCATTTAAAGCTAGCACTCTCCTTTATTTAAAGCGAATGCCTCCCTTTCTCTTCTGTCACTGCTGGTTTTGGTGGGGTCGCTCTCAGTAACAGCCTGGCCTGGACTATGCAGCTCCCTTGCTGATACAGGCTTCCGGGGGTTACACCCCAGGCTGCTGCAGCCCTACCTTCAAGAGTAGTCTATTTCCTTTAGGACCAGGCCCATGTCACTTGTTATTCATTGCCTTAGCAGCTGCAAACTCTGTGATTCTTTACTGCCTACAGTTTCAAATCTCATCAGGTCTTCCATTATTTCACCAAGCATTTTCCATGCTAATCTAGTTACAGGACCAGAGAACTCGCTCCATTCATTTTAAATGCACCCTGGTTTCCATGTCCTCATTTCTCGAACTGTCCTTTCACCCCAGAGCAATGTTCCCAAATATTGCTGACATTCATACTGTAAAACCACTCAGGTGGTTTTTTTCATTCTTCCAGCTAGCCTTAAAACGTGCTCTACTGGATCTAACCCACTTATCAATCAGGGTTTTTCCTCTATCTTTACTTCTAGTGTTAACTATACAGTTGCTCTTTCCAAAATTCTCAACCTTGATTTTTTTCCCCTTCCAACTACAAACCACCCAAGTGGCCTTCACTGGTTCTCTATTGTGTAAAGAATAAAAATTAAACGGCACAGGATGAAGACAGGTCCTTTAAAACTCTGCCTCATCTCCTTCAGAAACATCACATCATCTGTACCAACTCACTGCCATTACAGCTAAATAGCAGACTACTTTTTCTAGGCAAAGTAGCTTGCATTTTGACTAATGGCCTCTTTCTTCCTGGAAGGAACTCTGTTGTGACCAGGTCTTTCAGAGGCCATCAGCAAGCCCCGAGCTAAGACTTCTCTGATCTTGGAAGCAGGAGGTCTATGTTCCTAGCAGCAGCTTTGTCCCTCTGAGGGCCTCAGATCAGCTCTGTTCCCTCTCCTTTGGGACCCCAGTGCCAACCTTTTTTTTTCTTCTAAATATTTTGTTTTAATTTATTTTATATATATAAATATAAATATAAATATAAATTTATATATATATATATATATATATATATATATATATATATATATATATATATATAAATAAATAAATGAGCACACTGTCGGTGTCTTCAGACACACCAGAAGAGGGCATCAGATCTCATTACAGATGGTTATGAGCCACCATGTGGTTGCTGGGAATTGAACTGAGGACCTCTGGAAGAACAGTCAGTGCTCTTAACCTCTGAGCCATCTCTCCAGCCCTGAGTGCCAACTTTCTACTTCTCTGTTTTCTACACATTTACCTCAAGTAACACCATTCATTCTGTTACTTCAAATACCGCCTAGAGCTATACAATTGATTTCTATATTAAATCCAGCCCAAATCTTTCCTCTAAGTACTGTATTAGAATGGTCTAAGGACCACAGTAAAGCAGATCTGACTATAAATAATTATATGCAGGCTCCAAGTAAATCTCCATGCCTATCTTTTTATAATCCCTTCTGAAAAAAATCCATTCTTAACATGGATGGATAAACATGTACATATTTATGTAAGTATATATATCTTAGTTCTTATTATAGAATCTGAAGACACAAACAGAATTTTTAAACTTGATTAATATCACTATTATCAGATAAGTTAAAATTTAAAGCTAATTAAAAATAATTAAAAAAAAATCTAACAACTAATGGGTACACAAAACCAAGATATATATATATATACTAAATCTAGACACACATGCTTTTTAGTTTGGTTTGTTTGTGGGGACTGAACCAGCATGTGCATTTTAGGCGAGCGCTTCAACCCTGTCAGCACAAAGGAGCACTACCATAGGAGGCCTCTAGAAATGGATGGCGGCCTGGAGGGGCAGCCACGGGCAATATGCCCCCAAGCCCTCCCTTCTTCTTTGTTTTCCCAGCTCTCAAGTAAACAGTGTGCTCTACCAAGTCCTCCTCAGCATGTGAGGCATCTCTAAGCCATGAATCCAAATAAATGTGTCCCGTTACTGTGTCTAGTGTGGAAGAGATCATGTGACGGTAAGCAGTACAGCGAGAGTGAAGGCAGTCACAGTCCAGTCACTATATTTAGTGCTCTAAAAATCATATTAAACACATCCAGCAAAGATTATTTCATTAAATATAATTAAGATTTCATTTAAAATGTGGCCAATTTCCAACTTTTTATACACTACAGTTTTGTGGCATAATTGCGATCAATTTCTTATAACAAACAAGATGAGACCTCATTGTACACTAGAATAGAACTGGTATCTTAAAATGAACACAATGCCTTTATATATATATACATACATACCATTTTAAAAGTACTTATTAGAGTTCATGAAATAGTGCTATTTTAATTTACTTAAGCATGTATGGCCTTCACAAACTTACAGAAGTAAAGGCTAATGTTTGCCAACTAAAAGACTGGCGTCTCTGCTGAACAGGGCCGACTTACATTTTAAGTACTCAGGGGCTAACGAGTCACTTTCCAGCAGATGAGTAGAGAGTATCTTATAAACCTCTGAATGTTCTCCCTCTGGGATAAAATTAAATATACTTTGATCCACAAGATCAGACTGAAAAATAAAACAAATTAAAAATTATACAAGAGCACTTTGTGAGGCATTTATCTCTAACACATCTAATAGCTATTAAGTTACAGAGGTACATGTGCTTAATCTTGAATTACCATAAAAATCAATAAAGTCAAGCTACAAATTTTGATATTAAAAGAATGGGACTGAGAACTTGGAGAAGGCTAGTGTACCAGCTGTCAGAATCATGACCGATGTGACCCTGAAAGCCAGACTCAGGATTCAAACCTTAGTTCACCACATGTGAATATTGTAAGATATAATGGAACTGAGAAATTTAAGACAATTATAGGCTCTAAGCCACAGCCTTGTGATTTATGCAAACAACTGTTAAATGGTTACATTACATATGAATACAGAAACAATGACAAGCTACGTGAAGGAGATCTGACACCACTATCTCTGCAACAGTCCAATGTCTCCTTCCACTTTCACCTTTTCCATGCATCTATTCTGTATCATACTGCCAAAGCCCTGTGTACGGACAGCCTGGTAATTATCATTATTATAGCTGTTTATTATCCAATAACCAACAATTGTCTGACAAATGTCAGGAAACCTTCAACAGGTGAGGGCTGTGGACTCAGAGAATATGATGCTCCTATCCGTAAGTAACCGTAACACTGACAGCACAGCGACCTCACCTTTCCTGCTGAGTCTAGCCCCTCCGGCTGGGCTTCCCACTTTCCTAACTGTTCTAATTATAGGACAAGGAGGCAGAGCCATGGTGGCAAAGCAGCTGCACTTTCCTTTTGTTTATATTTTTATACACCTGTAAAGATTTTATCTGAATAGCTTTAATGCTTAAAACAAGCTGGTAAGGAAAAAAGCAAACCACGGGAGAACAGGCGATTGACAACCCTCCGTGCGTTTGCATGACTTCTGCTTTTCTCTATAGTTAAAGTCGTCTCCAATACATGAAGTGGAGTAGCTTTAGCAAACTCCACATCTCTATCTTGCATTTTTCCAAGACCAACTCAGATCACTTCCTTCAAGAAAGCATGCCTGGTACTAGAACCCTAGCCAAGTACTCTCAGCTAGTGAGGTCATGGATCTTACTGGAGAACCCACTGTAATCACTTTACTAGACCAGTACACTACTTAACTGCTTCCTAAAACTTATCCTTATATACACACATAAGTGTAGCTCTCACCCCTCACCAAAAAAAAGTGTCTCTGCAGCAGCAGAGACCATTATAAAAAGTGTCAAAATGCAGACAACAATTCATTGTGGTGTGCCCATCTACAACATGACCCTTGCACCTAAGGCTCAAGGAACATCTCAGAAGAAAGGACTGAAAGATTGAGTCAGAGGACCAGGAAGGTAGATGTGAAATTGTGTCTCTTATAATGACAAGAAAGCTGTATCAAAGACATCCTCACATTATTGCTACCCAAACAAGACCTGTACAATGACAACACCAATAGATATGCTAATACGAAAGGGGGAACTATCATAGAGCCCTACATCTAAAAGAGAACTATAAACTACTAATGACTACCGATAAAATGAGAGTTAGTCTTTTCACAGGGATGAGTCCAGTAGTTGATATTCAATACCAAAAGGTTAGCCCTAAGATAATATGGACACAAACAACACTGGCTTTATGTGTCAACCTGATAGACAGGCTGGAGTTACCACAGAGAAAGTAGCCCCCCTTGAGGAAATGCCTCCATGAGATCCAGCTGTAAGGCATTTTCTCAATTAGTGATCAAGGGTGGGCGGGCCCATCGTGGGTGGAGCCATCTCTGGACTGGTAATCCTAGGTTCTATAAGAGAGCAGGCTGAGCAAGCCAGGGGAAGCAAGTCAGTAAGAAACCTCCCTCCATGGCCTCTGCATCAGCTCCTGCTTCCTGACCTGACTAAGACAAACACTAAGGTGATTTAGCAAGTTGTATTTATATATTTATATGTATGTGTATATACATGTGTATAACAATATCAAAAGAAAGGAAGTCAGCAATTTGAAATGGAGTAAGCAGGGACATGGGTGGGATTAAAGGAAGACAAAGGAGGGGAAAACGTGCTTCTATTTTAAATAAATTTAAAAAAAAATTCAAAGAATCATGTTCTTCAAAACAGCATACCATTAACACCCAAACCACAAATACAAAACCACTAATACAAATAAATTCCTTTAGAACTGATGGCACATATTTATGCCCAAAGGGGAATTATTTGTTCTTTAAATGTATATATCTTGTTGCCCCATAATGACAGAGTGGTCTTATCTTTTACATCTTTATCTTCTTCCCTGCCAATCAAGGTACATTAAACTCTGTGCCTCAGATATAATGGGTATAAACAGAGAAAATGATCTGGGACAAGGAGTCATTTGATAATAGCTTAAGGGGTGAGTAACCATACCAAAACCACATCTGTATTTTAATGAGGAATTCTTCTGGAAAAGTAAAACGCCATTAGTACTAAAAGAACAATGAACATTTCTTGCATTTGTATAACAAGATGCTACAAAACCATCTTTTACTGAAAACGTATAAGAATCTAAGCACAGATCAGAATGCGCAACACAGTCTTGATAAAAAAATAAACTGAAATAAGAACTAAAATGCCAACTGAGAACTAGTTTTCTGCTTCTCCTTAACCAGTGTTTTCTAGTTTTATTTCACATGATGACTTCAGTTATCGAACCTTGCTCTTCTATTTATAAACAGGCAGCAGCTGCTTCCTCAAACACATAAATGAGAGTCAAGAGTACAGTCACCAGCAGCGCTTCACCACCGCTCCATGCAGTGTCCAATGTTCCATTAACCACCAGTCTTCATGCTCTGTTGATCACTGCACTTAAAGTTAACACATTTTGACATAAAAAAAAAAGTCACTAGCATCATGTCCCCTCAGTGGACAATACAACAGGACCACTCAGTGACCAGGTACAAACACAAATGGAAGAAAAGAAAATGCTAGTTCTCCCGATTCTTTCACTCCTGCAATCATTTTCATGAGAGATACCTGGTGCCCTTCTCTGTAAATCTAAAACTGGTTCTAAAGGATAAAAGTTTTTTAAAATGCAGGAGGCAATGGGTAAGTGAAGCTGTGCAGAGGGATTACTGCTAACCTTGAAGACTTGGTGTCCTTAGACTTCAGGCTGTCCATTTCAAAATGTAATTAAACTGTCCCACACAAAAGATCCATTAGGAGTGGGTCAAGAGACTCACTGGCTGCTCTTCTAGAGAATCTAGATTCAGTTCCCAGTACCCACATAGCAGCTTACAACTGTCTATAACACTAGTTCCAGAGAATATGATTCCCTCTTTTCAAATTAGGAAAGTATTTTTTCCCTTTTATGTATTATTTATTTACTCTGTGTGTGTGTTCCAAATTGTATGTATGAACACCACATTTGTGCACTGCTGACCCCCAGAACTGAGCTTCTGATGTGAGTGCTGGGAGGCCTGGGTCCTCTGCAAGAACATCAAGCTAGCCATCTCTCAAGACCTAGGAAACATTAAAAGGAATCATTAAGATGGCCAACTACCTAATTTATTTTTATTCATTCAATAAATAATTACTGAGTGGTTCTGAAAAACAAGACAGTATTCTTACAAATAAGAGATACAAATTCCTGGCTTTAGTATTGTACAACTATGTTACTGTAAAACAAAACAACCACAATAATAGGGTTAAAGCACATAACTGTACTCATTCTCAATTAATCATGTGTTAGTCTTAAAAAGGATTATTAATTCCTTGGTTCTTACTGTTCTTTTGTTATACAACATTTTCCTGCTGTTGTTTTTGGAAAGCTGGGGAGGACCAGGGTTATGTGTGTGCTAGGCAAGTGCTCTACCAAGGACACTACATCCCCGGCTCTTAGCATCCCCTCCCCTGGTTACCAGGTTTTCTTACTATGCAAATACTTTAAAAAAGACTTCTGAAAAGTCCAAATAAAGCCCAAATCTACAGAATGATTTGAAAGTAAAGCATGAGACTGAAGTAACATATAAATATATTGGCATGGACAGAGAGGATGTCCACTTGATGCAATCGCCTCTCTGTCCATGAGAGATTACTTCTATGTTACTACAGTCTCACGCTTTACTCTCAAATCATTCTTTAGATCTGGGCTTTATTTGAAGTTTTCAGAAGAAAGCCCTCAGAAAAGCAGTAAAATCAAGCCACGTCTAGAAACAAGCACACAGGGCTAGAGATGGCTCAGCAGTTAGAGCACTTACTGCTGCTCTTCTGGAGTGCAGACCCGAGTTCAGTTCCCACCACCCACATTGGGCAGCTCCCAACAACCTGTAACTCCAGCTTCTGGGATCCAACACCTCTCTCTGCCTTGGTGGGTACCCATAAGGAAACGGCATATAAACACAGACCACAGACACAGCAATAAAACTTGAAATTAATAATAATAAGAGAGTATAGTGCTTACTGCCTGACTTTCAGTAAACAGCATTCCTTCTACTGTCTGACATTTTACATGTAGAGTCCATTCTCTATATAATCAGTAATGAGTAGCAGAGAAATCAGAGGAAAGGTAATGCTGTTTTTTGTCTGTCTGCTTTGGTTCTTGTTTTTTCATATTCTTAAGAAATATTTACAGATTGGTTTACTTTGCATGGTTGTAAATTTTTAGATTTTTAACTTTTTCAGGAATAATTTAAAAATATTGGAATTTTTATATTAGAAGCCCACTTCAGACAAGCACACATTATATAAAATTTTCAAGTCATTTCTAAAACCTTTAATTGTAGATAACACTTAGCCTAGAGGTCAATAAAGAATGAATGTTCAATAATTACAAATTGGGTAAAAAAAGCAAACGTACAATTAAGATATTTACCATGCCAATCAAAATTTCAATGTACTTCTAACTCTTCACTTGCCAAGGAAGCAGAAAAAGCCCTCAATGAGTGAAACCTTAGGAAATGTGTATTTTGACATGGACCTGGGCCATGGGGAGTTGGCAAATCTGATATATGTATGGGCCAGGCTGAAGAAGAATGGCAAAGCTTTCCTCTGGAGTCTAATTATTTATAAAGGATTGACCCACCTGCACAAAGATTAGTAACCTTGCTTCCTCCTCCTGGATAGTCACAGCCTGAGACTAATAACTGCTCTACTAAAGGAATCAACCAAGACTAGCTAACTGCTCCCCTAGGCCTGACCCCAGGTTCCGAGTTATGGAGGGAGCAGGAGCAGAAGAACCCTATTGATCCCACGTTCACTGTACATGTTTGTGTGTCTGTCTGTCAGGGTCCTAACACATGTGAAATATCACTGAGCTACAGCTCTCTGGCCCAGGGCACCCAGTTTCATCCACACGGCACACAAGCTCTGCATCCACTATTTTTCAGTCTTTATAAGTCACTCTTTTGAGAAAATTATTAATTCTGTTAATAGCAAGAAGTATCTCAGTAGAAATTTGGCTAGAAGATTTTTTTTTGCATTTTTGTTTGATATAATATTTTCATCAGGCTAAAAGGCAAACACTGTAAAGTTGGCATTAAAATGCAAAGGGAAGAACAGCAGGTTCTTCCTGCTAGGAAGAATTACTAGGTGCTATGGATGAAGAACTTAGAACTAGTTTGAGAAACAGCAACACTAATACAAAGATATACCTGGAATTTGTGTTCCAACTCTTCAACCACTGTTCAAATATCACTCTCAAGGCCTACTTCCTATGAATTCTAATATGTGATATAGACATTAAATAATAGAGATTATAGGGTTTTCATACTTACTGGTAAATGTTCAAGTAACGAAGTTACACTCTCAGATACATATATTATACTTCCATCTGTCATGATCGCTAAAAAAAAACCATCAAGAGCCTGAAATTAAACATAATGGTCAGTTAAGGGAAAAGAACAAAGCACTTTTCTGGATAGAAACAAGATAAATGACAAAGGACATACTGTGGAACTATTCAGAGTACAGTCAAAATGGCAGCAGTCAAAATTGATGTCAGTATATTTTTGTGATTCTTTTGATGTTTCTGAGGGAAAAATATTACTCTGGCTATCTCCTGGAAGCTGGTTTATAAAGGTAGGAAATCAATGCTCTGCCTTTACAGCTGCATCCATACACTGTATGATATGCTCACGTCTCATAAAGAACACAGAGAAGTGTGGGCCTCAAGTACAGGAATGCAGCAAGGAACAGAGATTAAGCCCCCCAAACTAAGCTGAGGCTGGATCTTACAAAGCCTAAACTCTTGGGGAAAGTATCTTTATTCTGTACATAAATGGAAGCCAACAGGAGGTTTTCTAGAAGGTACTATGTTCCAATACTTGTAGTTTGGAAGAAATATATAAAACAGAGAATTCAGGCAAGCAAACCTGCCTTGGGATAATCACAAAATCAATGGATGAAATGAAATTAGTAGGAGTTGGAAAAGGGAAGGATTAACCACATGCTAAGAAATACAACTATCTTCAGAAGACCCAGCATGTGTGACGACCTCCGCCATCACAGCGGTGGCAGTTCAATAAAGAAGCAGGCCAAAGAATAGCTTCGAAGAATCACTGAAACCTGAGCATGAAAGAAACAGCCAGAGAAATAACAAAGGCAGAAAATGGTGTGGAGCAGAGCTGGACAAGGAAGAGGGACAGGAGAGAGATCAGAAAGGACAAGGACAAGAAAATGAGCTAATCCTGTGATTTTTCAGAGTAATGTCAATAGGAAGGCAAGTCACTTACAATGAATTTAAAACAAATAGATAATAAGAGGCCATTACAACTTGTTCATAAACCTGACAATGAAGTAAGGGAGGAAGGACAATTATTTTAAAGGACTTATGTACCAAAGAACATACTGAAAACCAAAAACACTAAAGCAAAGGGTGACATTTGTAGGCTAAAGGAGAGAAAGATCAAGAATACAACTTGAAAGTAATTTACTAAGCTGCACAGCTCTCTTAGAGGCTCACTGCCTTTGGTTAAAACTGTGTATGTCTGTCATCTTTGTGACAAGTGTGACACATAAAGAATGGAAACAGGAGTCAAAGCAACCACTTCAAGCTTATTTTTGTTGTTGTTGTTGTGTGTGTGTATATGCGTATGCATGCGTGTGCACACGCACACAAGGGTGTCTTTAAATAGCTTCCATAGCTTAGTCTGGCCTAGAACTCTGGTGACCCACCATGTTTATTACTATTACAGCTGTTTGTAGTGACAGCAAATGAATGCAGAGCCTCAAAAATCCTAAGTAAGTGCTCTGTCAAGAAGCTATATTCCCAGTCTCTAACTGCTGAATATAGAATAAAAGATATTCTTCTTCACCTTGTCTCTACTACTACTAGGAGAGAGAGATGGGTCCCAGGGAAAACTTACTTTGAATAATTATTTATTTTCTAGAACAACTCAAAAAAAAATCTACTTTTAGATAACCAGGGATTTGAAATGTATAATTGAAACCAACTTTTCCAGTATTACCCCATTACATTTTAATCAGTAATTATTTGATTGCTACTGTGCAGAGTCAAATTTGTGCAAGAAAAAAAAACTATGCTTTCTCACGTGAAAAGACCATTAACTCTGAAAGCAAATAATCTTTCACTATGATGATGATACTTGCTGTTAAGACACTGCTAGATCCACAGGGTATCTATCTCTCTTTGAAGACAATGAACTGTGATGAAAACTCTCATGACTTAGCCCACCTCTATAGGTAAACACTGCTCTTTCCTCTTAGAGAGAAGAGCTTCAACAGCTTGCCAAGTCATGGAAATCTTCTGAAGAGAGGAGAGTTCCTTGAGAGGGTGATTATAGAGAAATGTGACAGAATATCTCATGTCATGATAGACAACTGTGTCATCCCTGTCCTCTTACTCTGTGAACAAAGGGAAACTGTTCATTACTTTGAACTCCCTGCCTTTCACCTAGATATATCCATGACAGTGATGATTCAGTCTGAGGAAGATTAGGATGTTAATCACAGGGATGGGACCTAAGTTCCCTGTGGATCTTTAGCAAAGGGGCTGACCCAGTGTGAGCACTTGTCTTGTAGACTGTAGGGGAGACTATGGTGCTGCCAAGGGTACAGAATGTAGAACCAGAGAGGACTGTAACAAAATGACTTCTGTCCTGCCAGACCTACTACCAGTCCTCCAGTAAATTACTCCTCAGCAACAGAGATGAGAGAGAGAAGGCACAGGTGCATTCGAAGAATGGGAGAGGTAACACAAGTAAGTATTGAGACCTAGGCTCTAGTTAGGATGTTAGTTAGCCTTTGCGGGGAGGGGGGGGTGCGATAAACAAACTTCAACTTTTCTGGGCATAATCAGTAAAGAACAAGCTGAGCTACATGGCCTAAGCTCCTTAACATGTTAAGTAGAGGGTCTAAGCTCCAGTAAAAGCAATGCTAACATATTAAGATAAAGCCCACATCTGAAATTCAGCTGGAAATGGGAAGGGCCTGCCTACTCATCTATAATCAACATGATTACCTAATAGTAACACAACTTTATTATAGTCTTGCCAGTCAGTATGTTTCTGAATTATATGCAATTTTCAAATAACAAAAAAAGAAAAACTTTGTATTACTTTATGACATGGCATTATCTGCTTACAATAGTTGATCAATATACTGATCAATTGTTAATTATACACAAACAGCTTATTACATTACACTAAATTAAGACTTTTCAATATTATAAATACAGCTAAAACTATACTAAAATTAATTACTGCTAAATTTTTTTAAAAAGAAAACTTTCAAAAATTAAATCTGGACATACCTCTAACATTAATTGTGTAAACTCTTCATTACTAAGGAATGTAGGTTTCCAGTCCTGTCGAATCTCACTAGCATCTGACTGTGCAGTGATCTCTGTAAACAGATTGACACATTAGTGGCATACTCACTCTAACCACTGGGGGAGCACAACACTTACAAGCCGCCTGTTCTTCCTACTCAATGACAACAAACAGGCATAAGTTATTGATTCCCTTAACAGGAGGCCAGGTTCTGAAAATGTGAAATGTTATCTTCTAGCACTTGGTTTGGATAATTCAGTAACAATTTCTTTGGGATTTTTATTGGTGAGAAAGGATGGAGAAGGCTTTGATATGCTCTGGTTGATAAGCCTAAACTTGCTTCTAGCTTGGCATAATTAGAAAATGAAAACAAGCAGATTACAACAAGATTGTTGCAAACACTTTGAAGACGTTTTACCTCGTCTTTTTCTTGCCATTCAACTAGTAATATCTGGAGTAGAGACAGTCAGCTCAAAGGAAAGTTGACAATGGGGTCAGCAGGTCTGTTCTTAACAAAAAAGGACCTATTTTTGTCAGGCAAATGATTCCTCCTAATCTCAGCTGCTTTAAATTAGTCAATCCAGGAGACCAAATTAAAATTTGGGGCAGAAACATCTCAGTGACAATCGCTTGTAGAGTGACGTTGGTCAGTGTCTTCTTTTCTAGTGTTTGTAATGATATGGAGCCTCCCAAGGCCTCAGGGCTCCCTGGCGCATGCTGCTATTTCAGCCTTTGCCATGCTGCTATTTCATTTTGCTACAGCGAATAGATTTAGTTATAAGAACGTTATAATAAATAATGAAATCTAAACTATTTGCTTAACAAATACATTTTCTTTTCTTTTAAAAACAGTGTCTTAACTATGTATCGTAGGCTAGCTTCAAACTTGTGATCCCCCTGCCTCAGCTTCCAAGGACTAGGATCATAAATGAGCACACCACCATAACGTTGTTGTTGTTTCTTTGTAAATGTAGACTGTAACAACCAAATTAGACACCACCGTGACAGGCTGTATGCTGCCTCACTTTGTAGTGAAAAGTATGGGTTGTATTGTTTTAATATTTTGTTACCAAATAGTTAAATGTGTCACATTTACATACTAAATTTTGTATATTACAAGGGACTACACTGAACTATGACACGTAACTAAAAAAGTATAGTTATTAATTCTGTGAAATACAGTCATGCCCTTCAAACTGCAGTCAACTATATATACAATTACAGACACAAAATCATTAAGATTTAGTTAATGCAAGCCTATTTTAGATAAACAAATACTTTAAAAATGTCTCTGGAATTTACCACAAATTTATTTTGTGAGAATTATACATCCAATTTTGGAGACAAACCTAGTTAATGCCAAAATTAATATTATATTGTTAGGTGGCAGAAATGTATGCGTTTCACTTTATTTCACTCAACAAACATTTACTGAGCTCCTACACTGTTTAAGGAACTGATTTCACTGGGTGCACCATGTAAACAAAGGGAGCTCGAGACAGCAAGAGGACCAAAGTAAGTAACTGACACATTCACAAAGGAGTCAGCAGAGGGAGGCCTGTGTGGTAGATGCCAATGTAAATGCCAACAGTCCTGAAGGGTTTCATGTTTGAGCCCTGGAAATCTAATCAAATGGTACAAAAATGGATAAAGCCAGTTTAGGAGGAGCTGACATGACAAAATGAATACATTTTAGAGGCAATGAGTTTGGAGACATGGAAAATGGTATCTAGTAAGTTAACTAGGAATACAAAGGTGAAATGTTTGCATCTGAAAATAGATTCATTAGTAGTTGAACTCAGATGCATAGCAGCCACAGTTATGCAGTGAGGTACTCACAGGAAAGAGGGTTGAAAAATAAGAAAAGAAGGATAAACCTTGAGAAACGTCCCATTTAGAGAGCAGTAGGGAAAAGAAGAGGGTGCTGGACAGGAAGGGGAAGCAGAAGAGAATATGGAAGCCACAGGAGAACAAAGTCAGGAGCAGGCAGATCAAGACGGCCAATTATAATTCAACAGAGGGTAAGGAACAACAAAAACCTCTGCTGTATTGGGGATGGGTGGGTAATGCCAGTAGTGAAATTAATGAAACAAATTCCGCGAGTATTGGAGCACAAGCCAGTCTAGCAGAGGATTATACGCGGTGGTGAGGAAACTGACAGAGGCAGCAGCTGGCGCCTGTACACCTAAGAACTTTAGTTTTACTTCAGCTAAAAAGCATACATCCTTCTCTAGCTCTTAAAGTTCAGTATCTCTGCTACCTAAACATCAAAGACTTTAATAGTTTCTTTTCATGAGTGATTCAGTAGCAATAATTTTCTTTGATTAATAAGTAAATTTGAGGTGTAGAGTTTATTTCCTCGACATACACTGAAATGACCCTTTAAAATGGTCTGGAGCAACCTTACATGACCCAGTTACAATCACATCTCCTTGTTTTTCTGCTTTTGCATATAGTATCTCTTGTGTAAAACACAACACTGTTTCACTTATTTAACCTAAAAAGACTGGGTTTAAAAAGTTACCTACTTGTACACCTAAAACATTCTTTCCTTTATGATAAAAGATCATGACAAAATGTACTCCCTCGCTTACAGTTTACAAACAGTACTCGATTGTATTTTAGTTATATGTGAGCACATCTGTCTCCCCTGGCTTCAGCTGAGCGCTAACTTCCTAAGGACCTAGAATACAGAACTCACCAAATGTTTGTTGAATGAAAGAAGGAACACACTAGAAGTCATTTTATCTTAAGCATCACATAACTCATTATGTTTTAAGTGGGGGAGAATCCTATAAAAACCATACTCATTTTACATAATCAGCACTTTACCTTTATGTTTGCGCAAAAAATCAATGCTCTTCTGTAGAACAGTAGACTTGTCCATCTTTCTAGCGTTACCAGGAAGCATAGACCCCAGTTCCTTAATGAGAACATTGAACTGATCTCTACGTTTCTTTTCTGATTTGTTTCTAGATACTCTATGAAAAAAAGAAAAAAGAAATTGAATATGTAGTTTTTTAAACAATCTATTTAACTACACAAATAGTTTATTACAGTGTTTAATTTGGACATGATTAATTTACTTAAGATTACTTTTCAAAAGGTCAGAAGATAATTTATAACCTGCATACTGGCAATCTAAGGCTAATTATCTAATATATGTAGGCATTATATTATTATAAATTAATATAGTCATTACATTTATTTATTATTCTCTATTTCATAGCTAACTACCTTTTTGCTTTGTCCTTGTCATCTTCTTCCACCAATCCATCAAAAATACTACTGTCATCTCTACGAGAGAAAACACAGTGAATGCTGAGCACGAATGGTCAGAACATCACCAAAGCTACAGGCAAGTCCACACAGACGCACTTGCATCTTAGGCGATCAAATAAATAAGCTCAGGACCATTAGCTCTGCAGTGGCAGCGCACGCCTGTAATCCCAGCACTCTGGGAGGCAGAGGCAGGCGAATTTCTGAGTTTGAGGCCAGCCTGGCCTACAGAGTGAGTTCCAGGACAGCCAGGGCTACACAGAGAAACCCTGTCTCGAAAAAAACAACCCCTCCCCAAAAAAAACAAAACAAAACAAAACAAAAAGGGACCATTAACTTCTAACAAAGTTAAATTACATTTAATTATAAGTTTTTCACATGTGAATTTTAAAGGCAGTGATACTTAGCTATATATATGTATCAGGATAAACAAGAATTTATTTAGTTTAAATATCTTATTTCAAAATTTTAATTTTTTTACTGAAAATCTAAATAAAACCAGTATGAAATTATATCACTGTATTAAACCACCCACTTGGAATTATATGAATCATTATTCTAATAGTGAATTTTAAAAACATACCTGTCAACAATTGAGCTCATTTTACTACAGCTTACGGTAAACAACATAACACATTATGTTTTCGTCTTGTGGTAGACATTTGTACTTTTCCTTGTGAGAAAATAAAATAAAAATGTTTATTAGTTTTCTAAAACACTTCTACAAAGTTATCTTGAGAATACTATTGTTACTATGCAAACTTCAAATGAAGCTGGTATATTATTTTCAAGCAAATATCTTTGGATGGGGAATATTTTAAGCTTTTGTTCTTCTAAAAGAAACATGGAAAAATTCAAATTATATTTCTATAAAGCAATAAAATGTCATTTTTAATCTTCAGCATATGCTTTGCCTACATAACTACAAACTGGCTATAATAATATGGTCTAGCAAATTTGCTGAGATTCTGTTTTCCGTAAACAGTACATATTTCTTGTACCTATGAGGATGAGAGGCTCAGTTCTATAGGCAAAAAATTGTTCAAGTATCTAAACAATGAAAATAAAATACACAATGAGGCTGTACTGCCCAGTGGTCTCACCGAGACAAGAAGCCACCAAGTGTGTCTGTGAGAGGACAGAGGAAGCCTGAGGTAACGAGCCTTGTCACAGGTCAGGACTTGTGTGCCTGAAGACAGGGCGCAGACGCAGGAAGCATCCTCACGGTCAGAGAACAACTCCTGGCTCAATCTGAACCCACATTTCCACAAGATCCTCACTGATCTCTATGACACTGAAGTCTGAGAAGCAATAGACTACAGGATGCACAGGCTGAGAGGATTCTGAGACACAGATCCTCAGTGGTTTCCATGACTACTGAGGACTGAGAAGCAATGGACTACAGGATGCACAGGCTGAGAGGATTCTGAACAGCAGAATGGCAGTCAGTAGCTGCACAGGCCATGAGATAGGACAAGACTGCATTTGAGAAAACCTAGAGCTTATTTTCTTCACAGGCATATTATAGGAATGTTGAGGAGATGGCAAACCAAGCAGAGAAAAAAGCAATTATCATAAAATGTCTCATACTGTTTCTACATTTAAGTCATTAAAATGTACTGCTTTCAAACTGAGCCACAAGACTAAAATTCCTTATAAAGCAGTTCCATCAAGTTCCATGAGTTAAACATTGAATAACAGATGACATTATTTATAAACATCCTAAGTTTTGAGGTATAAGAGTTTTATATCATTGTTTCCGTTATTTAGAATTTAGAAAATGTAATTTATAACTCTATTAAACCAGAGAAGTTTACAGATAATTTCACAGGAGAGTCTAAGAAACTCTGTCATTGTTGTCACATGTACCTTCATAGGAAGAAGAAAAACAAGCCCTTGCAAAATGATGTTGTGGGACTGGAGAGATGGCTTGGTGGTTAAGAGCACTCACTGTCTGCTCTTCCAGAGGTCCTGAGTTCAATTCCCAGCAACCACAGGGTGGCTCACAATCATCTGTAATGAGATCTGATGCCCTCTTCTGGTGTGTCTCAAGACAGCTACAGTGTACTCATAAATAAAAATAAATAAATATTAAAAAAATAGAAAAATGATGCTGCACTTGTGCTTAGGCTAACAAAACAGGACTCAAGGGACTAAGAGTGCTTACAAGATAATGGCAGGATCAATATCATGACAGACCACTGTGACTCTAGGTGTCTGAGTTAACATCATATGAGGGAACCCACAGTTACAGAACCTCTGAATTTACCTAAGTCACCCTTCTAGATCAGAAGACTAAGCAACGGTAATGACAGATGTTGGCTCTATCACTAAAATGAAAAGAAAAGTGGAAACAAGTAGTGTTTCAAAACTAAGGGGCCAAATCTGTGGGTTATGTGTCATTTATGTGTCATCAGCATGCTTAATTGTCAAAAAGGAGAAAATAGGATAAACCTATCTATCTAGGAAGGACACTTCTGACAATGTATGAAATGGATGAATCAAAATGCCCTTGAAGACTGACTGACTCACTATTAGGCTATTCTCTACTACTGTCAACAGTAATTTTCAAAAAAGTTGTTACTCAGCTTATAACTGTACTCACAGCCAATACACTCAACTTAGGACCACACTTGCTCAAGATCTTCTTTCTACTTTTCCAGCCAACTGACAGATACATCTTATTTAAGAGAAAAATAAAAGAAATTAAATGAGTAGGATTAAATATCTCCAGAGCAAACCTTTTGAAGAGTGTCTAACGGAACACTGTCATAATAAAGAAACACAGGAAATACCTAATAACCAGGTTTTCAATCCAAAATGGCAAGCTATGTCCCACGTGCTAATCAGGAACATCCCATCTTAGACATTACACCATGTCCTACAACATATGCTCAAGAGAGATTCCAAATATACAGCCTACTCATATGGAATAAAGTGCATTTATTTTTAGAAAGTATTGACATTAATAGACCAGAAGGATAGGCAATGTGTTTTTAAAGGGATCAACTGCAATTATTTAAATGAAATTTACCAGTTTACCAAAATGCAAACGGATCAAGTTAAAGCTAGGCATTTAATGCTCCTTTACGTAAGCCCCTGAACTCCAAGGCACAGAGTTAGTAGGTGAGCCTGTATTGCATCACTGTTTCATGATGGCAGGGTACTGAGGCACAAGTACTGGTGTGTAAACACTACTTTTAAGCCAGCTTCACTTGTGACCATACCAGAGAAGGGAAGACAGCATTAAACCAAGGAACCATTTCAAGGTCATTTGGCAAATGCAGTGGAGTTCTTCCTGGACTTCATACACAAGAGGAGAGGGTCTCAGAGACTGCAGTCCATCTTTGGTCTAGAATCTTTCACGTAAGGAGGATTCTGCTTTAAAATAACCTGCAGTATTATTAATGGCATTATTCATCTTTCTGAATCCCATCTACTGCTGCCTGCCACAGGCCTTCAATCACCACTTAGCTGAAAAAGACCAATAAAATAAAGCAAACCCCACTTCTCTCAACCCACCAGCCTTCTTTAGCCACTGCCATATTTTTTCCTTTTCCTAGGAAAACTACAGTGTCCTTATCGCCATTCTTTTATTTTACAACTTGATCTCCTGCACATAAGCGCAGGGATGAAGTTTATTGTAAAGTGGTTTTAGGAAACTTACTACAAAATCAGAAGCCTCCATTGCCCATTCTCTTTCAGTAATAAACTCTGCTGTTGGGAACATCTTGTTACGTTTGACTCTTTTGTTTACAGCTATTGTGCCTAGATAGTTATAATTTACTGACTGCCCCGATGTACTTAAACAAGCCTTTTCGGATCTCTAGTGTCTAGATTTCTAGGCATCTTAGTAATTCTACTAAGAGAATCTAATTTATTTTGGGGAGCAGGGGATTTTTTTTTTATTCGATATATTCTTTATTTACATTTCAAATGACTTTCCCTTTCCTGGATCCCCCCTCCCTAAAAGTCCCATAAGTCCTCTTCCCTCCCCTTGTTCCCCAATCCACCCCTTCCCACTTCCTTGTCCTGGTATTCGAGCAAGGGGATTTTTAAAATTTCAATTAATTCATTTCTTTTTATGTATATGTGTCTTTTGCCTGCTTGTATATATGTGCACCACATGAATGAAGTGCCCACAGAGGCCAAAGAGCACAAAATCCCCTGGGACTGAAAGTACAGGAGATTGTAAGCCACTAGTCAATGGTGGATATTGAATCTGGATTCTCTGGAAGAACAGCCAATGATCTGCTGTGCTTCCCTGGCAGGTTGTTTATTTATTTTTGGTCGATTAGACAGGTGATAGTTATTTAAGAAGAGAGAACCATAGCTGAGAAAACGCCACTGTTACATTGGCCTGTATATATACTTATAGGTGTATTTTCTTAAGCAGTGATTAATGTAGGATGCTCCAGTTGATGCCACCCTTAGGCAGTTGGTCCTAGGATATGTAAGAAAGCAGTCTGAGCAAGCCACGAGGAGCAAGCCAGTAAATAGCATTCTTCTATGACCTCTGCTTCAGTTCCTGCCTTGATTTCCCTGTGTTAAGTGTGTGACTCAAGAGTTCTATGCTGAAATAAATCCTTTCCTCTTCAAGTTGCTTCTGGTCATGTTTTTTAATCACAGCAATAGATGCCCTAACTAAGACAACTGCAGAGCAATCTTTCCAACTCTGAAGATCTGCTCTTTTCTTTTCCTTTCTTACATTATAAACATATACCCCCTCTCAACTTTCCAATATTATAATTCTAAAGTTTGCATTTTTCAGCTGTAATTGCAATTCAAAACTAAGCCTCAGCCTTCTAGCATACTACATTTGATTTCCCCTTCTGAGTATTTTCCCTGGAGTTAGTAGCTATAGTAGTTTGAGAGACCACAGGTTCACGTTGTTTGAATACTCTGTCCCCAATTAGTGCTACTATTGGGGAAGGATGAGGCACTAGCCTTGGAGGAGGAGGTCAGAGTCAAACTTTGTGTCTTAAAGGGCTCCTGTCAACGCCAATGTGCTGTCTCCTGCTTGTAGTCTGAGATGTGAGCTCTCAGCTATTTCTTCAGCCACCATGAATTTTAACTCTGGAACTGGAAACCCAATAAAACACTCTCTTTTACAAGTTACCCTGGTATAGTGCGTTATCATAGCAGGAGAAAAGTAACTAAAGGCTGTTTTTTTTCTTTGTAGTTTATCTAGTTTTTTACTGATTTACTACAAACTCATAACTATCTAAATACACTTTCTGTATCTTTATGTACATTATACATCCTACCATTTTCCAACTGTTTTCTCTAGATCTCTCTAATCTATTCCCATAATGTCTATTTGTTATTTATACATAAAAACAATGCTGACACCTAGGGGTCAGAACTTGCTATTATCCTGATGATTCCCTAGGTTTCTGGTTGGTTTCCCTAAGGTGCCATAGTTTGATCTCTAATGATAGCCCACAGCCAAATCTCAGGTGTTGAAGGCTCAGTTCCCAGGCAAAGGGGCTACTGAGACGTTGTAGAAATGTTGGAGAAGTCAGGGTCTCAGTACCCTAGTATCCTTTCTGCCTTTCTGTTTCCTGGCTACCACAGAGTTAGTAGCTTTACCACCATAATTCTCAGGCTTAACACAGTAATGACACCAAGAGGCTGGTGACTGAAACTACAAATCAAGATGGAAAGTGATCTCTTCTGTATGGACTTAATGATTTCTTCTCTAAATTTCCATGACAGAACAGTTCTAGCCTTTCTATTCAATTTAATGATTGTTGCTTCTTTTATAATAAACATTGGTCTGTACTAGGGCTAAACATACTTTCTAGGTAACTGAATGCAAACTTTTAAGTATTTCTTTATGCCAAATCTTTATGCCTAAATCTATTATCTTAGTCCAGATTTCTAATTTCAGAGCCTTAAATACATACTGCCTTTCTTTTTAAAGACTTATTTATTTACACGCATATAGTATATTCTGTTATGTATATGCACATGTACCTGCACATACATGCCTGTGTGTACCCACCTGTCTCGTCCCTAAGTGCTGGGGTTACAGGTACACAATGCTGCAACAGCTTTCTTCAGGTGGGAGCCAGGGATCTGAACGCAGGTTGGTCCTCATGTTTGTATAGCAAGCACTTTGCCCAGGGAGCCATCTCTCAGTCACCATATTCTATAGGTTTTCAAAGTCTCCAAAATATACCACATTTACTCAGAGCCCTGACTTTCTCCCAGGCATCTGTTCCACTATCTCTCTTGCAAGCTGATCTTCATGTGTGCTCTGCATGTCCCAGGACGTGCATACTCCAGTCACACTCGCACCCCAGCCCCTGCTGTCCCTGCAGCCACTGCAGCTCCTTTTCTCTTTCAGAGCTCATGGCTTAGCACCTGCCATTTCACTCACAGCTAAAACATGGCCTTCTCCTGGCTGCCTGATGAAAGCCATCACCAATCTCTAGTATCCATTTTAATTTTCTTGATAGTACTAATGCTTGTTTTCCTTGAAAATGTAATCTTCACGAGACATGGATAGCTTCAGTTCTATTAATCATCATGTAATGATTAATTAAAGTAATACATAAACAGTAACTACTGAATTGCAAATGTTCTGAGTTAACACAGAAACAAAGTTTTAAATGATGCTTTCCTCAAATAAGTATGCCAAGTAATTTCTAAGTTCTTTTACACATTTTTTCCTGGAAAAAAAAATCAATACGATGGAGCCTTATAGGCCGCCTTTACCTCTTTCACTTTTTATATCTTTAGAACGGAGTCTCCAAAACCCACGGACCCAAGGCCTTCTTCTGTATGACTGACCATCAGAACTCTGTTTAAAAAAAAAAAAAAGTGTTAAATTAATCCAACTTCTATACAATTTTATCACAAAAAACATTTTAACTAATTTAGCACTTTGTTACAAAAATGTGTAATAAAAAATAAATTCTATAAACTGATTACATAAAAAGAAAATAGTTTTAAAACTACAGACAAGGCCAGGGACCTAGGGGAAAATCAAATCTAAGTACAAGTCTGCTCAGATGAGGTCTCAGAGCCGAGAGAAGTGGACACAACCCCCACCATCCCTGACCCAGAAGCCAAGTCCAGTCTATAATACTCATAATGAAAAATCAGGCCTCTCCAGTGGAGTCTGGGGACATAAACAACTCTTTAAGGGTAGGCCTCATGCCCAGCAGAAGATGGGCAACACAGAATAAACTCAGTGGCATTTTTGAAGGTTCTCTGTCTCAGAAAGTTTTAATAAGACTTTCTTTTAATCTTACAGGTCTTTTGCATATATATTATGGCGCCTAGATTGGTGTTTTTAGGGGATTCTTGTGTGTACAAACACTGCGTCTCTGTGTCTTCATATGTATCTTACGCTTTTTCTTTGGCTATTATTCTTCTGTTTGTTTTGTTCTATTCTGTTTGTTTTTGTTTTTTCTTATTTATAATTATTCTTTAGATGCCTGTTTACAAAAAGAGTGTGGATTCTAATGGGAAGGAAGGTGTGTGTGTGTATGTGTGTGTGTATGAGTGTGTGTATCTAGGGACAGGAAATCGTAATATATGAAAAAATCTAATAAAATTTAATAAAGGAAAGGAAAAAAGAACAAGATAAAACACTTCAAATTCTCTACAGAAATTGAGCCACAAGTGTTTTTAAAAATTATGTAAGTATCTTAATGAACACACACTATAAATAAATGTAAGGGGTGACATCAGGAGCATAAAGTAGGAGAAAGAGTAAATGATTCAAATTTCTGCATGCAATTCAAGTTTTCAGCTTACAGAGATTGTTAGATTTTATGTAATACCCATGGCAACAACAAGTCTTTCTACCTATACACAAAAAGAAAGAGAAAAACAGTGAGAGCACAGTAATTACAAAAGGAAATTATAAATGCAGAGAAAACCAGCAAGGAAAGAAGAAGATGAGAGCGAGTGAGCTGGAAAAAAGAAATTATACTAATGTTAAGAATTATGTTCTCAAGTGAAAGGGAGAAGCTGAATGGGCTCAAAATAAGTAAGATGCAACCATACAGTATCAGTGAGACTCACTTTAGATTTAAAGGTACTCATGGGCTACAACTCAAAGGACTGAGACCTTCCACATAGGTCAGGAAGCAAACAAAACCAGGGCATATGTGCTCATACCTATACTATACAAAACCGACCTTAATAACCTATCATGAGATAAGGACATATATGTATCTACACATACATACACACATGGGTCATGTCATTCAAAAGCTACAGCAAGTACAGATGCACACTCCCCCAATAATCACCCAAATCTAAGGAGCAGAATGAAGGGAAGAAGATAAAACGACAGACAGGCCATCCTGCTGAAAACAAAAGCAGACTTACATTATAGACCAAACAGATATAGAAAGAATATTACATGCAAAAACCACAGAATGTACACTATTCTCAAATGTACTGAGAAAATCTGTACCACAGGTCACATGTTAGATCATAAAACAAGTTATAACAATCTTAAGTTGGAAGTATGCTTTCTAATCACAATAGAAAAGCAGAAATTTACAAACATGCAAATTTAATAGTACACTATTACAAAACCAAAAGGCTAACAACCAAAACCAGAGGGAAATTATCAAGTATTCTGAGACAAACAAAACACATCAAAATTCATGGGTATAGCTATTTAGAGCTGATTTAAATATCCACAATAAAAAACAGCACATCTAGAGCGCAGTTCTGTGATGGGCACTTGCCTTGATACACACTCTCAGTCTTGGGTCTAACAACCAGCTCTGAAAAATGAAAATTAAGAAACCTCAAAGAGCCAGAAAGAAAAACAATCAAGTCCACAGTCTACAGAAGGAAGGAAATAAGACCAATCACAATAAGATCCACCCCCAAAATAAAAAAGCTAAGCCTTTTAAAATATATATTAAATAATAGATAATGCCAATCCTATTACATAGATTCAGATAAGTCAAATGAGAAATAGAAGAAGGAAATTCAACTGAAGCCACAGAAACAGAACTGCAAGATATTATAACAACACCAAACAAGACAAACAAAAAGCTGGATAAACTCCTACAAATACAACCTATCAAGACTTACACATGAAGAGAATCTGAACATATAAATAAATGAACATATAAATATCTGAGCATATAAATACACTAATCCAATAATCAAAAACTACTAAGAGAAACAAAGACCCAAACTGGCTTCACTGGTTCTATCAAACATAGAAGAGTGACATCTTTTCCCCTCAAACTCTTCCAAAGAACCTGAGTATTATGTGAGTCTACACTGTGAGCATGAGCATCTCATTTAAAAAAAAAATAAGCATTCTCTTTATTGTGCACATTGAGCACTGCCTCCTTTACAGATCTTCTTAACAAAACTCCAAAGGGGGACAGAAAAAACAAAGGAAAGTCCAATATGGCTATGCTGTGATGGCTGAACCTGTCTATGACCATCACAGGGTATAGCCTCACCTAGGAGGGAAGCCTGGATCCGCATGGGAGGGGGTTGACATTTGGCTGATGGGGTACTATCCTCACTGTGACATGAGGAGCACTGCTCGCTCCCTGGCCTGGGGCTTGGGCTGTACACAATGAACAGCAGCAGCTGAGCAGAGTGCTTTCCTGACTGTGCACAGTGCCACCAGCCACCTCAAGTTCTGCTGACTGATAGGCTTTCTCCTCAGCACTCTAGCAACTGAGCTACAGCCCCAGCCAGGAATTTGCTTTGTAAAGGAAGGCTGTGGTTCAGTTGGTAGAGCACTTGCCTATCAGTCACAAACCCTGGTTCAGTGACACAGCAAATAATCCAGGCATGATTTCTAGCACTCAGCAAGGAAGGCAGGAGGTCATCTTCTCTCAGCTACATAGTAAGTTCAAGGATAGCCTGGGCTACCTACCAGACTCTGACTTTTAAAGGGGTTGGGGGATGCTTTAGACACATAAATAGTTTGAAATATACAGATCTTTTGACCCAATACTTTCATTTTGGGAAATAAGCAATCAGAGAGGCATCCAAAGTTTTATACTCATTGCAATGTTACTTAGCACAAAGCTAAATAAATATTATCTATCCAACTGTACTTACAGTGACATCAAGACCTAAAATCAAAGTTACAGCATATGATGGCTTCTGAGATATTTAACGAATAATGGTTTTCACATTCTCTTCAGTACATTCTAAATTTTCCTCCATAATGCAAAAACATGCATTCTTCTTATAATTAGAAAACTGAAGTGTTCTTTTTACCCTATAAAATAGGTGTCTAGTACTATATCTCTACCTACATGTAAGAAAGAAGGTAAAATACATATTACTTATTCTGGAAAAAAATTACTTACTTATGTATTACTCATATTGTTTATAGGGGAGAAATTCTTTTAACCTGATTTAATTAATACTAATTACCAAGCCGAGTGGTGGTGGTGCACGCCTTTAATCCCAGCACTTGGGAGGTAGAGGCAGGTGGATTTCTGAGTTCGAGGCCAGTCTGGTCTACAGAGTGAGTTCCAGGACAGCCAGGGCTACACAGAGAAACCCTGTCTCAAAAAATCAAACAAACAAACAAAAAAAAAAAAAACAAAAAAACCCCCCAAACAAACAAAAAAAAAAAAAACTACCAAAGGACAACTGAAAAAACTTAAGGACTAAAACTATAAACTTTCTATAACAATTTACAGATTAAAGCTGTATTTTTCTAACCCAACAGACTACAGATTCATGACCTATTTTAGATTTCAATATGTTAAATTTGGTACCATAAACCTTTTATGTGCTATTACAAACATTAATCAGAAGCAGTGCTGAAGTGTAACTGGTATGATAGGAGCCTCTACACTCTTTAGAACCACACCCAGGCCAGTTTACAGACCAAGCCTTGTCGTGGTGCCACAGAAGCTTCTGGCTCCATGACACTACAACTCTAACTTACCAAATGTTAGAGAATGAATAATTCCTAAGTATTACTAAACAAAACAAAACAAACAAACAAAAGTATCAAGCTCTCTTAATAAAACGTAAGACCATTTCAACAATTCAATTGATAAATTTCTACAAAAATTATCTAAGCTCTGTTAATAGTGTCCAAATAAATATGAGAACCAGTTTTCTACAAAACTACCTCGTTGCTATACCATGTTAAAAATACGACAATTTCTAAATGCACA
The DNA here is from genome assembly GCF_947179515.1 of Apodemus sylvaticus. Lineage (NCBI taxonomy): Eukaryota > Metazoa > Chordata > Mammalia > Rodentia > Muridae > Apodemus > Apodemus sylvaticus. The sequence goes on along the minus strand of NC_067482.1, from coordinate 34,014,860 downwards.
TTAAAAATGATGTAATGTGATTTCAAAGTATGAAACAGATATCCAAACAAAACTAAAATCATAGATTTTGTTTTTGTTTTTTAAAGTCCATTAACTAAAAAAGCCAAATGTGTGTGAATCTCTTAGATAAGTCTCAAAAAAGTTGAGAAAGGAAAAAAAACTGGACTAGCTTAGAAGTATAGCCTTAGTGGCACAGATCTTCAGGGGATCCATTAGGAAATCTGATTTTGTAGCAATACTACCAAAATACAAGGCTTAGAACTTGCTCATGAGAGACATAGACAAGTATAAGTGTGTGTGTATGTAAGCATGCAATATATACATAAATATACATTTACTCAATGTAGGTTGCATATTTGCATGAAAATGTCCTTAAGTAACTAACTCTGCATAAGAAAAGAAAAACACAATACACAACTCCATGTTGCAAGTGAAAATTAAAGAAGCACCACACCACTCCACACAGCATTTTCATAGGGCTGCTAAAACAAATTAACCCACACTTAATAACTTGATAATGAATTATTAATATATTATTTCTTTTTATCGATCCCATTAATGAGACTATACTTAGAATGTTACCCAAAATAAATAACCTATTTTTCAAGGCTTGAATAGTTCTGGGTTTTTTGCAGTATAATTACTTCATGAAAAGGACAACTGTGATAGAAACACTAGAGAGTTGGGAATCCTGTAGAAGAGGAGGAAAAAGGATTGTAGGAGCTGGGGAGGTGTGTGTGTGTGTGCGTGTGTGTGTGTGTGTGTGTGTGTGTGTGTCAAGGACACAACAAGAAAAACCAGAATCAACTAAGCTGGGCTCCTAGGGGCTCAGAAAGACTGGACCACCAACCCAGAAGCCTCCGTGAGACTGCCCTAAGCCCTCTACACGGTACAGTTGTGTAGCATGGTCTTCCTGTGGACTCCTCAGAGAGCAGGAGCTGTCTCTGACTTCTGACACCTACTTTTGAGACCCTTTCCCCCACTGAGTCGCCTCATCCAGCCTTAGTAGGAGAGGCTGTGCCTAGTCTTACAGCAACCAGACATGCCCAGGCTGGTTGCTATCCATGGGAGGCCTGCCCTTTTCTGACTGAAGAGGAGGAATAGATTTGGGGGAAGGGGAATAAGGGAATGAAGGAAGGGACTGGAAAGAGAAGTGGAAGGGGAAACTTTAGTAGGGATGTAAAATTAATTTTTTAAAGGACTGTTGTTTTGAATTATTAAAACCCAAGTTAATTGGCAAGTCGCTTTTGTACAACTAAGTAAGCCAAGCAAGTTCACATCCATCTGACTCAAATAAACACTCCGAACCACAGATTATTTAGAAAACATAGGCCATAAGATATTTTCTTTTTACTAAAAGAACTACTACACTTATTTGTACTTAAGACAAAATTAACACTCATTAAGATATAAGACTTAGGGCTGAAGAGATGGCTTAGCAGTTAGGAGCACTGAATGCTTTTCCAGAGGTCCTGAGTTCAATTCCCAGCAACAACATGGTGGCTCACAACCATCTGTATTGGGATCTGATGTCCTCTAATGGTGTGTCTGAAGACAGCGACAGTGTACTCGTATACATTAAATAAAAATAAATAAATCTTTAAAAAAAGATATAAGATTTACAATCTGACTTAGACACACTACCCATATATAGTAGAGCTATGAAAGTGAACATGAAAGAGTAAGTCAACATGAAGATAATTAGTAGACATCTCCAGACTGTTGTGTGCATCAAGGGCAGCTTTATAATGGAGATTCATGTTGAGAATATATATATGTATATATATACATATATATACACTTTTCATATTATACTTTTTATATCCATGTTATACTTTTTATATTCGTGTGTGTGTGTGTGTGTGTGTGTGTGCGTGCTTACTTTATCTTAGTCTTAAGTGACTCAATATGAAACAATGGCAAGTGAAGGCTACCTCGGAGTCTGCAGTGTGGCAGGCAGCCGAGGACTGAGCTACACACACAGATCTTTGCAGGCACTAAGAAGCAAGTGTGTGAGGATCAAGCAGATATGCACAGTGCACACTACTCCACAAGCAGAAAGCTGGGACAGACTTCAGATCTCAGCATGAATCTCTGTTACGAAGCTGACCTTGATGTACAACACAGTCTGGAGATGTCTACTGATTATCTCCACACTCACTTACTCTTTCCTGTCAGCTATACTTCACATGTTACATTTTTCAATTCTGAAATTCCATTTGATTCATATTCTAATTTTCATGGGATTTTCAAATATTAGGAGCAAACCCCCTAAACCCTATTTTCCACTCATATCAAGTGCTTAGTTTTAACTCAAGTCTTGTTTAACGTCTTTCTCATTGCTCTATATTGTGGTTCTTCTTATGGTTTCCTTAAGGAGAGTCACAATTTCCTTTTTCTTTGTATGTCAAGAAACTTTGCACTGTATTCTAGACACCCCAACATTGCCATAGGACTCGAGGCTCCGGTAACACCCTCTGGGAATGTGACTTTCAGTGCCGAGCACAGATTCTGAGTCAGCCTTCTGTAGATGTTGTGCCCTGCGAGTTCCATGCTTACAGCTTCTGCTTTACTGTTTGGGGGTCACCACCTATATGCATGGCATGAGCTGTGCTTTATCCTATAGGCCACTTCTCTGCTTCGTGAGCTCTGTTCTCCGGGCCCTTGGGCTTAGACCCACAGAGCTGCCTTCCCTTAGGATTCCCAAATCATGCTCTGGCTTCCAGGGAGCTTCTCTACTTCTTCAGGCTAAAGACGCTTTTCCTTCAGCAGTTTCAATGTTCACACCACCATGGCAATGGGACTATAATTCTCAGTGTTTTGGGGTAGGAAACCTTTTCCAGAGTCCTTTCTAACCGTCCTAAGAATCTGCAGTGTATCCCTCCTCTCGCACACCCTGCACAGGCAGGCTTGAGTTTTGCCTCCTAGCCAGAATTCTGACCTCTCATCAGTCAAAAAGGCTTATGAGTTCTGCTGCAGCCATCTGATTTTACACATTTCACAAGCAATTCTTCTGCGGCATCTTTGAGACATTGATCATAAATCCACTGGGCCTGAGATTTCCTAGCATCTCTTGGTAGCTGCAGCTCCCTCTTAACCAATGTTTCTAGCCCTTCTAACTCTGGGACATAATCTGTCTAGAAGACGGATAAGTGTTGTTTGTTGTTGATGGTGGTTTTTTGTTTTTGTTTTTTTAACCTTCACTTACCACTCATTTTCAGAATCTGGAACAATTTTTCCTTCACTAAAAGTTCTGTACACAATCTTTATAGTCTGTGAAGTAAGATTTTTTTAAGTTGAACTGTTGAGTAAACTCTGTAGACAACTTTCATTATAAAATGAGGTTTGATGGAGAGTTAGGAGGATTGGAAAACTTATGTAAATATATACAAATTTCCTATCAAGTAATAGTGCACTCCGTGTATGTGTGTGTGTGTGTGTGTGTGTGTGTGTGTCTGAGAGAGGAGAGAGAGAGAGAGAGAGAATATGTTTGTGCTAAGGTTTAACAATGAAGTAGCTTCTATGTTTCTTAAAGGCTAATTGATACTTAGAAAGGCAGTTGACCTTGCCTTTTAAAGATTTTAGAAAATGTTATATAATTAATTATACCAATAAATCTAATCAATGAATTGATACTGCTCTATAAAGACCTTCAGCAGCAAAACAAGCTAATCATGAACAAAAAAAATCTAACAAATCTGAGCCAAATAAAACTTCCCTTCTTTAAAAATTGTTGTCAGTCTGTTACAGTCAATTGGAAACTGACTAATAAACATTCCTTATATGTAAACATGAAATATTTAAAGATTTTAAATTAATAGCTACAAAGTAGTAGCCCATGCCCCAAATATGTTTATAATTACTTGGTCTAAGTTCACAAGGACATTGAAACCCCACCATATTACAAGTAAGGAAAAAAACGGCCTGCCTCTGAGCTCAGCAGAGAGAAGCCTGAAGATACTGGGTGAGATCCATAAAGTTGTTAGGACTGAGCAGAATGACTTCAGAGGTTCCCAAAGGAACCTTATCTTGTAATCTGACAAGATTAGCTTCTGGGTTTTTTACCCAAAATGAAAAGTAAGTATGTGAACAAGAACAGTTGCTAACTAGACCCAAGTATAACAGCAACTCCATCATTATTATTTAAAGAGACTGAACATTGTAGGTTGCTCTGATTTGCCAGAAATTGGGAATGTAGCAATCAATGTGACAGATCTCATTAGTATCTAGCTTTCAGTGTAGGGTAACTTCAAATGGATTAAAAAGCTAAAGGTTCATCGCAGCACAGAGAGAAATCATGAAAGCAATACAAATGAAGCAATACAAAGTATCCTACAGAACGGGCATTTAATGTACACATGGGTATTTTTCTAAAACCTAGTTAAAAAAAAAAAAGAAAGGAAACATGTTAAAGACAGAAGAGGAACAGCACATTCAAAAGCCAGTCATTAGAGACAACACAGCATCTACATATCTGTACAAAATTAAAGAAATCCAGGTTAATTTTCAGAGTGCATGTGTGCATGTATATGTGTGTATATGTGTGTATGTGTGTGTGTGTGTGTGTGTTTGTGGGGGGGGGGGTGAAGTTGGCAAGAAAAAAAAAAAGCAAAAATGAAAATAAGGAAATAAAAGAGAATGTGAAGCAATTGCCCTCAGTTACACAGGACTTAGTCTAAACGTCTAGCTCTCAACCCTTGACTACAGTATATTAGTTATGCACTGGGAAAGAGGTTCTGAGCAAAGTCCCTAGAGAAATTCCAGGGAGAGTCAACACTGGCAGACTAGAGGACTGCCCTGGATGAAAAGCTAGCCTTGGGGCAAATGGGTAAACTGAACAACCTAGCCTCGAGGCTCATCATGAAGAAACAGGGGAGGCAAGCTCAACATTTTCAACTTCTAATTTGTAGTCCTCAAGGACTTTACTATGTTCAAAGTTTTGAGTACTTTACATATTAATTCAATCTTCACAGCATCCCTATGTGTTGTCTATTAAGGACTATTCTAGTGACACACACAAGTAATTTTTAAAAAGACAGCACAGAAAGGAATAAAAAAATCCATTATTTACAATCTCTCCAAATCCAAATACTTAGTTATAACTAGTAAAATATGAACAAGACTTCTATATTAAAAGCTTATTATTTTCTAAATTTATTTTTTATATGTTTTGCCTGCACGCATGTAATGTGTTCCATATGTGTACAGTGCCTATAGATGCCAGAAGATAGTGTCAGATCCCCTGGAATTAAAGTTACTGATTCACCATGTGGATGTTGAGACCCCAACCTGGGTCCTCTGATAATTGAGAAAGTGCTAGTAACCGCTGAGCCATCTTTCCAGCCCCCATCTTTCAAAGTTTTTATAAAACCATGTAAAAGGAAAAAAAGCAGAGTAGTATGTAAATGTAATACAATCCTATCAAACTGCCAATAAATGGAAAGCATGGGATATTTCAAATTTTGAAAAAGAGAGTAAGTGTCAGAAGTCACTCCAACTTGATTTCAAGATTATGTTAGTGCAGTAAATCAAGACTGCGTGGGATTGGCAGAGGAAAAGATATAGTAAGCAAATAGATTAAACCTGACACAAAAGCAGATAACAGTATTGAAAAGGAACAAAAGCAGCCTACTGAAGAAAGGATAACCTTTCAACAACAGAACTAGAGAAAATGTGGCATAAAACCATAGGCAAATAAAAGAAACCACATCAAGAGACCCCTTACCTGATCTTCAACCTTGATACAAGAAACTCAAACCACATTTACATTTAAAGGTGTGTTGGGGTGCAGATGGGGCGGGAGGGTAAAGTCATGGACATGTAGCCAGGACAATCACCCCTGAGCTGGACGCAGAGTTGTTAAGGCACTCAGAGTAGGTGCTGGACATTAAGTTCCCGTCCTCTAGAAGAGCAGGGAGTGTTCTTAGCCACTGAGCCCTCTCTCCAGCCTCCAGATAGATCTCGTGTTTAAATGCAGACTACTGATGTATAAAAGGGAAAACCATAGGGACCTAGAAATTCTTTAGCATGGCTTCAAAGACCAATACACAAGTCACAAACAAAAACTAGTAAACTTCATCAAAACAAAAAGCTTTCATTCCACAAAAGACTTAAGAGTTAAGACATCAAAAAAAAAAAACCAATATAACAAAATAATAATAAAAAAAAGATAACAAAAAACCAAATAACCCATGTGGTACATAGCTAAACAGAAATTCTCAACAGAGGAATCTCTAATGGCCGAGAAACACTTAAAGAAATGTTTAATGTCCTTAGACATCAGGGAAATACAAATCAAAATGATTCTGAGATTCTACCTTACACACATCAGAATGGCTAAGATCAAAAAACTCAAGTGATAGCACATGCTGGTGAGGATGTAGAGCATGGGGAACACTCCTCCATTGCTGGTGGGTGTGCAAACTTGTACAACCATTTTGGAAATCAATGTGGTGTTTTCTCAGAAAACTGGGACACTGGCTCAGCTATGTTCATAGCAGCTTTATTTGTAATAGCCAGAAACTTGAAACAACCCAGATGTCCCTCAAGAGAAGAATGGATTAAAAAATATGATGCATTTACACAATGGAATACTACTCAGCTATTAAAAACAATGACATCATGAAATTTGCAGGCAAATAGATGGAACTTGAAAATAACATCCTGAGTGAAGTAACTCAAATTCAGAAAGACACTCATGGTGTGTACTCACTTGTAAGTGGATGTTAGCTATAAAGTGCAGGATAACCATGCTACAGTCCACAGACCCAAAGAAGCTAAGTAACATGGAGGGACCAAGGGAGGGTGCTTGAATCTCACTCAGAAGGGGAATAAAATGGACACTGGGTGGAAAAAGGAGGATGGAGGGGAGTGGGGAAGGGGATCAGGTGTGGGAAAAGCAGAAGTGGGGGTGGGGTGGATAGGGCTGGGAGAAAGAACAGAAATCAGTTGTGGGGGGCATCTCTAGAGTATGCAGGAGACCTGGGACATGGGAGGCTCCAAGGAGTCTATGAGGATGACCCTAGCTGAGACTCCTAGCAGCTGGGGATATGGAAACCAAATGGCAACCTCCTGTAGCCAGGTAGGAAGTCCAGTGGAAAGAAGGGGGCACCAACTCACCCACAAAACCCTCGACCCCAAATCCATCCTGCCTAGAAAATTTGCAGGAATAAAGATGAAACAGATCGAGGGAATGGCCAACCAACGACTGGCCCAACTTGAGATCCGTCCCATGGCAGAGAGCCAACCCGACGCTGATAGCCATACTCTGCCACACTTGCAGACAGGAGTCTAGCATAACTGCCTTCTGAGAGTCTTCATCCAGCAGCTGATAGAAACAGATGCAGAGACCCAGCCAAACATCAGGCAGAGCTCAGAGTCTGTGGAAAGAGTTGGGGGAGGGGAGGACAGAGGGAGGCAGAGGGGTCAGGGACACCACAAGAATAGCTAGAATCAACTAACCTGGGCCTGTGGGGGCTCCCAGAGACTACACCACCAAACACAGGCTGGACCAAGACTCCAGATGTATAGCTTGGTCTTCATGCAGGTCTCTGACAATTGGAGCAGGGGCCGACTATAACTTTGCTGACTGCCACTGGATCCCCTTCCCCTAGGTGGACTGCTTTGTATGGCCTCCATGAGAGAGGATGCACTTAGTGTGCACCCTGCAATTTGGTGTGCCAGGGTAGGTTGGTAGCCATGGAGGGCTTCCTCTTCTTTGAGAAGAGATGGAGAGAGTACTGAGGGGAAAGGTTTGTGAAGGTGGAACTTGGAGGACAGGGGGGAAAGAAGGCTGTAGTCATTATACAAAGTTAATTTAAAGAAGAGTGGTAAAAAATAAATGATAGCATTTATTGGGTAAAAAAAGATTATGAAGGAAAAGCTACAGACTTGGAAACGAAACAAAACTGGTGGTGGGGTGCAATGTAAGTCATCTGGTAAGAGTGAGGGTTACCTCCTCAATACAGTCACAGGTTTGAAAACGTATGTTGAGTACAGAGGTCATACCATCAAACATAATTCCTGATGTAGACTGTGGTCAAAGAAGTCTGGAGCTGGCTTCAACTTTAAAGGAGGAAACCTGAGGCACAGATACCATGCTGATAACAAGAAAGGGTACAGTAACAAGATATAAAGTGGAAATGTCTCATTGTGTCATGTGATGCAGAAGACCTGTGAAAGGACACGTGATGTCTGGTGAGAGTGTAAGTAGGACTCTGCAGACAGATCAGAGCGTCTGCACTGCTTGACATGCAATGCTTCTCGGGTCTCACTTCTTCCCTGATCTTCACTTCACTGAGAGAGAAGCAAGGCAGAGAACTTTACCTGGTATTCCTGCTGGTTCTGGTTGTTCTGGCTGCTGCTGACTCTTGCTAATTCAACAGAGACCTGGCTGTTTCTACTGGATCTAACCACTGGTGCTGATTCATGTTTGGTGAACTGGACTTTTGATATCCTGACACTACTGAACTGGAATGCTGGTCTCCTGACAATGGAGACTGGAATCAGCCCAAAGAACTCCTTCTAAACACATTCACATCCCCTTGTCCTATTTACCATCTTTTCTCCCCTACCCTTGGACCGGGGGGGGGGGGGGGGGGGGGGGGGGGGGGCCGCGCTAGGAAGGGGGAGGGGGCTGAAGCATTTGAGAACCCTTATTAAAGTAGGTTTTGAGAAATTGAAGCCTAACAAGATATAACAGGAAAAGGAAAGGAAGACAAAAAAGGAGACAAAAGCAAAGTGGTAAGTAACACAGGTGGCTAAGTTAGGAGCTAGTCTGAGGGATCTAGTAGACCAGTTTTAGGCCTTGACTGTGGAGTGGGTATACAAATCTATACCATGATAGAGAAAACCATGAAAACACGTATGCTGTTTGGGATAAACATGGGAAAAGAGAAAGGGATAGAGTTTTTCAGACAGTGTCAAACAAGGGACAAAAAAGGTTTTCTTTATGGGATATTAAGAATTCTGAATATTTCTTGAGTTTTTCCTCTATAAGATGCTTAAGAGTTATAGACTGCTGGAGCCAGACTGTTGCACATTTATAATCCAGCACCTGGAAGGCTAAGCCAGGATAATAACAACTTCAACACCAGACAAAACAACAAACAAATAAAAGGAAAGGGTGGCTATACTCACTGTTTCAGACTTCAAAAAACTATACCAGTGCTATGGTCTAAATGTGTCCCCACAAAATTCTTCTGTGGAGGCTTAATCCCCACTGTGGCAGACAGTGTCACAGTGTGGGCCTCTGGGAGGTGAGTGGTGACTGGGATTAGTACCCTTACACAGAGTGCGAAGAAAGGAGCTCGGCTCTTCCTTTTCTTCATGTGAAAAGCAGCTCAGAGGATACCATCCTTGTAGCAGAAAACAAGTCAACAGACACTAAATCTGCCAACACACTTGGATATGCCAGCCATCCATAAATTACAAAACTTAAGATATTTTATAATTGTGTTGAAAGATATTAAGATAAAGACTAGGCTGGGGAGACCCTAGTGCTCGCCACGCAAGTATGAGGACCTGCATTGGAATCACCAGAAACCACATTCTGGTGACATAGAAGGCCAAGGGTCAGCTGGTCTAGAAGCAAACAAAAAAAACCTATCTAAACAAGATGTCTCAGCAAAGACCAACACCCACAGTTACTGTCTGACTTTCACATATGTGCCACATCAATGTGTATACCTACACACAGACACACACACACATACAGAGAGAGAGAGAGAGAGAGAGACAGAGACAGAGAGAGAGAGACAGAGACAGAGACAGAGACAGACAGAGAGAGAGAGAGAACTAAGAGAATCTGTTCCAGTGCTCTTGAAAGACACTGCATTGTCCCTGGTCATCAATGAGTAAACCTCTTATCAATGGACTTCTTTCCAAGTTTTTGTTCAGCTCAACATTTTTCAAAACATTCCTTTCCTACATCTGTTTCTTTGATTTCTCCTCATATTTATTATTTAAGTTTTACAAATCATTTTGTACCTAAGATAGTCTTCACAGAAGACTTGCAAGTCTCTTAGGCTGTGCAAAGCTCCTGATTATAGCTATTAAGCAGAAGGATATGAGAAGCAAATGGGGACAAATCTTGAGAACAGACGTCACAGTGCAACTCTCCTTCTTTGCTGGGGACCATGGCCGTCTTAGGCCATAGCCTGAGTGTGTGGTGGAGGATGCTACATCCTCTGCAAAGCAGAGGAGATGCTTCTCTAGGTTTACAAAAGGCTTCGGTGGGTCTCAGATTCTTAGGTCCTACCCTTTGCTCACCAGGGCCTTAACTGTCATAGAAGGACTCCTTGAGTCTCCTCTCCAATTCTGTTACAATAATAAACAGAGTCAGGACAACCTGCCTAGGACAAGCTTTCTGAAGCCAACTCAACCAATGTCTTCTGTAAAATCATTACAAAGGCCTCTGATTTTTTTTTTTAATTTTTTGGGGTTTTTTATTTTGATTTTTTTGAGACAGGGTTTTTCTGCATAGCCCTGTCTGTCTTGGAACTCACTCTGTAGACCAGGCTGGACTCGAACTCAGAAATCTGCCTGCCTCTGCCTCCCAAGTGCTGGGATTACAGGCGTGCACCACCACCGCCCAAGACCTCTGATATTAATGAGTGTATTTTAAACTAGCAATTGGCTAACTTAAGTCTGACTTTTTATTAAAGTCATAGAAGTTATCAAAAGGAACAAATATAAATTTTAAATTAAAAAATGTGTAAGTGTGTGTGACTGTATGTACATTTTTTTCTTATAAAGCTTTTATAAGTCTAATGAAACAAAAGGACACGATCCATAATATTAGGAGAGGGACGGGGGGGGGGGGAGCAGGTGGGTGCGAATGGGGGTTAAGGGGGTTACTGTTTTCATCTTTTAGAGTCAACTCACTGGCAAAGCCTGAGAGCTTTCATTCTTTTTTTTTTTTTTTAAAGATTTATTGATTTATTTTATGTATATGCGTACACTGTAACTGTCTTCAGACACACCAGAAAAGGGCATCAGATCCCATTGCAGATGGTTGTGAGCCACCATGTGGTGCTCTTAACCAATGTCAGCCATCTCTCCAGCTCAAAAACTTTCATTCTTAAAAAATAAGATAAAAACAAACCAGATGTAAATGTTATTGACTTGAGTCAAAAGCAAAAGGTAGAAAACTGAGGAGGAGATAGAAAAGGGATAAGATGAAGAAATGCAAAGAAGTCCCATTATTCTCCTCTTAAGAAACAGAGGACTTAAAATGCCATGTCTAGGCAATATGAGTATTCCATTATTACCGCACAGGCACCATTCAAAGAACTAAGTAGACTGTTACATGACAGCTGATGCTGACAACAGCAGAGAATGACACTATATGAAATGAAGTCTCACTTTCTTAGTAAGAGGTAAAAAGACAGACATAATTCAAAATATATCAAGAAATACAAGTAGATTACAACAAAGAAGACCCAAGTGCCACATCAATTCACTTCTAAGAATTATCTACCAGTCCTTCTCAAATTTTCAAGTCCCTGAAGAGAAGACACTTTAAAATGATTTTTAAAAAAATTCATTCTAGAAAATCAGAATTACCCTATCAGAACCAGACAAAAACATAAGAAAACCACAGGCCAATAAATTTATTAATATTAATGAAAAATTAACATGAATAACTGCACACACACATATATACACACACATAATTATAGGCTATATCCTATGGCTAGGAACTATTTTAGGAATTGAGTCTATGAATATATAAAACCAAGCCCCTCATGACTGGCACAATCCTTCAGTTTATCTTTGTAACTAGAAAAAGCTCACTAGTAACATCTCTAGGGAAAACACTCAAGGCTTTAACAAAAGGTAATATGTAGAGAAGACCTAAAGGCAAGAGAGATGAGCCCCTTTAATGCACAGGGAGAAGAATGGTAACAGTCAGAACGAAGTAAGCCCGTGTACCAGGTACTCCAATGATGCCTCACTGACTCATTGAATATGAAGCTATAATCAGTAAAGTGACTGTTTCAATGCTGGTAATCACAGTGGAGATTTCGCTTGGGCTAAATGTCAAACAATTACTTTTAGAGTTCTAAAAACCCATGTACTAATCCTTAGAGACACAAGAAAACAAAGCATCAAGTGTTTACTGAAAAAGAAGTTTGTAATGTGTCCTAAGTCCATTTAACAAGCACTAAATTTCTGTACTTTCAGTAAGCGCTCTGTGCTTGATTTAAGAATAATCACAAAGAGTTTAGATTACTTTTACTTTTCAAGGCAGTACATTCTCAAATTCCAAATAGGAGATCAAAGCAAAAGTTAATGGAGGTTAACAAAACAGAGCTGAAAACATAAATTAGTACAGCCATTGTAGAAAGCAGTATGGATAAACACTGACAATAACACTGACAATAATCCATCAATTACACAACTGTATATCAAAGAACTACAGACGTGTTGAAGAGAAATCTGTTTTTATGCTTGCTATATATCTATATGTTCCATATTAACCAATTAGTAGAAATAATTATATCCAAAAGCAGGTTAGACAGATTTTTAAAGGGATATGCACATATGCTAGACTACATCTCAGCTATAACAAAAGGAAGCCCTTTCATCTGTTAAAACAGAGGTGGTGCTGCATTTAGCCAAGCACAGAAAAACAAGTACTACATGATTGCACACTTACATGGAATCTACAAGAGTCGATTTCATAGTTCAGACTACACGAGTGGTTACCCAAAGCTTGGGGTAGGTTAATGAAACAGGAAGGGAGAAAATCTCCTTTATGGGGTACCAATTTACTGTTCAGATACAGAGAAGCACTGGGGTACTACAGTATTCATCACTACAAATAGCAATTATGTACTACTAATTCCAAAAGCTACAAAAAAGATCTCAAGTTTCCACACAAAGAAACAAAGATTGGTCCCTCTTTCCTTTCTGCCACTGCCATGCCATCCAGACAGAGGAAGACCCGGAAACTCCACGGCCGCATGGGTAAGCACCACGAGCACCCAGGAGGCCGCATCACCACAGGATCAACTTTGACAAACACCATCCAGGTTACTTTGGGAAAGTTGCTATGAGGCACTACCACTTGAAGAGGAACCAGAGCTTCTGCCCAACTGTCAACCTGGATAAATTGCGGACGTTGGTCAGCGAGCAGACTCGGGTCAATGCAGCAAAAGGTAAGATGGAGCTGCTCCCATCGTTGATGTTGTTTATGTATATACATATGTATATATACACACACACATATACACATATAATCTGATTTAAATACTATGTAATGTATATACATATTGGACATTACATTGTACCCCATTAATATGTATAACTCTAAGGTTTGAATATTAGTTAAAAAATGAATATATTAAAACTTATGTATATTGACTCTCAGCTATAAAAGGACTCAGCTGACTCAGTCTTCAATTGGCCTTCTTCCTCCCTATTCTAAAGGCAATCAATTTCAGGCAATCAATCTCACTGAACATTTGAATGGGACTAATGAGAGAAAAAGACTGAGTGTCAAATTTTACTTTAAATTTACACACACATGACTAACAGCTACTGCACTAACAGGGACAACTGCATGTATTACTACTTTTGTAGGACACTAGAGTTTTATTATCTAGTATGGTAGTCAACTTTTTTATATTTTCCCACAAATGTTCTGAAAATAAGCACCACAATGTGCTTATTCAAAGCAGTAGTAAGACTCTCCCCCATGCTGACCACAGGGGCTCACTTAGCTACCGTATGCAGCTCCGTGCTTGTTCATTTGATACAGCAGAATCTGACAGAAGCCCATAAAACCCTCCACTAACGTGCCTAAGAACTCTCCTTTGCCTCTTGAGTATTAATGCTTTATTATTTTTGGAGAAATGCTATTTATTAACTATAAATTTAAACAATTATGAAGTACAATCATGGTAACAGACCTGGGTAATTATTTAGGAAGTTTTTAATATCACTCTTTTCTACATACTTTATATAAAAATCAACTTGATTCAGACAGACTTAAATATAAAAACAAAACTCTTAAAAGTTCTGTGAAAAATATGAGATAAAGTAGTTCTTAACTCAAACACCAAAAAACATGAAGCATAAAAGAAAAAAAATCACCTGGCATGGGGTGAAGCTACGGTGTGCTTTTAATTTTAATCCCAGCACTCAGAAAGCGAAGGGAAGCAAGTCTTAGTAGGTTTGAGACCAGCCTGGTCTACTTAGCAAGTTCCAGACAAATGAGGGCTACAGACCCTGTCTCAAACAAACAAACAAACAAACACCCTACAACAACAACAAAAAAAAAAGAGAGAAAAAAAGTAAAACGAATTAATGAATCAAATATCATCAGTTAAAACTTTCTTCAAAACCACTGATAAATATAAAAAGGCAAGCAAGTCCATGGTTGGGATATAATATCTACAATTCTATTATCTAGCATCTGACAAAAAACTAATAGAATACATGTAAGCTATCGTTTAACCTCAATAATAAGCAAATAACATAATTTCTTTTAAATGGATAAAAATTTGGGCATATACTCCACAAAAAAAAAAAATCACACCAATGATACACAGTTAAAAATATATTCAATGTAATTAATTATAGAAATGCAAATGAAAGCCAGAACAAGATACCTAATCACACATATATATTAAAATGGCTAAAATGCATTCCTGAGTGTAGGCTACCAAAATCAGGAACAAAGGAAACTGCCAAAGATTAGTACAAGGACTTTTTAAAGCTGCACACCCACTTTAGAAAACAACTCATCAGTATCTTACAAAGTTAACCATACAGAAGCCGGGCGGTGGTGGTGCACACCTTTAATCCCAGCACTTGGGAGGCAGAGGCAGGCGGATTTCTGAGTTTGAGGCCAGCCTGGTCTACAGAGTGAGTTCCAGGACAGCCACACTACACAGAGAAACCCTGTCTCAAAAAAAAAAAAAAAAAAAAAAACAAAGCCAAAACAAACAAACAAACAAAGAAAAAACAAAACAGAAAGTCAACTATACAAATGCTATGAAACCTGACAATAACATTCTCAGGTATTTGCCCAAGTGAAATGAAAATATATGTGCACAAATTTCTGGCAGTTATAATAATCCTGCACTAGAAGCAACCAAATTTCTATCAACTTATTACTGGGTAGACACACTGTGTGCACACCCCACACAGCAAACACGATCAATTCAGCAATCAAAGAGGGCAGTGACAGGAGAGTGCTGGGAAAGGCAGGCCTAGAAGGCACACAGCCTGCTCCCTCCAACTCTGCATCACAGAAAAGGAAAACACACAAACAAAATAAACCAGTGGTTGCCAGAGAACAAAAAACTTTTGAGGGTAAAGAGAATTCTGTTTCTTGATTGGATGTCTATGTGTATACATTTATCACAACTCAGTGAATTTCAAGATGTATAAATTTCACTTCTAAAAACAATAAATTTTTAAGTATTATAACTAAAATCTAACAACATTAATATCTAAACACTAAGTAAAATAAAATGATTCCCCCAAATAAAGCTTTCCTGGCATTTTTTTTAATAGCAGGAATATGTTCATGCCTAATTACAAGAGAGAGAGAGAGAGAGAGAGAGAGAGAGAGAGAGAGAGAGAGAGAGAGAGAGAGCTTGCAGTAGACCACTGTGCTTTTTGAGAACTAGAAAAGGCAACGGAATTATAAAAACCATATTCACGAGACAGCAAGACTTCATACTACCCGAACTACACTTAACTAGGGCATTTTCCATTCTGGACTCAGACCAGAGGGTAAGCTTCAACCCACTCGTGCAGAACATGGATGAAGATCAGAGAAGCCAGGAGAGGGTGTTCATGCAGGGCTGGAGTATGGAAACTGTCAGCTTACAGGAATTCAGAGTTCTTAGCTTCTATTTCCTCTAGGAAATTTAAAACCATGTAGGGCCCAGGAAGTAGTGTGATCTATCTTCTTAGGAGGCTATGGCTGAAGGATGAGTACAACAATAACACAGCAATATCCTGTCTCTTAGCCTCCTCTTAGCTTAAGATGCTTGCTCCCATTTCCACCTGCCTGCCTGAAAAAAATGAGCATTCCGTTATGGTCTGGATACGATGTGCTACCAAAAGGCTGTGATGTGGAAGGCACGGTCCCTAGCTGGGGCTTCCAAACACAGGTCATCAGAACAGCAGAACTCTGACCTGATTGATGGATTATCTGATGGCATTATTGGAAATAAATTTTTAGAGGTCACTGGAGAGGACTATCATTGTTAGACCTCTCTGTCTGTCTTTGTTTTCCTTAGATGAGTAGTTCTGTTCTATCAAGCCCTCTCCACCAAGTTCTATTTCACCTCAGAACCTAAACAAAGGATCCAGCCAACCACTCACTGACAAGGCTGCTGAAACTGTGAGACAAAATCAGTCTTTCCTTAAGTTGTTTCATTCAGGTATTTTGTTATAGCAATGAAAAAGCTAACATGCTCTCTGGCAGAAAACCAGGATTGACATTCATTTTAAAATAATAAGGCATAAATAAAACAACAAACCAACTTGACCTAACTGGTATTTACAGAACACCTTACCCAACAACATTCTTTTCAAATACATGTAAGACGTTTACCAAGATCATATTTGGACCTATAAAACAAGTTTCAATTAATTTAAAACAATCATCGCACTGGAATTAGATTAACAGAAATATCTCTGGAAAACTCCCAAATATTTGGAAACTAACAAACTTCTCAATAATCTCAGATCACAGAGATACCAGAAGCCAGACACAGTTGTGTTTGTCTGAAGTCCCAGATACTCCTAAGAGTGATAAACAGCCCAGGGATTAGAGGCTAAGCTGGAAAAAGAAAAAAACACGTTGCCCTCAGCCCAGGGATTAGAGGCTAACCTGGGAAAAAAAAAAAAAAAAAGGAAGAAAAAAGAAAAAAGAAAAAAAACCTGCCCCCCAAATAGAAAAATCTAGAAGTCAACATTTAAGCAGTCAGAATTTCTAGTATGCTTACAATGAAAAAATCAAATGACTTCAGCTTCTAGCGTGAGAAGTTAGAGAAAACAAACTGTACCCAAGAAAGCAAGCAACAAGCAGAGAGAAGGAAGGAGGCTTTTAAAAATAGAAAAAGTACGCCAGGCAGTGGTGGTGCACACCTTTAATCCCAGCACTTGGGAGGCAGAGGCAGGTGGATTTCTGAGTTCGAGGCCAGCCTGGTCTACAAAGTGAGTTCTAGGATAGTCACAGCTACACAGAGAAACCCTGTCTTGAAGAAAAAAAAAAAAATAGAAAAAGTAGAAGAAATCAGTTAAACTAGAGGTTGGCTACGAGACTCCAGTAAATTAATGTCTAGCTAAGCTGCTAAGGAACAAAGAATCCTCAAATTAGTAGATCAGGAATGATTGAGCAGTGGTTCTCAATCTAGGGATCTCTACTCCTTTTGGAACCAAACAACCCTTTCACAGGGGTTGCCTAAGACCATTAGAAAACACAAATATTTACATTATAATTTATAACAGTAGCAAAATTAGTTATGAATAGCAATGAAAACAATTTTATGGTTAGGATCACCACCCCCAAGAACTGTATTAAAGGGTCACAGCATTAAAAAGGTTGAGAACCACTTTACAAGGATATTAAGACTCACTGTTTTTTCTACAGATACTAAAAGAATCAAACATACACACACACAAATTACAACCAACATTCTGACAGTGACTTCCTTGAAAAGCATAGCATAATCATACAGTCACATGGCCAACAACTAATAAAAAAACAAAGCCTAGCAGGCCAATAACCAGCCAGAGAGGCAGCTGGGCAGTAGAACATGGGAACCTAGTAGAACATAGGCCCTAGGTGTCATCCTCAGCACCACCAAGATCAAACTCCCAACTGATTTATGCTCAGGAAATGTAATATGAAGTACATTTCAAAGCAAAACATAAATTTAGAAAACATAATTTAAAAAAATCGTAGACTTTACTTAATTATTGATTGTTATTACTAATTGATTATACAGACTAGCATATTTTTTCCAACAAAAAAAAGCATAAACTCTATTGAATTTGGTTATCAACACAAATTTGCTATCATTCTACTTATATTCTATTCTTCTGAAGGCTATCAATTTTCAAGTTGTAATTCTCATCATCTTAAAAATTAAAAACTTTTGTGTTCAACAGTCATAATAGATAAATTATTCTGAAAACACGGAAGAGAATAAGCACATTAAAACAGAACACTACAGAGCAGCACTGACATGAACACATGCCAACGAGTTACAGGAAGAGACCTGCTTGCCCTGCAGTGGATGCTACAGGTCTGCACAATCATGGCTACAAGTGTGACAGCCTCACAGGCCCCAGAAGACTAACAATGGCTTTTCTGGGTGACAGGATTTTCAGTAGCATTTTAAATTCTTAATCTGTGCTTTTTGTTGTTGTTGATTCTGCTTTTCTCAAGTTTCTATACATTTATGGATGAGCTACATTTATAACTGAGAGTTGAAAATTAAGAAAGTAAGTCAACTACTTAAGATTAAACTATATTTTAATAGAAAGGATACATTCCTAGGCGGGCAAATGGCTTACTCTATAGGTACAACTTTATTTGTGCTTATTTCCTAAATACAAAAAACGTTTCGAGCCAGGGATGGCCTATACCTGTAATCCCAGCACCAGAGAGACTGGTGAAGGAGGACAGCGTGCCTGGAGACGAGTCTGAGCTTCACAGCAAGGTCTCTGTCTCAAGATAATCCAATACCATCACCAACAAGGGACGCAGGTTCTATTTTTATTTTCTACTATTTACAATAAAAATTTAAAAATTAATTATTAGATTAAATACAAACTCTTTTAAAATGCAGAGAATTTGGTAGGCATGGTGGCGTCTACCTTTGATTCTAGCACTCACAATATAAAAGTAAAAGTGATTTTGTCCAAAAAAATTATTTAAAATACAGAGCGTTTGTCATTGTTGTTGTTTAAGAAAAAAAAATCCTTTAGAGGCTGGAGAGATGGCTCAGTGGTTCAAAGCACTGGTCGCTCTTTCAGAGGACCCAAATTCAATTCGCAGTACTCACATGGCAACTTAAAACCATCTGTATCTCCAGTCCCAGGGTATCTGATATTCTTCTGACCTCCAAAAACTCCCACACACAGTACACAGACATACATGTAAGCAAAACATCCATATAAACAAAATAAAAATAAAATTTTAAATAGTCCTTTTAGAAAATTAAAAGCAATAATAAAAACTCACTACCAATGACTTCTCTTTGCAGAGTGATAGGACAAACTTAAAATAAGTAGAATTATTTCATGAATTATACAACTAAAGTGATAACTCATAATTAAAATTGTGAGAATAGATTGTTTGGGATTATTTAACATTTTCAGAGTAAATCATGCAGAAAACAGAATTTCTTTACTTAATTCATAGAAATTACATATGTCAGGGTTATTACAATGGTTGTAAAGCAACTTATAAATGCCATTATGTAATTAAGCCAATTAAGTATTAAACTGTTCTTACACTTAAAAGTGTTAGGTGAATAGTTTTTTACAATTGAGCTCAGAAAAGAAAACCTGCAGCTGCAGTTAGCTGAAGCACTGTCTACAAGGAAAGGACACTCCGAAGAGAAGCCTCATGCATCTGCAAGTAATGAAAGAGTCACAGAAACAGCTCTGCTAGAAAATGTGAAACTTTTACAAATAATTTGCTCCCTACAATGTTTTATTAAAACATTCAGAGGAAATAAAGAGTTTCGCTGACATAGCAGAGCAGTAAAGCCAAGGAGAGGAAGCATTTCATGTGGTGCTGAGGAGACAGTGAGAAAGGAAGGAACCACCCTCTTCTTTTAGTAACAATACCTGTCTGACATGTCTGAGTATCACTGACAAATTACACTTACTTCCATATTTCTAACAATCCTGAAATCAACACATAATTGGTTTATAATGATCAACTAGAGAGGCTATTCCCAGTGGGGAAAGCATAACTATCCACAGCGACAGCTTCATCTGAGATGCCTGCTATAAGGTTCCGGGGGCTCCTTCTTGAGATGCCAGCCTGAGCTTTCTGGTTCTTCTGTTCTCTCCTTTTTTAACTAGTTACAAGGCTGAGATTCACTCTCAGGTACCCGTACTTGAAATCCTACAATTTAGGTCCTTAAGAGTCCTATATAAAAATGTTAAAACCTGGATTTCTGAGTTCGAGGCCAGCTTGGTCTACAGAGTGAGTTCCAGGACAGCCAGGGCTACACAGAGAAACCCTGTCTTGAAAACCCAAAACCAAACCAAACAAACAAACAAGCAAACCCTAAGTCTCTAGGCTGAATTCACATCAGTTTGAACTCCCTCCAAACTATAAATGTGTACATATCAACTAGCCCTTCAACAGCTGTAGAGGTAGAGGGGTAGAGAGGTTATGTCCTAAGATTCATATCACATGTTAAAACTTTAACATAAAACTTTATATGTTAAAGGACATAATCCAAGTCCTTCCTATCCTTGGGGTACAGTTTACAGTACAGGCAAAAAGAACAATCACTCACGAACTCAAGCATAACGCTAGCACCAAAAGGTTGAGCTAGACAGGAGGATCTCTACCTCCACCGTGGACCAGTCTGAACTATATGCTAATAAGACTTCCCAACACAATACCCACCCACCCACCCCCCAAAAACCCCTACCATTAAAAAAAATTAAGGCTAAAGTAGACATATTTATAAATTCACAGAAAAAGGTACTGAAAGCTACACGTCCAACTGTTAATAGTTATTTCTGGAGAAAGACATGGGCTAGAAATAGAAATGTATATTCAGTGTTGTGACAAATACCTATAATCCTAGTACTCAGAAAGCTGAGACAGGAGGATTATCATGAGTTCAAGGCCAGTCTAGACTGGGTTACTACAGTAGGAGATTCTATCTCAACAAAAACAGAGACCGGCCGTCACTTACAGGATTCATCTGTCAAAAAGATTGGAGAAGAGCTACATACATGACAGTCAAGTGAAAACTAAATGCCATTTTGCATTTGCAGTCACTAGAGTGACTATCATATCTTATCAGAACAGAAGCAACACACGCATCTGGTCTACAAAATAAAAAATACTAGTGAGTACACGCCGCCTCTGCAACTAGCTGCCTTAGAATACTACTGTCACTAGAGGGAGTTTTTGAGTATTCCCTCCCTAAAACTGCATCCACTCTCATACTACAAACACCCTTCCAACCTTAGCCTTGCTGCCACAGTTACGCCTGCTAGCAGAACTAGAAACATCATTAATATATGTTTATACAATCTGTTATCATAAATTGTCTAGTTTCTTACATTTAATTCTGAATTTTGTTTTTCTTAAGAAATAATCACATATATAATACATGTACATATTATACATCACTCACACACATATGTTCACACACTCATATATACACTAAGACAGACACAGACACACACACTCACACACACACACACATACATTTACATTTCACTGGGGTTCATATCTGACCTCCTTAAGAAAAATAATAGCTTCCCACCAGAAAAGCACTCTAAACTAAACAAACTGGCTTATTATCACTGTAAACAGAATGTGCAAACTTTGAGGTAAGGATTGACAAAAGGAAAAATTTTATAAAACTACAGTTTTTAAAAATATAAAAGGCAGACACTACACTACCAAAGCAGCACAATCCAACTTTACCGCCAAATGCAGTTATCAAGTGTCAGCAAGTCAATTTTAACAGTTTTGAATTTGCCTGTGGCTTCAGCATTGTAAAATATAAACAACAATCAAGTTCACCCTAAACTTTTCTCCAGTTTATTTTTCAAATATTGAGAAAAAATACTGAGAATGATCAAAATCCCCTACAAAATATGAGTATGAATCCATAAAATTGAAAAATAAGACTATAAGCACATAAAGCATTTTATTTTCCACCCTTTCCCTCAGGTCACTTCTCCCTTTCCCATAATTATTAGATTTCTAGTATTATTCTAGGACTTCCTTATACTGAAGACCAACACAGGCTTTATGTAGTCTCTCTCTCTCTCTCTCTCTCTCTCTCTCTATATATATATATATATATATATATATATATATACACACACATACATACACACAAGTATGGACACATAGAAAATTAGTTACTACACTCTCTCTTAAAGCATACAACAGCACACAATTCAGCTTTTTTTCACTGTATGACAATTTTTGTGTTCTTTTTTCCCAGGTGATCATGCTAGTCCTTCAAGCTAACAAAATGGCACTAAATTACTTGGCACATAGTTTCTTTCTCCTAAGATTTTAAAACAAACCAGATTTGAAGTGTTCCACGGGATTCAGAGACAGCCATGAATTAAGTTATATCCTATTCATTTCTTTTCAATCAGATATGAAGAGGGATGGTCTGCAATCTTTCTTCTTTAATAGCTTTTAAAGCTACAACAATGCAATCAAGGGAAATTACCTTTCAGGTGATTTCGGGGATCGGTGCCCTAGTCAAATCAACAATGCCTGTAAAAGTTTCTTCTTGTGCTTTTCTTTCACTGCAATAGAAAACACCGGAGTTTGTTGTTGCTGTTGTTTTTAAAGCGTCTAGAAAGCCTTTTAGTTGTGTGTGGTTCAGTATTGTAATGTCAAAACACACGACCTGATCTGTCATCTGTCAGGTCAGAGGCCAAAGCTCTTCCTTCATCTTTCAGGATTCTGCTGACTACCTCGAACTTCCACAGCGGCAGAAAACACCCACGGAGATATAAACTTCGTGGAGCTACTACCGGTACCGGGAGAGCCAAGACCACATCCCGGGACGGCCAGCCCCACAGGCAGAGCGCGGCCCACGCGGCTCAAGTCGGACGCCCGGGGCCCAGCGCAGACCGCAGACCGAGCCCCGGAACCACGACCACTAACGGAACCAGCGCTGGGCGGCGGCGGAGGCCGCTCGGACCGCGGATCGCGGCGCGCGCCGGCCGCCGAGAGGGCGGGGGCTCCGCGGAGGAGCTGGCCGCCCCAGCGCCCCATTGGGCGCCGCTCCAAACGTGCCCGAGTGGTGACAGGAATAAAGTGGGTCACAAGGCCTAGCGGGTCCCGGGCGCGAGCGCTCTCGGCGGACGATTCGGCCTGCCCCGCGCTGCCCCGTGCCTAGTCTCTAGCGCGATGTGGCCCCGGTTTCCCCGGGCCGCGGGGCCCACCGCGCCCCCCTGCCCCGCAGGTAACCCCGGCGGCCCCGGGACACTTGGCGCAGGCCCGGCTGAGCGCGACTCCCTGGAGCTCCGCGCTCTACGCGTCTACCTCTCCCGACCTCCGGCCGCAGCTCCCGCCTCCCGGCCTGGCCGCCACCCCCCCTCAACCCGGCCCCCGGCCCCCGGCCCCACACACTGCCCCCCGCGCCCTCCCGCGTCCTCACCGTGCCTGAGGCTTCGGCTTCCTCCCTCCCCCGCCCGGGACTCAGCCCGCGGCGACTCTCGACTGTCAAGCAGCGATAGCCAGGAAACGCCACGGCTCCGGGAGCCAGCAGCACCCGGGGCGGCGAGTGCGCGCCCCCGACCCACCCCTCAAAATTCACCGCTACTGCCGCGCTCCTCCCCCTCCCGGCCTTCCCCTCCTCCACTGGCTGCGGGAGCACGCATGCGCCACCCAGGCCAGTTGCCAGCCGCGCGTCCGGCCGAGGCCCACCCGGTGGAGCGCACTCACCGGGAGCGCGCGCGCGGCGGCGGCCAGATTTCCTTCGCGCTCTCGCTGTCCCGGGTTTCCTCTCTCCAGCCGGTAGCCGCCAGCCGAATCCGTGATTGCGCTCCCTCCAGGCGCATGCGTCGTGGGCGCGGGGCTCCGCGGCCGGCTGGGCTCTTCACTCGCCCCTCCCCTCGCGGCCGTCTTCCCCAGCGCGCCGGGCGCGCATGCGACTTTCCCCGTTAGGCAGACCCAAGCCGCGGCGCGCGGCGCTACGCCTGGGGATCCCGGGCAGCCGAGGAAACCCCACTCCCGCAGGCCGGCGTGAGCTCGCTCCACGGCCGCAGAGGGAAGCCGGGATGCCCCGAGGCCCCCTTCCCAGCGCAGGCCGGGAGGCGGGGCCTAGCGGAGGGTGCGGCCGCCCGCAGCGGCTTGGGCGGCTCGCTAGGCTCGCGCTGCTCGCGGTTCCCCGGGATACCGTGCTCCGAACCAGTAGGAGCCGCTGGCTGGAGTGGTGTCTGTCCCTGGGAAAGCAAAGAGCTTGGCCTACACCAAGTTAGACTTCTCCAGCCCAACGCTGGGTTTCCTCTCCTGGAAGTGCGCGGGCGGCCTGGGACTCGGTTTCCTGGCTCCTAGAGACATGCTAGGCTGGCTGCTCACCAGAGATGGGCCTGGGCGACCCAAGTGACCTCCGCTGTAGCCCGGGAAGCAAAAGTCTGGATGCGTTTGCTCCTTTTATGAAAAGGCAGGAGACACTGCAAAAGATGAGCACAGCGCTAGGGTTGAACCAGGACCCTAGTTTACACTGGTTTCTTAGCTACTACGCCCGAATTACTGGGAAAGAAGCCTGTAGAGTCCTAATTCATTGCAATTTTCTTTTAAAAATCAACTCGCACAGCAAACAGAAGGCAATAAATGAACCTATACTCGTTAGCTCCAAAAAAATCCTCTCTCCAAGGTAATGTCTGTCTCAGTAGGAATTAAATTCTTGGTGTATTTTCAGAAAAAAAAAAAACTTCAAAACTAGGGAAATTAGCTGTGTTCTCCTCAGCAATGTGAACTCGGAGGAAGGAGAAATCTCAAATTTCTGGCTATTCCTGCCTATGTAGCCAGAACCCTGTCTGGAGAACTTTTCCTTGGCAATCTTTGTTCCGTTTCGCCATCGAAAGGCTCTTAATGCATCTGCTTCTCGGGTTCATGTCCTTTGAACTTACCCATTCTCCACTCAGTCCTTGTGGTCCAGGCAGGACACTGTGGAGGAGGAAACCTTAGGTTGTCTGTCTCAGGATGGCAATCACTGCCAAGAAGACTGTTTTCCAATGAACTTGATTCTGGAAAAAAAAAAAAAATCTTTTCTTGTGTGACTAATGAGAGCAGAAAACAGATTAAAACATGGTGATGTAGCCCAAATGCATGAGCGCTGAAATCGATATGGGCTAGATTCCTTTGGAAATTTCAGTTAAAGTAATCAATAAATTCCTGAATGTGTTTGTTTTATTGCTTAAAACCAATAAGAGCTTTTCTGCCACCTACAAGTAAGCGTCTTGATCACTGGTAGGTAGTAAAAAAGAGGGCGTGAGGTAAGGTTAATAAGGCTGGTAAATAGGTTGCAGCCAAATGAATTTGAATGCTTTTCCTGGGTCGAATCTTTTGGTTTTATTTAGTCTCTTTTTCTGTTATAGCTCCTCTAGTATACACACACACACACACACACACACATATATGCATTTCTTCAAAATGACCTTTGCTCCCTTTAATGGTTTCATTGTCCTCTTAGTCACCTGTGACTCCTCCCTCCCTCACATTCTCTGTTTAATTATTTACCAAGACCTGTTGATAATCCCTTGATTTTCTGCTCAGTCCTCTGTCACTGTTGGACTATTTCCCACGGTCCAGTTTACAACTTTTCCCCCATTAATAAAAAGGTTTTTTTTGTTTTTCACTTCCGAACTTCAACACTATGTTTCCAGCAAATAAAAATTTTGCCTCATAGTTTCATAAATCCTGAATCTAGGTTCCCAGTTCTAAACCACTGCCTTAAACTCTGTGTGCCTTGCTGTCATTCAAACTAAGTGTTTCCGGTTCTCTTTTCAACTGTCTTTTCATCAAGCTATTCATCTGTAAAATGATGTAACTTCAACTTATTCATCTGTAAAAAACAAATATAAACTGCAGATAATAGTCTCAGTTCATAGGGCAGTTGAGAGGCGCTGGGTAAGGATACTACCTGCTCTGTAAATCCCATCTCAAGCATTGGCCACTTTCAGTTTTGAAATTAAAATATGATTACATCATTGCCCCCTTCCCTTTCCTCCCTCCAGTCCTTCTCAGTCATTCACCTTGCTCTCCCCCCAAACTCGCGGCTTCTATTTCTCTAACTGGCGCATGTGTATTCCCAAATACTACACACAACCCACTTAGTTTGTATAATGTCATACTGGATAACCAATTTAAGGGCTCTTCTCTGGGGAAGACTTTCCCCCAGTTTTAGCATTCCTCAGTTGCCTGCAGTTTTGCATCAAAGGTTTACCCTTCCACGTTAGCGTGTCTCCTTGGTGTCTTGCCTTACTTAGCCATACTGTTGAGACTTCATGGGTGGGGCTTCTCTGACAGTTGTGGAGGACACAGTGTCACAGCAAACACTCCTGGTTTTATTGTATTTCTATTTGAGTTGGAAGATCCAGACATGCAAAATAGTACTGCCAAGGTTTTTACAATTCCATGGCTCTATTATTCAGATTCTTTCTGGTCCTTTTAAAATAGAGGGAATTTCAGTAATGTATGTAGCATTAAGGAATTCATAGTCAAAAGTATAGGCTTAAAATGTTAGTAATTACCTTAAGCTGAGGGACACTGAAAGTCAACAGATTTACCCATATCTCAAGTATGCCCCTTAAAACAAGAATATTTTGCTATTGTGAGTGGTTAATAGTGGTGTACACTTGTAATTCTAGCAGGACCCCGTCTTTTAAAAAAAGGACGTGTGAGAGCAGTTATGGTGTTCCTTCTAAAACTCACATTTTCAGTTCATCCGAGGGCTCAATCATGGCCACAATGCCTTGTTTGATCCACCCCATGCCTGCCCTCCAACCTCACAGCCTGCCATTGAGTCCTGTGACATTCCAGAAACATCTTTCCAATCCCTTGCTAACCTCTGCCTACATCAGGCAGAGGCATGCTGTGAACCTTTACCCAGTGCTCCTGTACCTGTTCTTAAGCCTGCCTCCTCGACTTTCAAGTGTCAAAAGATCTTGCATATATTTGTTCAATGTTCTGTGTTTTTAACCATTTCCCCTACTATCAGATGATACACTATTTTATTTACTATTTGCTTACGGCATTTATTTCAATACCTGAGGTGACTAATTGACCAAGTGAATGAGATTAGAGGTAAAACCTGCTAGGAAGAGGTTTATATCCACAACTGTGATTGGAGGAAGATTGTCAAGCAGTAGCTTTAGATTTATATAAAATCATGAAGGAGGGATGAACTAGACTTCATTGGGGAAGATCATGTGACCAGGACTGTTGTCCTAACAGGGTCCACAAGAATGTGGAACACTAGTATAGGTAAAACAACTCTGTATATGAACGTGTGACTATAATAAAGGTACTGCCTATCTAAGAATGTGTGTCACTCTGAATACAGAGATCTACCAGTTGTGTAGGAGTGTATAACACTAGAATAGATGTCATTGTAAGAATATGTCAGACTGTTGAGAAAGCCACTGCCTGTGCAATATGTGTAACACTGTAAAAGAGGGCGACCCCACCAGTAGATGGTGCGGAGTGCAGTCCAAAGCAGGGAGCACAGAGCACCAAGTGTCTCACCTTCGAAATAACTACCAATGTGTGACGCCAGAAACAACCTCCTCCTCTTCCTGTGTGTGTGTGTGTGTGTGTGTGTGTGTGTGCTCACTAAGGATCAAAGCACTCCATTCCTGAACTACATCTCCAGTTTTTGGCTCTCGACCTGAGACAAGTCTCAATATGTAGCCCAGGCTGGCTTCGAACTTGTGTTCTCCTATCTCTGTATCTCTGGCGTCATATCTTCTTGGGTACTGTTCTTTTCCTCCCCCCTTTCCCCCATTTCATGTGAAGTGACCATGGCTTCAGTAGCATCAGCTAGAGAAATGGACGGTGTCTCTAAACACCTTTAGAATCTAAAGGGAGACGATAATGCCATCCATGGGCAGATTTGTCAGTATCACCCAGTACTTACCAAACAGGAAGAAAGACTCGACGAGACACTGCTGGATAGGGGTGCATGGAACTAAATCAAAGCACACTTTCCCATCACTTGACATGGTGAGGATGTAATATTTCTCATGATTTGACTGACTGAAAGTACTTTCTGAGCTGGAATCATCTGACACAGAAAAAGGAAATTTAAACAGCAAGAAGACTAGCTTCTTGGGGGTAGGGGGTCGGGGGTAGGTGGACTAAGAGATCAGCAGGGCTAAACCTAATCTCTGTCCATGTTGAGCAATGGACTATGCCATGGGAAGCTGACCCAGTTTCTAGGAGAACTCAGCATGCCTCATTAAAAAACAAGTTCTTGAATGCAATATGAACTTCACGCAATCTAAATGTATTCCTCTTCTCCAGGTCCCACTTCCAGGTCCCACTACTATGGAGATAGAGCCAGAAAGGGAAGAACAGGCTAAAAAAATACAATTTGAGGATAGCCTTGGCTACATAGCTAGACCCTATCTTAAAGCAACATGTTCCATCTTCTGAGTTCTTTGAATTCAATTCTGACTTGGAGCTGAAACTGGAATTTCAACTTGGGTAGATTTAATAACCCGTGTGGGGTGAGGTGAACGCAGTCAGGTTCAGGGATTTGCTGCATAATGCATCTGGGGTGTTAAAGCCCATGCCAGCCACCTAGGCATCTCATTAAAGTGAACATTCAGCCCAGCGAGTCTGGGTAGGGTCAGAGATTATGCATTTCTAACGAGTTTCCTGGAAATGACAATAACACTAGGAGCAAACTTTAATACCATGTTATAAGTAGAGAAAGAGATTTCAATAGCACGCACTTGTCAAGGATTGTTAAAAATACTAGAGTGAGTTAGAAAGTGTCCACTTTTATAAGGCACAATTAATAAGTATTGGCAATTAGAAACTGTTGTTTCTGCCCTATCAAACCATTCAGCATAGTGAAGAATATTACATGTCAGTTTTCTCAGACTTACAAATATCTATCTATATTCTAATGAAATGACAGATGCCTTTATAAAGTAGTAGAGGCCTGTGACAATAAGCATTGTCCCTACTAGAACAATGTGTGTACACCTTGTGGAAGAGGCTAGAATCACACACAACCATCCTATTCTTATATACGACATGTGTACGGTTTTTACAAATGTTAAGTCTTCAGAACTGTGTCTGTGTATAAACCTTTACTACTGTCTTTTGGTGGATCGGAGTTAAGAAGGAAAAGTTTACCTTTTATTTTAGCTATCCTGTTCATTTTAACATTAAAAATAAGTGGACAGCTATGAGAGGGAGGAGGGGAGGGGAGGAAAGGGGAGGGGAGAGGAAAAGGGAGGGGAGGGGAGGAGAGGAAAGGGGAGTGGAGGGGAGGGGAGGGGAGGGGAGTGAAGGGGAGGGGAGAGGAGAGGAGTGGAAAAGTGAGGGAAGGAGAGAAGAAAAGGGAGGGAGGGGAGGAGAGGAGAGGGGAGTGGAGGGGAGGGGAGTGGAGGGGAGGGGAGGGGAGAGGAGAGGAGTGGAAAAGTGAGGGAAGGAGAGAAGAAAAGGGAGGGGAGAGGAGGAGAGGAGTGGAGAGGGGAGGGGAGAGGAGTGGAAAAGGGAGGGGAGGGGAGGGGAGGGGAGAGGAATGGAAAAGGGAGGGGAGGGGAGAGGAAAAGGGAGGGGAGGAGAGGAGTGGAAAGGGGAGGGGAGGAGAGGAGTGGAGAAGGGAGGGGAGAGGAGGGGAAGGGAGAGGAGAGGGGAGAGGAGGGTAAGGGAGAGGGGAGGGGGAGGGGAAGGGAGAGGAGAAGAGAGGAGAGGAGAGGAGAGGAGAGGAGAGGAGAGGAGAGGAGAGGAGAGGAGAGGAGAGGAGAGGAGAGGAGAGGAGAGGAGAGGAGAGGAATGGTTCAGGTAAGATCACTGACTGCTCTTCCAGAGGACCTGGATTCAGTTCTCGGGTATCTCCTGGCAGCTCACGCCTGTCTGTAAGTCCAGTTGCAGGGAATTTATTCTGGGCTCCTCGAGCACCAGGCATAGCTGATATGCAGAGTAACAAGCAAACAAAATACCCATACACATAAAATAAATAAAATTTAAAATAAAAGGAAAAGATTATATTATGAAGATGTTTTACACTTGGTTCCACTTTGGAGGAAAACTAATGCCCATGTTTAGCTGGGTGAGTAGCCCAAGAGTTGCATCATGACTTCACTACAATGAGGCTCTTTCTTTTGTCCCACAGTTGTTTGTATTCTGAACAAGAATTCAGGAATTGAATGACGTTAACTAGTTGATACTATTTTCCTAGAAGACAGACTTGAAATATATCAATGTAGGGTCTGTAGAGATGATTCCCGGGTAAACTGCAAAGATGAGCGCAGTAGTCCAGAAGCTCAGCACCCACGTCACAGCTGGGCGTGGTGTGCCTGTGAAGCCAGCTCTGGGAAGCCTAGTGCAAGCACCGAGTGAGGGAACGGGCAGTCCGGCTCTTCTAGGAGAGGCCCTAGCTCAGAGGTAGAGGGCAGTTGAACAAGACACCCAAGACTGACCTCTGACCTCCACATGTGCGTTCCCAGGCAAGCACACCTCTACACACATGGGTGCACACATACAGAATGTCTTCATTTAATTTATGAAGCCACATTTATTTCCTTCCTTGTGTCTTTTTGGAAGTGATTAGGCAAAACAGAGGACTTAAAATATTTGCCAGGTTTTGTCCAACATTTTTGTCAGAAAAAAATAAGTCACAAAATATTAAGGAGTAAATACTCATATTTGCAAGAGACAGTATTCTTAACTACCTGAAAATTTTTCAATTAAGATGCAGGCTATAATTCTTACATAAGAATGAAAATAATGTCCATTCCTTTGTATCTTATAAAGTCAACAGGAAATAAAGCATTCAATACACATACTGTAAAGCTATTTATTAACTGGTTCTACTTGGCCTCGGCGTCACTGCCGGAGCTATCACTGTCATAAATGGAGATGCTTCTAATGGAAGATTCCATCATATCTGCAATGCCCTTTTTGGGGTTTTCTTCCAAGTCAGTCTGTATTGCTCCAACTTCTGATAGTTTCCATTCAAGTTCTACAATAGATAAAAACCTATCATTAAACTGGATGAAAATCTTGGAAAAATTGAAACAGAAGTTGACCTTGTTAAAATTAGCATGGGATCACTTCTCGGCCTTTTGGCCGAGATCAAGTGTAAAATTAGAATGGAAATTGAGGCTGGTGAGATGGCTCATCAGGTAAAGGTGCTTGCCACCAAGTCTGACAGAAAACCCGAGGTTGATCCCTAAGAAACACACAGTGAAGGAAGAAAACTGACTTCTGAAAGTTAGCCTATGGCCACACACACATGCACACGCACACAAGCACACATACACACACACACACACACACACACACACACACACGATAAATGTTAAAAAAAAAAAGTAATGTGGAATTGAAAATACACTTAAACTGAACGACAGTGTTATACTATAGAATTACATGGGGCAAGGTTGTCCTTAGCAGGGAAACAGGGAGAGCGTTCAGCTTAAAATGACTGAAAATAAGAAGGTCAAAGTGTACACCAAGAAACTAATAATCCAAGGTTGCTGGATCATGCTGTAATCCCATCATATAAGAAGCTGAAACAGGAGGATTGCCACAAGTTCCAGCCCCAGCACATAAAAAAGCAGAAGAGCAGAGAGAGAGAAAAGGGAAGGGGAAGAAAATGGTGTAAACTTGAGGAGAAGCATAAAGAAGAAATACAATAGCAGAATTTGGTAAAGTTAGCAAGGCGAAAGCAATAGAGAGGACTAGGAAGTCAGAATGGGATCTTCTGAACAGTGAGTAGCTGTGTGCTTACAGGATAAGGAAGAAACCAAGTAACTGAATTTCCATGTGTCATGACCAAACCGACAAGATGCCATCATTCCCTGGGCATCCAACGGTCAAACAAAGTAAAATCCCTCACAAAACCAAGGCCCAGTGCAGGCGCAGATAGCTGAGTGATTCATAAATTTTAACATCCAATACTTAAACAAAATTGGCCTATTGGGAAGAGACATAGACCAATACATCTGAAAAAACGAGGAAGGCTGTTAATAGGAGAATCCTTTGAGGAAAATATAAATTACCAAAATAGATCTATCAATAACAAAAAATAATCAATGTGATGTCTCTAAATGCCTATCCATGGAAAGCTATCATTCTCTTATGTTTGTTAACTAAATTCTGTACAAGCAGAATGTTTGTAAAGAAAACTGAAATATATTTTAAACAAAATACCAAAATGGGAACAGCTAATCTATAAATATTCTAACAAACACATGGTTTTTCACTTAATACTTTAACAGCTAATCTATGAATATTCTAATGGCTATGATTTTAGACAGATCTAGATTATAAATTATATGAGATTCTTCTTTATGAGAAATAGTTACATTCCTATGAAGCAACAGTAAGGTCAGTGTTCTATTCATACAAGGATAGACAAAAACAAAGCAAAACAAAACAAAAACCCTAGTGAACAGAGCAGGGATCTCAGAAATAAATTGAGGCATTTAAGAATTAGAGCAGAAACAGAAAACACCTCATTCCATGCCCCAGGATGGCTATTTTCAAAAACCAAAATCAGCCAGTGTTGATAGGATCCTAGAGATCTTGAGGACCTGAGAGCCTTGTACAGCATCAAGTGGAGTGTAGTCACATGCTACAGCTGCTGTGGGAAACTGTGCGGCAATTTCTAAAACAACAACAACAAACTTAAGGTAGAATTCCTTCCTGTGTGATCTGTAAATCACAGCTCTGGGTATCAGCAGAGAGTGGAGACAGGAAGGGCAGCAGGGGTCAGCTGCGTCTGTGCTCAGTACATGGTAGCAGCATTAATAGCAGATCAAAGACAAAAGGAACCTAATGGTCTGTCTATAGAGCATTGTATAAGTAAAATGTATTATTGAGCCTCAAGAAGGAAAGAACCTGCAAGGCAGGGCAGCACATCTATACTTCACTACTAGGAATGCTAAAGACGAAGGATCACAAGTTCAAGGCCAATTTGGGTGAGATTCCCTTCTCAAAAGAAATGTATAGAATAGGTTGAAAAAGATGATTAAGGCAGTAAAAGTTCATATTATACATACTTTACAGTTCAAACATATATTTAAAAACAAAAATGAAATCTCAGTAAATGGCACTGGGGCAACAGAATAAAATCTTTTTAATACTTCATTACAATGTTATTTATGACCTAAGCTAAAAATAAAGGTATTAAAAGAAAATATAGGGTTTTATAGGGAAATATAATGGTTTTTAAAGGGAAACATGGTAAGTATAATCTAAAAAGATCAATACATTTCGCTATGCTAATATAACTTTTGCCTAACAATTAAAATGTATACCTAGACCCAGGTATGCCTGCCTAGAACCTTAACTGTTTGAGAAGCAAAGGAAAGACTGTTTGAGCCTAAGAATCTGAAGCCAGACTTTGTATGGGGTGGGGGTGGGGGGTGGGAACAATGTTGACCTGGAAGTGTAACTCAGTGATAAAGAGCTTGGGCTCAATCATAAATACCACAGAGAAATACATACACTTAAAGAAAAGAAATCTGAAGTGGTAAGCTCCCGAGAGCCTGTGACTGATGCTGTGAAAGCAGTGGGCAGAAGACCACACACTTCTGTAACTCAACTGAAAAAGACAAAGCATAAAGAAGAGAATGACCAACACCTACTAAAGAATGCTTAGCCCTACTACTATTCCAAATTTAAATGGAACAGGATCATTTTTGCACTGACATTATAACTCAGAGGTAGATCACCTGTCTAGTAAGCACAAGGCCCTGAGTTCAATCCCTAATATTGCCAATAACAAAAAAAATAACACTGTATATCCATCAGCTTGACAAAGTCATACCAGCATAACAATTTTAAGTCCTGATACATGTATGGGTTAACAAGAACTCCCATACAGAGCCAATAAAGGGAGAAATCAATACAATCATTGGCAGAGCCTTTGTTTCTATTCCTGTTGTGATAAAATACTCTGATAAAAGAAATTTAGGGGAGAAAGGGTCTATTTAGCCTACAGTTCCAGGTTTTAGTCCATTATGTCTGAAATTAGGGGCGAGCAGTCAATAAATATATGCATACAGGCTCAGCTGGCTTTCTCCACTCTTAGACACTCAGGCATCCTCTGCCTAGAGAATGGTACCACCCACAGTAGATGGGTCCCTCCCTCCCTCCCTCCCTCCCTCCCTCCTTCCCTTTGAATTAACATAATAAAAGCAATCCCATCAGAGACATAGCCAAAGTCCAGCTCTCAGTTGATACTAACTTTTAGCAAGTAGACTGTCAACACCACCCCAGACACCTTCCTAGAACAGTTGAAAAGTGAGAAAGTCAAAAAGAGACTTTTCACTGATGGGCTCAAAGATAGTTACAGAAGAATTGTCATTAGAAAATGACAGCTCACATCTTCTCAGAAAGGAAGTGACAAACACATAAGGTGTATTAAAGGAGAAGAGGACAAGATTCAAAGTTATTAAGGTATGAAAGGAAGAAGTTTACAAAACTATAATTGAGTTTTAAAAATTAAGTTTCAGAATGATATACTGCCATTTACGGAATAGTTTCAAATTTATAATATAACCAATCCCTACATTTCTGTGTGTGTGAGTGTGTGTGTGTTTGTGTGTGTGTGTGAGTGTGAGTGCTAAATATACACATGTACGGTCACATATACATTATGGCTAAAGAATAAGGAAATGATTCAGTTCCTCAAAACATACATATAGAATAACCATATGATGACCTAGCAATATTTATTTACAAAATTATTGAACATATAATCTATATATCCATGCTTTAGCAGCATGATTTACAACAATCAAAGTGTAAATACAATGTAAGAATCCATCGATGAAGGATGTATACCTGCAATGTGGCCTAGGAAGACATTGGGACGTTGTTCAGACCTAAAAAAGGTAAGGGATGAGCCTTGACAACAGTGTGTTGAGCAATGCTTATAAGCAGGCACAGGAGGAAAACCCAGTATTGTCCGACTCATATGATGTGTCTCACATCATCAGCTTCATAAAGACAAAAAGTAGATTGGCTCCCAGGAATGGGAGTGTGGTGGTTTGAATATGTTTGGCCCATGGAGTAGCACTATTTGGTGGTGTGGCCCTGTTGGAGTAGGTGTGTCACTGTGGGCGTGGGCTTTAAGACCCTCATCCTAGTTGCCTGGAAGCCAGTCTTCTAGGAGCCTTCACATGAAGATGTAGAACTCTCAGCTCCTCCTGCACCATGCCTGCCTGGATGCTGCTATGTTCCCACCTTAATGATAATGGACTGAACTTATGAACCTGTAAGCCAGCCCCAATTAAATGTTGTCCTTATAAAAGTTGCCTTGGTCATAAGGTCTGTTCACAGCAGTAAAACCCTAAGACAGGGAGGGAAGATAAAATGAAAGGTTCCTATTTAATGGGCCCAGAGTTTCATTATACAAGATGATAAGAATTGTGACAATGGATGAAAGTTACAGCAACACACAATGTGAAGGTTTCATCTTCAGTATCCAGGCATGAAAAAGACAAAGGAATGACTTTAGGAGGAAGAAAAAGGTTAAAAAAAAATAAACTCCTGTGCTGTATGCTATAGGAAAGAAAGAAATGGGAAGAAAACTGTTTTTCTGCACCTGTTCCAGACATGAAGATTCATAGGGAATTATCAACAAATCTGAATAGGTTTGATCTGAACAGGTGGCATGGAAAACACACATGGAAGAAAGCCCACAGAGAAGAGGAAGAGCGAGTCAGGGTATAGATGGAAATGAGGAGATCCTTAGGACCAGGACTTAGACCAGGAGGATAAAGATGAGGAATGTAGGTAAAAGGCAAGACTCTTGGAGACAGTGTGAGCACAAAGGGCCGTCTGAGGTCTGTAGTGACAAGCCCCACCTGGCCAAAGCAGACATTACACAGAACTGAGAAAGAGGTGCCGAGATGGACTGCATTCTGTGCTGGATGATTTACACTTTAAAGTTATTTTAGACAGACACCATTAAGAATTTTAAGTGAAAGATTCTATGATATTATCGGCATAAGAGGACAGCTGCCCTGGAGAGATTTAACAAGGGAATTGAATGGAGGCTGGAGAGACAGATTCCAGCACCCACATGGCAGATTGTGGGTCACTATAACTCCAGTTCTAGCGACTGCAGTATCTGTTTCTGGCTTCTGTGGACCCTGGGTATACTCACTGATACAGGGACACAAAAATGCTTTAGGCAAACTCTCATACACACTAAAATAATTGTATAAATTTTAGAGAAGAAAATTAAGGGGGGAAACTTCATTTCAAAGAAATAAACTTTCATACTTGTTCATCTAGATAAGTTTTCATTTGTTAGTTTTGTAAACATTTAAAAACAAACATTATTACCTTCTAGCTTGAGATTTATCCCTCCACATTCTATAACTCCAATGAATTTGCCTTCTATCTGACCATTTTTATAAACAAAAATTGTTGGTAAGCAGTTGTCATGGTAGTGTTCGATGCAGCTATTCACGATGGCTTTAACAAATTTGGTTTCTGGAAACTTTCTTGCTAGGATGCTCAGATGCTGGTTAACCATCAAGCACATTGGGACACTAAAGAGAGAATAGACACAGTATACTTCAAACACAGACCACTCCTCTTAGGCTAGTAAAATGAATAAAACCTCTCATTTGCACAATATATTCCTTTACTTTTTATATAAAAGCATATTTGTGCCCTGTGCTGTGACTTTTTTGGGGGGGGGGTTTGAGACAGGGTTTCTCTGTGTAGCCCTGGCTGTCCTGGAACTCACTCTGTAGACCAGGCTGGCCTTGAACTCAGAAATCCACCTGCCTCTGCCTCCCAAGTGCTGGGATAAAAGGTGTGTCCCCCCCCCCCCCCCCGCCACCCCCCCACCCCCACCCCCCGGTGCTGTGACTTTTTACAAAGATGGACTGTATTAGAGTCCTCTGGTTTTTACTGGAAATTCCACTATTGCCTGGGAATGATGCCAGCACCATGGGAGTCTAGTACCTAATCCAGGTAAACTATGTTCCATTTAGCAGCACTTTGAGCCAGTTCCTGGATGAAAGACCATAGAAACACAGACAAAAACCAAGACATGTATAGGGAATCTGTGGTAGTCCTGGGCTGAAATGCAAGGGCCCGACACTTGTCACTGATTGGGTTAACATCCTGGGTTCCTCATCTCACACTTCTTTGACTCTTCTGACACTAACATGTCACCCACAGTCTTCCACATCCCGAATCCCAGTGTCCACAGTGATTTCTCATCTAAAATTTAAAACTGATTGAAAGCAGGATCCCAGCCTTCCAGTGCTGCCTGCGTCATCCATCAGAGAACTCCTATTCCACCCACCCTCCGACCCTTCCTTAGTCTATCACTGTGTGCTTGAGCAGATGAGGTGGGAGCTGACCCCACCCTCCACCCCAAACACACATCTTCTCTTTCTTACACACCCCTCGGCTTGAGTTTGCGAGTCTCTCCTGGGTTCTCACTCTCCCTTCTCCAAAGACTTGCCTAACAAGCATGGCGTCCAGGGCGTGGCCCCCCAGTACATCATAAAATGCATGTGATGCTGCACATAGTCTCAGACTCTGGGAGGTGGAAGGAGGGTAGGGAGTTCAAAACCGTGTTTGCTTGAGTTTGAGCTCAGATAATCAGGGAAGGAGTGGACACATAAAGATCTTAAAACCAAATAGACACATTTTAATTAGCAAACAGTGATAATTTTTCTTACAAATGTGACATTCTACAGATTAGAAGTGAAAACATTTTAGCATACTTAATTTAATCCCTAAAGATAAAAATTCTATAATGTATCTGTGTTTCTTTTTCTTAGATATTCTTCATCACAGACCCTAAAGCTAGGAGTGGTGTTAAAGGATCACAGCACCAGCATTCTGAAGAATTGTAATTACCTTGATCTGTATAGATGAATTACAACCCACAGGTCTTTTTCTGCATTTGTGACTTCATTCACATACTGATTTCCAGAAATTTCTCTCAATTCCCCAAATTTTTGTTTCTTCTTAAGTGCTTTCCATTCCTGTAACCGCTTTTCTCTAAGTAAAACAAAAATGTTACAGAAGTATTATAATCTTTTATTTTTTGTGTATTTATTCTCTCTCTTTGTGTGTGTGTGTGTGTGTGTCTGCCTGCCTGTCTGTCTATCTGTTTGTGAGTTTGTGTTCCAGGTGCTTGCTTGTACCTAAGGAGGCCAAAGTCCTCTAATTCCCTTGTATTGGAGTTATAGGCAGTTATGAGCCATCTGATAGGGGTTCCAGGAACTGAACCCAGGTCATCTGCAACATCAGTAAGTATTTGTAACAACTGAACCATCTCTCCTTCCCCAAAGTGTATGTTTTCGTGGTCAATCAGTATCCAATAATAATTTAGAGTAGCAAATGTGCTGCACATACCTATCAACACTGTGAATGACTGACTAGTCCCTAAGGAGTATAGAAAGTCATCCTTTTGTATGAGAATTGGCACTACTATATGTATAACAATTGTTAAGAACTGTTCTACTGACTTTGAACTTATTTTTACTTAAGACTAAGTGTTGTGTAACAGCTTCTTGGAGATTGAAACATTCCATCCTGCAGGGAAACTCCTTAAGCTGGAAGGTGAAAAAAACAAAAAACAAACAAAAAACTAAACAAAACTCAAAAATAGCTTCAGGAAGTCTCTGAAATTGACCAGAGTCACTAGGCCCCCTTACAGCTAGAGTAAGCAATAAACACTTCAAAGAAGA
The DNA here is from genome assembly GCF_947179515.1 of Apodemus sylvaticus. Classification (NCBI taxonomy): domain Eukaryota; kingdom Metazoa; phylum Chordata; class Mammalia; order Rodentia; family Muridae; genus Apodemus; species Apodemus sylvaticus. The sequence goes on along the minus strand of NC_067482.1, from coordinate 33,976,226 downwards.
CTCAGGCAAGCAATGCCTCAAAGACTCTCAGACTGGTTCAGCTGCCTGGAAGAAGTTTAGATCAACTGATCATCAATGCGATGCGATGCGGGGAGAGAGGCTCTCCACCCTGCTGAGCTGCCTGCAGGCTGTGTGTGCGCTCCAGGTTCCCAGCTTTGTGAGTTGAACCCATGCTGGGGTAGGACTTGGTGATGCAACTGTCTTCGAGTCATTTCTGCTCCTGTAAGTAGCCCAAGTAAAACTCATTGGTTCACTGTTGGACTTTGGTACTTTGTTCTGTTGTGGGGTCTCCATCTGGGGTGAGTAGATGTGTGCGCTCCATCTTTCCAGGAGAAATTTTATCCCACAACAGTATGTTATTTAGGTATTGGGCCAGCAAATTCTTTTTCTTTGCTTTCTTTATTCTTATCTTTTCTTCCTACTTTCCTTTTTTTTTTTTACAAAATTTTTTTTGTATTATGCACATGAATATTTTGCCTGCATATATGTCTGTGCACTGCATTCATGTCTGCAAAGGCCAGAAGGGTGCATTAGATCCCCAAGAACTGGAATTACAGATGTTTGTAAGCTGTCATGTGGGTGCTAGGAGCTGAACTTGAGTCCTCTGGAAAAACAGCTAGTGCTCACAACCTCTGAGCCATCTCTCCAGCCCCTTGCAAATTCTTATGTACCAAAAAAAAAAAATACTTTATCAGTGAATACTTTGAGTAACAGTAACATTGTTGAGGGTTTGTGGTGTCACCAGGCACTACTTTAAGTACACTAACTAATTTAGTACTTGCAAAAACTTGATAAGATCAGTATTATTATTATCCCCGGTTAGATGCCAATAAACTCGCAAGCTGTTATGTAGCCCAAAGCTTTTGTGGACATCTGGAATTGTTATTAAAATAAATTACAGGTAGAGGCAGCAAAGGAAGGTGACTACGAATCTAACCTCTATCATCAGGCTACACAAGCCAGTCCCAGCCTTCAATAATAGTATAAACTTGGGTGACTTAAATTCTTTAGTTTCCATTTTCTCTACCTTTGCATGACAAAATCCACTCATACCCTGTCACATGGGACCACTGGGTATTAAGTGACATAGCAGGATGTCCTCACCATCAACCTGACTGCAATAGGAACCACTCTACATCTGCTGGGAGAGGGCAGCATTTCCAGAAAGGGCTGAGTAAGGAGGGAAGCTCAGCCCTGAATGTAGGAGGTCTGCTCCATGTGTGCTGGGGGGAGGGGCGCTGGGGGGGCTGAGGGGGGATGGAGGGGTTGGGGGCTGGGAGCCGCGGACTGGGGGCTGCGGGCTGGGGGCTGGCAGCCACGGGCTGGGGGCTGGGGGCTGGGGTCCGGGGGCTGGGGGCTGGGCTGCCTCCGAGGAGGGAGCCAGCTGAGCCTCCACTTCCTCAGGTTCCTGCTGCCAGGATGTCCCTACCTTGACTGCTACATGCTCAACCACCTATCTTTCCTTAGGTTGCCTTTGGCAGGGATATTATCACAGCAGTAAGAAATGTAATATGGTAACTTCTCAGCCATGTGTGTGGCACATGGAGAACTGTTAAACTTTCATTATTTATTCATCCATATAGAACGTTAAACCATTGTTAGTCACTCTCAAAATTTGCATAGTGTGATGATTAAGCCTTGTTTGGATTTATTAAGTAACCTCAAGTAGTTTACAATACACCTCTAAGTTTTTCTACTTAAGTTTGCTTGGGTACTTCCTCTTGTTTCTCTGCATATAACTCCATCTTCTTATTTTCTGTATTCTTTTAAAAGTGGCTACATTTTAGCATGTGTATATGTATGTATGTGTGTGTGTGCATGCCACTGTACATGTAGGGAGATCAGACAATACCTTGTAGGAGTTGGTCCTTTCCTTCCAGCAGATGGGCTCCAGGGAACAAACCCAGGTCATAGGGATTGACAGCAAACACCTCTACCCACTGAGCCATTTCCCTGGCCCTCATTTTCTGCATTCTTGATGTTCTGGAACTAGAACTTTGCTAATCCTTCTGGGAATGCTGGTTCCAAGAGAAAGAACAAACACTTGCCAGGCAACACCTTCTTCAAATGTCAGCCAGCCAGCTCAGAAAGCACACCCTTGGTTGCTTTTTATTTTATTTTTTGTGGCAAGGTCTGGCTATGTCACTGAGACTGGTCTCAAACTCCATGGCTTTAATCCTCCCACCTTAGCCTCTCATGTCTCTGGGACTGAGGGCATGTACCACCATGCCTGGTGTCAATCACAAAGTTCTTTCTGTGCTAGTTGTTTTGTTTCTTTCTTACAAGGCTCCCTGCCCTAGTCATTCTAGAACCCAGTACCAGAAGACTAACAAATCTCACCCAGAGCGCACCTAAATAATTCAACTGGCCAATCATAAGCCTGCTTACTACTGCCTTGCATGCCCGTTCCCACAGGTACTAAACAGAGGCCGTGTTGGGGATTTCTTGCCAGCTGCTTTGGATCCTGACCTGTTCAGGTGCTTCCTTTATGGCCCCATGCGCCATGGTGCAGCCCTTCTTGAGAATGGTAACTGTTCAGTGGCAATCACCTCCTGATCATACTTGTATTAAAGCAAACAAAACCTCCTGCGCAAGCTTCAGAACACACTGGCCTCATTTTGCATGTTAGAAGCCTCCAGAAGAAAAGTCACTTTGTAACAATGAAGCCAAACACAATGTAACCCACAGAGAATGACAATGCTCAGCTAGGTCTGCTACTAGGTCCCTTTTTATTAGTGTGACTATCATCTTCTCGCTCCCCCCTCCTTTTCCCCAGCTTTTTCACTAGAAAGGTTAACACATGGGTGCGTTAGTCTGCCATCAGAAAGACATATGCTGTTCAGTGCCCTGCATTTTGTACTTAACAATCAAATCAATTGTGATTTGCTACATAGACAGAAAGCCCTAGCTATTTTAAGCAGAAAGGAACTTAACCTGGGAAATAAAGCACTTTGCAAACTTGCTGAGGAGGCGGCGGCCCTGGGCTGGCCAACCAGGAATGACTCCCAGAACAACACTGCAGAACTGGTCTGCCAAGGCTTTCTTTGCTGCAATCCAGAAACTGGGGAATCTAGATTCCAATTGTTGGCCCAAGTATCACATTACTCTGAGACTCTGAGGCACAATGACAACTGCTGGCACCAGGGACCAGGCTCCCTAGCAACAAGAGGACGATGAGAATGACGCAAATTCTAGGTCCACTTAAATGGATGCTTTAGACTTGTTTATTTATGTATTTATTTTTCTCCATTTAATATAGCTCTGGGCTCAAATATCCTATGTGTTAGCAGAACTGAAACACATTTGTTACCTTTGCTGCAGTAAACTCTGAGAAATGCTTTAGTTTTAGCTTCTAGCTCCTGCGCTACTGTAACATGCATCAAGAGAAAGAGGAAGACACATCAAAGAAGACAGTTTAGTGTATTTGTCACAAACATATACTGCAGATATGTTCACTGGCACATTTAGACTTTTATTCTTCCTTTTAGCTATAGGAACCTCAGGGTTTAATTCACTTGCTATTTCATAGCTGGCTACCTTCCAAGTGGCATTTTTGTCCCTAATTTCTCGAATAAGATATTTGTCACTTCTTTATCTTACCCCTGGGCTTTGTTAAGAGTCTAAGTATCATTGTAGTTCCTCTTTTGCAGGAAGACTATACTTGCAAACCTGTTTGTGAGGCTACATTGTAACCAACGAGAGAGGAATGAACACAAGGTATCCATCTCTGGTACTCAGACCTCAGGTGTCCTGGGCAGTGTCCACACAGATCCCTGATTCACACAGAAGGCACTACAGGATTCTAAGGTGATGTAGCCCTTATGAAGTGTCCAGGCCACAGTCACTGCCTGGGAAAGAGCTGCCCAAGAGAGCTGCAGGAGATGAACTAAAAAGTGAAGGTATAGTCCAGCACAGCTTTAATCTCAGCACTTGAAGGGAGGAGGCAGATGGATCTGAGTTCCAGGACAGCCATAGCTACACAGAAAAACCCTGTCTCGAAAAACAAAAACAAAACAGTTGTGAGACCATCACCATGCTATAACTCAAAACATCTTTAAAATCTATTTTTATTTATGTGTATGGGTGTTCTGCTAAATGTCTATCTGTGTGTGTATCACTTGAGTGCTTGCTGCCAATGGAAGACAGAAGAAGGGGTCAGAGCTTCTAAAACTGGAGATGGTTGTGAGCCTCCGTGTGCATGCTAGGAAACCAGGTCCTCTGGAAGATTAACCAGTATTCTTGACCACTGAGCCACCTCTCCAGTCCCAATTAGCTTTTTGATCGGCACAAATAAATCCTGTATCCATTTACAGTTCCCTCCTATTTGTATCAAGAGCTGGTATCTAATAATTTCCTTTGTATTTATTTATACAGCCCTTTTTTCTGACTTGATTCCTTCACTTATATTTTCAAAGTTCATCTGTTTGGTAGCTATTGTAGCTGCCAAGGCAACTGAGAAGAGGAAAGGCTTATTTGGAGCTGTGGTTCCAGAGGGTTCAGAGTGCGGTCTGGTGACGAGGTACAGCAGCACAGGCATAATAGCCAGAGCAGGAAGCTGAGAGCTCACATCCTCACCCACAAGTGCAAAACACAGAGAGCCCTGGAGGCAGGGCAGGACTAGGACTCTCAAAGCCTACCCACAGTAATGCAGTTCCCCAGCAAGACTTCACTACTTCCCCAGACAGCATCACCAAAGGGAGACCAGATGGTCAAATATCTGAGGCCATGAGAAGAAAAAAATTTCCTACACATTTCATATTACAAATGCTGCAGGTAACAATCCTCTAGGGAAATTAAAGAAAATTTACTAAAATGAAAAACACACTAGAGGGTTTCACAAATTTAAGCAACCAAAAGAAAGAAACAGAAAGCCACAAGGTAGGACTATTGCTATTATTAACCCATAATCACTGATTTAAAAGGAGAATGAAGAGTGAACACAGCCCCAAGGGCCTGTGGGCCTGTGTCCAGCAGATCAACCTAATATTGTGGGAGTCCCCAAAGCAGCAGACACACACAGAGTCTCGTGTTTTCAGAACTATTGGCTGACAGCTTCCCAAATGTGATTAAAGATGCAAGTTCAAAATTCAGTACATCAGATACGCTTCGGGTAGGGTGAACCCAAAGATCTCCACGTGCTAACCCAGCGGTCAAAGGCAGAATCATCAAAGTAGCAAGAGAAAAGCAAGTTATGGCAGACAGCAGATTCTTCGTAAGCCTGTCTGTCAGCCATGTTCTCATGTAAAGACCCCGCAGTGTCGCAATGCCGTACCTATATATTTCAATAGCTTTTATGTCTTCTTCATCAAATTCATCTTCTGCTTCTTTCAGCTGTGCAAGCGTCATCTTCTCATATGGCTTAACTAAAACAGAAATCTTAGGTAACCAAATTGTCCAAATACTGTTTTTACTTTACAACCAACATCTAGGAAACAAAACAAAACAAACAAACAAAAAACCCCAAACCACAAACAGTCAGTGTCAGTGATGGAGATCAACAGAACCTTTGGCAAACCTGTAGCAACAGCCAGAAGAACATGGTTACACATTACACAGACTGTAATGGTAGCACTTTTGGATTCCCTCAAAGTCCACAGGACTGGAAGGATACTTTTGAGAGTAGATGGGAAATCAATTCAATCCCATAAATTTAGGTTCCCCCAAGTGCATGGAAGGATTGAGGAATAAGATATCATACAGAATGCTTGGAGAAAAGGTGGTCCCAAAGCAGAGGGACATGATAGAAAGATGTCACTGCGTTTCACAGCCCATCTCTGCACTTTATTAATTGGCATGTGCCTTTCAACATGCAAATCAGCCATTTTAGGTGGTAATCTCCTCATTTTGAGTGGATGGGCAGCATTTGTATCAAATGATATCTAATTCCCTTGCCTGTGTTTCATGAAATATATATTTACCGCCCTCAGTGCACAGCCCCTGCATGCAGCCCACCAGATCCACACACACCCATTGCCTCCTGCTGTAAGCGCAACACCATCTCTTCAATTTCATCTTTTGGTTCTTCTTTTGGAGGAAGAATGCCAAAATCCCTTAAAATTTCATTCCATTCTGTATCTTCATTTGGATCCTACCCAGAACAGAAAGAGTCTTTTAGCATTGTAAGATCCGGGCTGACAAAACTGACTGATAGGCGGCGGCACGCGCACATACAAAGCTGTTCATGGCACTGAGGTTTCAGGAACAAGCCCACTTCTCCCACCAAGAAGGGGGCCACATGCTTTGATTAGCAGGATGTATCTGTCCTCAGTATTACAGAGAAGTTAATAAAAAGATCATCTTAGAGGATGGCCAGATGGCTTATCTGGTAAGGGCACTAATTTGTCACACAAGTTTGGTGACCCGAGTCAGGATCCAGATCCCACATAAAGGGAGAGAGGACTGGCTATACAGGGTCGTCCTTTGACCTAAGTACTCATGCTATCATACGTACGATATCATATATGTCTCACCCACATCATACACACACATACAATAATAATACATTCTAAAAATCAATTTAGACCACCTATATAAAATATTAAGAAAGTAGCTCTTAAGTCACAGAAAACATATTGATGACTACAGTGGAAAACCCCAATTCACACAAAGTCCAAAAGCACGTTGTTTCTTCTTTATGTGTCAGCCTGTCAAGGGAACTAGTTTCTGTTCTGGCACACATAGATTCAGGAACCCTCATATAGTGAACTCAAGGTACCAGACTGTGAAATGTCCTACAGAGAGAATCACATATTGAGAAAATATAGTCTAGAATGTTTAGTTAATCCCATGTTTAGGAGTCAGAAGCAGGCAGATCTCTGTGAGTTCCAGGCCATCCTGGTCTACACAGCCAGTTATAAGCCAGCCTAGTCTACACAGTGAGGTCCAGGCCATCCAGGTCTACACGGTGAGGCCCTATTTCAAGGAAGGGGGAAAAAAGAGGGTGTGGCTGGGTGCACTGATGAAAGTCCGAGATCTCCTCAGGAGAGGAGTTCAAGTTCAGCCCTGGCTACTTAGTGAGATCTATGCAACATACATAGCAAGACCCAGTCTCACAAAACAAAACTAAAGCACAACAACAAAAGGTGAAAATGAGAAAGAAAAAAACAAAAATAACCAAAAAACCCCCCAAAACAAACAAACAAAAACAAAGAAGGCATGGCCGTGGATAAACTAGAAAATAATTCAAATATAACTACATCTCGCCAGCAACCACATAAGTGTATTTTCTGTTGTGCAGTTGATTGATCCAAATGCCAAGGGACTGTAAATTTTTTGTCTATGTTTTCCCCATGACACATCAAGTTATGCATTTCACTTGTCTCACACGGGCTCACTGGGAATTTTGAAGCTGTGGAATAGTATCTATCTTTTAATACTACTAGAAAAATTTTCTCCAAATATTCCTCAACTGCTTTCTAAAAATTCCCTATTCCTATTTTACTAACATTGGAAAAAACCTTATCCATGGATATTTTTAATTTTCACAAGTTCTACTTGGCTTTTTACGAGTTTTGGTCTTGCAAAAATGTTGTATTTCACTGTCAAGAGCAATATGTTTTTTCTGACATGTTAGAAATTATTTCTTATTAAGCAGCAGCTTAAAAATTCCGAGAATGGCCTTAGGGAGACAGCTCTGAATTCAAGAGCTTTTGCTGAGAACCTGGGTTAGGTTTACAGCACCGAAGTGTTGGCTCACAATCATCCTGAACCCCGGTTGTAGGGGTCCAGTGTTCTCTTCTGACCTCCCAGGGCACTGGCGCACACACATGGTGTAGGTACATACATGTTTACTGTCCTAGGCAGGTTTCTATTGCTATGATAAGCATGACAACCACAGGAATTTGGGAAGGAAAGGGTTTACTTCAGCTACTTAAAGTCCTCTGTGAGCTGTGAAATCAGTGAGTCCCCAGTGTGTACGTTTTCTTTTTCTCCTTGGCTTTTGGAAATATGTACACTTAGAGTGTATTTCAGACACTAAAAATGTAGAGAGTGACATATATCAAGGTCCTGGCAGCTTTTCTCAATTTCATAGTTATTGAAAACATTGGCCTTGAACCGTGGCTCCTCTCCCTCCCCACTAGGCATATCTTTGCCTCCCTAGGGGCAGATTTGAACTAATCTCTCATGGGCAACAGTGCCATGTTTCCAGTGAGTCGGGTGTTGAGGCCTATGACAGAAGACTAGCAAGCCAGCATCTTGGTGGCACCCAGGTCAACCCAGAGGAGCACAACCTAGAACTTGTGGGCCTAAGCAGAGTGTGCACAAGTGATTTCAGTTATTTTGGCTTCAAGATTTATTTGTTTATTTAGTTTTTTGTCTATTGTTTGTGTGTATGTGCCTGTGTAAATCTATGTGCACCACACACACGCCGTGCCCACAGAGGCAGAGGCATTGGGTTCCCGGAAACTGGATTCACATATGGTGTGGGCATCCTGCTGTGGGTGCTGGGAACAAAACCAGCTTCTGTGGAAGAGCTGGAAGTGTTCTTAGCCACTGGGCTGTCTCTCTGGCCCCTTACCTTTTTTTTCTTTAATTTTTTAATTGAAAATATTTATTTTCATATAATATATTCTGATCATTGTTTCCTTTCCCTCAATCATCTCAGATACTCTAGCCCATCCAACTCCACACCTTTAGAAAACAAACAGGCAAAATCAAACCAGAATAATAATATAAAGAAACACAAATACAGAGACACATACACAAAACAAAACCCATAAAACACAAAATCGGGAACCATAATATATGAGCAAAAGAGCAGTAAGCTTTGTTTTTTGTTTTTGTTTTTTTTAAAGTCCAAACAAAATAATACAAAACAAAGCCATCTCCAGAAATTCTACTATGTTTTGGGTTTGACTTCTACTACTGGGCATGGGACCTGTCCAGCTTAAGGCTGCCTTACATACCCACTGAGACCCCAAAGGAGAAAACAACATTGTCCTTTTCAAGAAGTTGTCACTTGGAGGCAACTTCTTGGTTAGGGATGGGAGTCCCTCTCCACTTCCTCTCCTCAGCACCTCTCCCCTCCCCTCCTGGCCTGGACCTGGACACGCTCTGTGAGTTCACATGTGCATCGGTCCTGTTGTGTCTGGAAGATACTGTTTCCTTGGTATCTCATCCCCCGCCTCCCCCGTGGCTCTCATCTTTCTGTCTCCTCTTTCCAGAGCTCTGAAGGGAGAGATTTGGTGAAGATAATTCACTTAGGATTGACTGAGTGCTCCAAGGTCTCTCACTCTCTGTACAGTCTAGTCGTGGGTCTCTGCTGATTCCCATTTACTTCCAGGAGGAAGCATCTCTAATGATGACTGACCTATGAGTGTAGGAGAGTAGTGTTAGCAGTCATTCTATACATATGCACCTTTAGCAGAACAATAGGAATTGGTTTTCCCGTTAGCCCATGGCCTATCTAGTCTTGGGGTTTTGCAGCCTTTTTCTTTTTAAATATATAATGTCTCACTCTGTCACCTAAGCTGGCTTTATGAGCCAGCATGCTCAAATATCAAGTGTTTTTTTTCTTGGAAAAACACATAATATGAAAACAACCATTTTAGGCATTTACAAACACACAGTGCAGCATGACCAAGGGCACTGCTGTAACCCACACCACCCTCATTCCGGGGCTTTCCATCTCCCAGGGGAACAACTGTGGTGACTCAGACACGCAATCAAACCTTCATGTGGATATATATTTCTTAGCTTTTATATCATCTTTAACATTGCTGTGGGCAGGGCAGAGACATAGGAATCGATGTCACTTCAGTTTCATTCCAAGTTATTAACAAACTCATCACTCCCCTTAGCTGCTTTCACATCTTTTTCTCTTAATGAAGGCAAGCATTTGTTTCCAAATCCAAGCTTTACAGCTAGGCGAAAGGAGTGTCCCCATCCCCAGTACGGGGTGTGTTTTCACTTTTCTGTCTTCTTTGTTTCAAGAACAGGTTTATACTTTTATTCATATAAGTCTGCAGCCTAGTTAGTTTGTTTCTTTGTATTCTATTCTTTCTGGTGTTAAGATAAATGGAAGAGTTGTAGGTTTGTTTGTATGTTTTTTAATTGTAAGCATGTAGAAACATTTTTATAAAAATTTTATGGTCTTTCTTCAACTCCTTCCTGTAGATGTTTTTGGATCACAATGAGCACCATTGTTTTGTAGCTGGCTTCTGTCCACCCTAACCCTGGAAATCTCTGTAAGTCATTGTCCTCACGGGTTTACAACAGTGCCGCCCCTGTTCTTTGGGTGTTCTATACCTTTGGCTGGGTTCTGCATGCCATCTTTGAAAATTGGTTGGTGGGAATTCGTAAAGACTGAATATAAAATGTTAGTATAAATCCACGGGAAAGCTGCATGAGCTAACAGTACCTGAGGGGCAGGTTTGATCCTGACCACTAATTGTCAGGACAACCTGCCCTGGATCCCCCATGCAGGAGGTCCCACTCCTGGATCCCCATGCAGGAGGTCCCACTCCTGGATTCCCCATGCGGAGGCCCCACCCCTGGATCCCCACGCAGGAGGTCCCACTCCTGGATTCCCCATGCAGAGGCCCTACTTCAACCTCCTGCTTGTCTCCTATCCTTGGGTACATCATCGACTTCAGTTCTTGCTTACTCTGAAAATTGTACCCAAGACCAAACTGCAAATGTGTATATCTTTGGTGGTAAATCTGGCTTTGAAGATTGCAAAACAGGGGTGGGGGTGGGGGCAGGAGACACAAAATCTGGAATATAATGCAGTAAAACAGAAATTTGTTAAGATGACTATCCCAATGAGGAAATCTCAAAAGGTGGGCTGAAACCCAGGTTTACTTACTATCTTTTGCTGAAACAAAGAGAGGTTCCAGGGAGTTGATTTCTAGGGGAGGCTAGAAAGTAGGGAGGAGTTTGTTCATGCCCACGTCAGCGCCCTCTACAGGAATCATCCCATGATGAATTAGAATCAACTTTTTTACACACACACACACACACACACACACACACATACACACACACACAAGATTAATTATATCACAAATGGAGATTTCTTTAGGGATGCCAATTTCTCTCTCAGAAGAATGATTTCTTGGTTCTTTAGAGCTTCTCTTGTAGAACCAGCTCAAAATAATTCTTATTCTGGAGAGGTTCGGGCTGTTAGCATCTTGTCTTCTACAGTCGTACCAGACCTGCCTATTCTGAGATCCTAGACACCTTAAGATTCTACGGTTTTCCATTTTCCCCTTAATTCTTCCTATCAGGTCACATCTGACACTTTTAGGGGCTCCCTTTGATTCTCTTAGACGAGCTTCTAGAAGCTTCTGCTTCAGTTCCCATTCTAGACATTTTCATTTTTATCCAGTAGGATATGTTGACCCAGCCAACTGTTACCAACAATTCTAGTATCCTTTTTCTTCAAATTTTAGTCTTATTCTCTCCCGCTGCCCCAGTGTGTGTGTGGGAGTGTGGGAGTTAGAGGATGGATCACATGTGCCCTGACATACATGTGCAGGTCATAAGGCATTATCTTTACATGGTCCTCAGGGATCTAACTCAGGCCCCAAGACTTGCATCCTTGGGGCCAGACAGCAGACACCTTCACCCACTGAGCCATGCCACAGTGCCCAACAATCACCTTTTAAGAACACTTTCCGCATGTCACAATCACCTGGTACTGCTGAACACCTCAACAGAGATGACTGAAAGAGGTAGAATCATAGCCAATTCTACCACTTCACCCAACCCACCCAGTCATGGCCACTGTGCCTGAGGCTGCTGCTGTTGAAGTAGAAGAGCCGTCCTTATGCACTGGACTGCATTGGACTTGGGTTTTTCTGGACTCTTCTTGGGAGTCATCAGAGTATATTCTTACAGATGCGTTCAAACTTCTCAATTGCTCTTACTGAACTGATCCAGACCTCATTCCAATGTGACTCACTATTGTTCGAAGGTGCCCTACCCTTGGCTTTTAGAATTATTTATGAAATGTTATCTAGCAGAGATAGGGCCCACAGTCTATATTCACGAATGGTAACAGTGTTTTGTTTGTTTGTTTGCCATGTTTTGTGTGTTGTCTTTATTGTTCTCTCAAATACACTCGTGTAGAACAGTCCTGGCCACCGCCTACTTTAAAGCATAAGAGATGTGTGAAAAGGCCGGATTACAGTGAATTGTGCTTAAACAGCTAACAGACTGATTTCCAAAGTGGGTGCACCATCTTGCAATCCCACCAGTGCAATACCACTCCTGGGCATATACCCAGAGGATTCCCCGGCATGCAATAAGGACACATTCTCCACTATGTTCATAGCAGCCCTATTTGTAGTAGCCAGAAGCTGGAAAGAACCTAGGTGTCCTTCAACCGAGGAATGGATAAAAAAAAAAATGTGGTATATTTTACACAATGGAGTACTATTTAGCCATTAGAAACAATGAATTCATGAAATTCTTAGACAAATGGATGGTGAGGTAACCCAGTCTCAAAAGATCAATCATGGTATGCACTCACTGGTAAGTGGATATTAGCCTAGAAACTTTGAATACCCAAGACATAATCCATATATTAAATGATGTCCAAGAAGAACGGAGGAGTGGCCCCTGGTTCTGGAAAGACTCAGTGCAGCAGTATAGGGGAATTCCAGAACAGGGAAGTGGGAAGGGGTGGATGGGAGAACAGGGGGAGGGAAGAGGGCTTATGGGACTTTCGGGGAGTGGGGAGCCAGAAAAGGGGAACTCATTTGAAATGTAAATAAAGAATATATCGAATAAACAAAAACAGCTTAACAAACTGTACGATCTACATAACCACCCAAAGTTAGTATGTGAACCAAGAAAAACCCGATTCACTTCACTCAGGAGCAGGGAAGAGAAAGCTATTTCATATGTCGGAAAGTGAGGATTTTCCTGTGAGAAAAGGAGGAAAGGGTCCGGGACAGGATGGGATGGAGGAACCGAGGGAGGAGATTCTTATCTTTTTAAATTAAAACTTTATTATAAAGAACTCAAGGGGCTGGAGAGGTGACTCAAGGATACGAGCACTCACTGCTATTAAAAGAGAACCTGAGTTCAATTCCCAGCCCCGATATGCTAATTTACAACCATCTGTAACTTCAGCTCCAGGGGATCCGACCAACGTCCTCTTCAGAACTCCGTGGGCACCATGTGGTATATAGACATTCATGCAAGCAAAATGCCCACACGAATAAAATAAATAAAATCATTTCTAAGATAAAAAAATTCATAAATAAGGAACATCACCCTGTGAAATTACCCAGACCAAAGTCTTGAAATGTTTAACTGTAATTTTATTTTATTTTTAAAACCTGAAGGTGTTGGTTCTCACTTTCCACTTTGTAGGTGCCGTGGATTGAACTCAGGTTATCAGTCTTGGCAGGAGGCACCGTAACCCATTAAGCCATCTCACAGCGATGGACACACCCACCCTGTACCTTCTTTTAAAAGACCATAAATGAACATAATTGAATCCCCTTGGGCCAATCATACTTGTTTTATAATTCGAAAATATCACAGGATTTGGATTTCCAGGATTCGGGGTGGGGGGACGGGGCACGGGGCACGGGGAATGGCACTACTGAACAACTAAGTGTCTCTTTCAGCCTACACGAGACTCACGAATATCCCAAAACGCATTCTCTCAAAACCAGACAACCCCGCACAAAACAGCACCTACCAAAGACAAATGTTAGAACCTACCCCTGCGGACGGCCCACCCCACTCCATTTACATCCCCCGAGCTTGAAGCTAGCCTGCTTATCCAGCTCAGGGCTCCAAGGTCACCCTACGGCCTGACCCTCACCTGCATGATGTTGTCTTGTGCCCCTCACTAGGGGTCAGGGCCTCAAACTTCCTCCAGGCTGGCAGAGGGTACCAGCCAGCTCTGGCTAGTGGTCAATTAACGCTCCAGGGGCAGGCCAAGCACGAACTGGACCTCTGCGCATGTGCAACGGTAGCTCAGTTGCCAGGCAACGCAGAGGCTTCGTTCCTGGATCTGTGGGCCCTTGGGCATCAGGTCCTGGGCCATGTCTTTATCAGTCTCTCCTGTCAGTCACATGGTGCTCCTGTCGCGCTCCATTCCATCCTCCTCTACTGCTGCCATGTCCAAGACTATTCGGCAAGGTTGAATCCAGTATTCATAGAGAAAAAATAAATTCCTTGGGTGGCAAGCACTACAGAGGAGTTCTTAACCTGGGCCCATCGTCTGTTTAGGATGGACTTATTATTATTTGGTTTGTTATTTACTTGGTTTTTCGAGACAGGGTTTCTTTGTGTAGTCCTGGCTGTCCTGGAACTTACTTTGTAGACCAGGCTGATCTTGAACTCATAGAAATACTCCTGCCTCTGCCTCCCAAGTGCTGCGATTAAAGGCATGGGTCACCACTGCCTGGCTAGAGATAGAATTTTAAGGGGCATCTAAGCACTAGCCTCGAGTTGTGTGTGTGTGTGTGTGTGTGTGTGTGTGTGTGTGTGTACTCCCCCCCCCTTAGAGCTTGAACCAAAATTTTCCATCAGCTTCTCAACAAGATCATAAGCTTCAGGACCTGCAGCCACACACCTGTGATCTACCTCAGGTGGCCAAGGAGGGAGCATGTGAGCAGAGGTCATTAATTTATGTATGTATGTATGTGAGTACACTGTAGCTGTCTTCAGACACACCAGAAGAGGACATCAGATCCCATTACAGATGGCTGTGAGCCACCGTGTGATTGCTGGGAATTGAACTCAGGACCTCTGGAAGAGCAGTCAGTGCTCTTAACTGCTGAGCCGTCTCTCCAGCCTGTCTTTCTGGATTTTTAAGGAGACTCTGCTGTCTAATAATATTCAACTTTGCTTATTTTGACAAAATAAGGGAATGGAAGGGACAGAATATTGCATGTTCTTTTCTTATATGCAGGTTTTGTATTCATATACCTATCACACATGCCATAAATCCAGATGACAGGTTATTTGGCTGGGAGAAGGGAACCAGAGGGTTAATATGGACAGTCAGGGGGATATATGAACAAGGACAATTATAGATAAGTATGAAATACCACAAGACAGGATGTATATTAACAGAAAAAATAATTTTAAAATTCAGGTTAATAGAATTACTGTGTACAGACAGCTGATGCTGTCCCGTGCATTGGTGACTGTGGAAGGGGGAACTCTTGCTCTCTGACGCTCACTCTGCCAAGACAATTCACTTTGAAAGCAAGATTGTGGGTTTTTTCTTCTCTCAACTTCTTCTCAATTTATGTTGCTTCCAGGGCTTGGTAGGAAGAGTAATTCAAGAACTTTCTTTATGAAATGTGTTACTTAAGTTCCCTACGTATGGTTCCCATCAGCTCCTAGAAAGGTTATTTTCTTCCTGGTAATGAACAAAGTTGGCTGCTTTTCACTAATTGCAAGGTGAAACAATTACAGATAAATTAACGACTACTAAACGCCAGACAAAGCCTTCTGATATATTTGTAGCAATCTGAAGTCTATTTTGTAATATATAAATCATAACTTGCTTACAGGAACATTGAATAAGTCACGGCTCATGTAGTTTTGTTGGTATTCTGAGATAGCTAGCATCCTATTTGGTTGTTTCATTTGTGTTTTTAGACAGAACCTTGCTGCATAACCCAGGCTCGCCTTGAACTTACTTTTGGCTCAGCACGCCCATGCTGCAATTACAGGCATGTACCATCGTGGCCATCTGCATTCTGATTCTCAGAAGAGATGATGGCTTTATCATTGACACAATCCAAATCAGATAGGCTAAAATAGTTCACCCAACTCGCGATGAGTGATGTTAGTAAATGCTTAAAAAATATGTCTTCCAGTGCTACCCAGAGGTGTGGGCACCGACGGAGCAACTTCAGGTACAGCTTTGCTGTGCACAATTGAACATTGTAACAATGCATTTCAAGATTTTGTTTTATTTTCAACAAATGAAACATAATCTCAACCATTGCAGAGAATGTTACAATACAGAGGTTTGTAACAGAGTAGTTTAGGAGAGATCATTTTTGAGAACAAAATGTGAGTACATTTTTATATCCCATGACAGAGTTTTCAATGAAGGATTATTTGACATCCTATAAAAAAGAAAAAAAAATTAGATTCAGATATATGTGACACTATGAAGATTACCATTTATTCTGTACATGTAAATTAAATCTGGACAGCTATTCTCACATGTGTATGTCTCAATATGTTATAGTATTTGATAATATAAAAGTAGTTTACTAAAGCTCATCAATACCAATAAGCATAACAAGTATTTAAAGATTTTCCTACTTCCACCTTAGACCATAGCCCAGTTCATCGTAAGCTCGTGAAGAACGCCCCAGCATGGGTGAAAACTGTTGTGGCCTTCTCCAAGCCACAATTGACCACATTTTGACTGCATACCAAGGTTAAGCTGTATTCCGCAACCCCTGCTGAGCTCCTTACCACTATTTAGATATGACAAAGAAAATCCCAAGTGTTGAAAAACTGGTAGTTTCAAAGAGCTCACAGTTAAAGAAGCTATACAGAATGGCTGCTTTTCTTTTTCTTTTCTTTTCTTTCTTTTTTTTTCCAAGACAGGGTTTCTCTGTGTAGCCCTGGCTGTCCTGGAACTCACTCTGTAGACCAGGCTGGCCTCGAACTCAGAAATCCGCCTGCCTCTGCCCCCCAAGTGCTGGGATTACAGGCGTGCGCCACCACCGCCCGGCTCAGAATGGCTGCTTTTCTGTCTCATTAGCAAATGTGGAATCCTTGATCATAATGTTAGGACTGATCTTTTATGTTGGATTTTCTTTGAGTTCTCATTTGAATATTCTTGGACCACGTGTACTGAGATTGATATCTGAATAAAATAAGAGCTGTCAATTTTTCTCTGTTTATTTACTTGTATATCTGCCATTGCGGCATCCATATTTTATACTCATTTTCTTAATAAATATGTTATCAGGATAAAGAAAGACCTTAGGTAACCAGATAGCAAAGTCAAGGTGAAAATGACTGTTGAATTACTATTCTATTAGCAAAGTAAATAAAATCCCGCTCAAAATAGACTGAATAGACCTTAACCTAGGTAATAGATCATAAAGCTATATTTTCTCAACTTCACAGAGAAGTTCATACCAAATAAATCAAATTCCATTTCACTCTGTGAGTGTCTGCAAAGTGTTTGGTGATTTTCACTTAAGTTGTTTTAATGTCTATCTTTTCATCTCTATCTTTATTTATAGTTTTGTCCTCTTTCTAGAATAATCTAGATGAAATACATTTTAATTTTTCAAACACCCATATTTTCTTTTTTTCTTTAAGAAATTTATGCCTTACCGTTTTTAAATTTTTAAAAATGTGTGTGTGTGTGGTGGGTGCCTGTGGAGGTCTGAGTCTGTTGGATTCTCAAGAGCTAGTCTTAATCACAGGCAATTGTGACCTGTCAATGTAGGTGGAAGAATGAAATTCAGGACATCTGCATGAACAGCAAGCACCCTTGACCTCTGACCCATCTCTCCGGTGCTGCTGCCCCTCCTGCCACATTTTGAAACAGGGTCTCATGTAGCTCCACCTGGTCTGAGACTGGCTATGTAGTTTTGGGCATGCTAGGACACCACTCTGCCAATTGGGCTGCATCCCTGTATTTGTAAAGATGTTTTTGAGTATGAGTTATTTGGAATACAGACATTCCTGCCTGGGAATCCTGGCCTACTCCAGCGGACACTGACTAACAGTGCAGAGTAAAATCCATGACATTGTGCTCAGTAAGTGATGATGAGGTCCTCATCTCCAAAATCACTTTGAATGACTACTATCATGTCACAGACCAAGGAATACTAGGATCAAAGCAAATCTATCCCTAAAATACCAGTGCTTCCCATTTTCTAAAGCCTGCATTACCCCTAAAATTGTAGTATTTATATATAATGTTAGTGCACACATGCAATTGAACACTAGAAATATATTTGAGCATGGTTTAGTTTATGACCAATGGAAACTTCCAAGTTGATTGCAGTTGTGAGACACGTGCTGCTTCATATTTATTTACTGATGCATTTTTTGAGCACATACCATTTTAATTGAAACTTGTTGACCTCTTCCCATTGCGTGGCTGCAAAAGAATAAGTTAGAAATTGTTGTAACTAATAATGCAAGGTAAATACCATAGAAAGACGCCTAATGATACAAAGAAGAGTTTTCCTGATGTACATCCAGGTACATCTTGATGTCGCCTGACAGGCCTTGGCGGAACACATGTGGGCTCATTGGACCCCACAGCTGTGGTTTCTGATTTACTAAGGCTGAGGTGGAGCCTGAAAATGTGTGTTTCTACCAAGTTCTTAGGCACTGCTAAAACTGCTAGGACCAAGATGAATTAGAAACTACTCAGTTTTGCTTGTAGGGAACCAACATTTGATAATGTTTGTTCTCAAGTTCCATTTTAAGATGGCCCAAAGTTAACTTTCTGAAATTATGGCATCTCTGTTTTATATAATCCTGCTGTTAGTCTAGTTCCAAAATCCAGTCCAGTCCAGTCTCCAATTTGATAGTGTAAATCCTCCCACAGAAACACCACCTGGACTTGCATGTCAAGCTGAAAATGTTCAACTAATGTTTCATTAAATATGTCTTGTCTGATCTTTGAGACACGTAACGTCATCTCTATTACTTCCATTCGCCAGCTAAAATGTTTGCCTCAAATCTCACCTAAAGATGACTTTTAAAGGATATGGTAGGTTTTACACAAATAGCACATCATTTAATATAAAGGACTTAAGCAACCTCAGATTTGGGGTTTTTAAAACAATCTCCCATGTACCAAGGGATGATCGATCTTAGCTTTTATTTATCTGTTTGTTAAATCAGGCTGTAAATTAGTATAGAAGCTGAACTTTATCTTTTTAAGTATTTTATTTTACCTTAAATTATGGCTATATCTGTGTGTTGGCATATGCATATGGATGGCCACCAAGGCGAGAAGAAAGCCCCAGATCCCCTGGAGATGGAGTTTCAGAGTGTGTGCTGCCTGAAGTCGGTGCTGGGAACTGAACTCTGATCCTCTGTCAGAGCAGTATGTGCTCCTAATCCTTGTCTTTTTACTCCCATTCATTGGTATCTTGCTTAGCACCTATTAGAGCTTCGGTAAATTATTGCTGAATACATTTATTAAGTGTGTAACTTTTCTGGCTATATGTTAAGACAGTAAATCTTGCAAAAGGCATAGCTGTTTAGAAACAGATTTCATACACAAATGCAAAATGATAAACAGAGTCACAAAGCTATCTCCCTTGGTAGCTTTTATTATCATTGGATTTTTAATTTTAAGAACTTGTCAACATAGTCATTGCTTTTGCAACCTATTCCATCAAAGCCTTAATTAATAATCGACTCCTTGGACTTGTGAAGTAGCTCTAAAAATTTGTTTCCCATGTACAACATATCACAAAATTAAACTGTGAAGTAGATGAATGCTGTTGGAGTAGTCGCACACAGGGGTAGTAAAAGGGAGATTGGGAGATTGGCGGTGCTGTGGTTAAAATGACAGGGTAGTGTCGGAAGTGAAACCACATTGAGACACTTGATGTAGGATGAGTACAAGGTCACTGAAAAGCTTCATTAAAACTGGAGTCAGTTCAGTGAGCACACCGTGAACATGCTTTGTCAATTCCCATATTTATTGATCATAAAATACTATATATACATACCCTGAATAAAAAGTACCCCCTACTTTGACCGGCAAAAGGACCCTGGTATTCTTCCTAGAAGAAATAAGAATGACATAACAAATTAAGCAACACCAGAAGAAGGGCAAAGCCTTTATAAGAACGCAGTGAGTGGGGCTCGATATTACTTTTAGCTCTTCTCAAAGACTTGAGTAGGGTATTTGTGTCAGGAGAGAATCACTAAGTTTACATATAAATCATTTCAACAACTACCAGTATCCCCAGAATGGTGTAATTAAGACTAATTTCTGCATTAATATTATAGATTCTTTTTAAAGGAATTTTGTCAATTGTATGCATAGCCATCAGTAAGTAGAAAGATAATGTCAGGATGACCTTGTCGGGCACCAACAGGAGGAGAAGCTCTTGGTCCTGTGAAGACCGGATGCCCCAGTGTAGAGGAATGCCAAGGAGGGGAGGCGGGAGTGGGTGGGTGGGGGACCACCATCATAGAAGGGGGAGGGAGGATGGGATAGAGGGCTTCTGGAGGGGAAACCGAGAAAGGGGATAATATTTGAAATGTAAGTAAAGAAAATATTCAATAAAAGAAAAGAAAAAGAAAGTCAATGTCAAGTGTACTATGTTTCAAAGTTCCTGTTTGACATTTTGATAGAATACAATAATATGTTGGATGTGGTCACATATGAACAGGGAAAATATAACCTGGGAATGCTCTTAAAGCAAGAATATAAGACGTCTGCACAGGAGCCGAGGGACAGCTTTGGTCAATGTATGTTTAGTCAGTTCCTTAAAAGACATTTTCCTGATTATTGTATGTGCAGAGTTATAATAAAAAAATACCAAATAGCAACAACCATGTGTTTATATCAAGCATGCTATAGAGTATTACTCAAGCAAATCATTCTAAACTACGTGGGAAGAATATTCAACATTTTATTGTTTCCACAGAATTTGACTTGTAGCTTCCTGTCTGCATTAATAATTCATAGGGAGCATTAACTTTATCAGTCAAGGCTGTTCTCAAAATTTTCATATGTATGGTCATCTTCTTTATTCTATGAAATGCCTCTGATATCTATTTAAGTTCACAAAACCCTTGATTTACAGAACATATGTCTCCAATTCTCAAAATCTGTACTTAATTCTTATTTTTACTATACCCCTCAAATTCCTTAAGATTGAAGCATTGGTATTTAAAATGTATACTCAGAAATTATATGTTTAGGTCCTTGTCTAAAAGAAGTCCTTGTATATATTCAAGAGAAAAAAAAAGAACAGTGAAAATTAAAATATACTAATTACTTAGAGCAAAACCAAGATGAAGATTCAGGGTGTGGTCATCGGAGACAGAAATGTCAGTAACTGAAAATTTTTGGAAAGAGCTCAAAAGGAACGTATCTAACAAACATTCAAAAATATTTGAATGCATTAAAAATCCAAGTTTTTCTTTCAGTGTTAAGATATCCCACTATAAAACTATATTTTAAAATTAAATGATGTTGGTCATCACAGTCAACATTTATTGCAATTGATTTTGGTGTTGTTATTGTTGGGTTTCCCATTTATCTCTTGCATCCTTTGCTTCCAGCGTTTCCTAAGAATATTGCCCTGTGGAAGAATGTCTTCAGGGGTTACCTTCATTTAGTCTGTTCTGTTGCTACATTGGGTCTCAAGATTTCAGATACTCTCTGCAACTATAATTGTCTCACCCAAGACAGAAAATGGTGACTGTGCTAAATTGGTCATAGGTATAAATATTACTCAATCTTATTTTTTTTATTCAATCCTTCTTTGGGTA
This sequence comes from Apodemus sylvaticus, assembly GCF_947179515.1. Classification (NCBI taxonomy): domain Eukaryota; kingdom Metazoa; phylum Chordata; class Mammalia; order Rodentia; family Muridae; genus Apodemus; species Apodemus sylvaticus. The sequence continues at coordinate 33,954,794 of NC_067482.1, read as the reverse complement.
AATAGTAAGACTGAAATAACATAGTCAAAATAATTATTACTGGCTAACATAGACATGGTAGAAATAAAGTAAAATGTTATAAGGATGCATTTATTTCTAGAAATTTAATTTGATATTGACTGATTTTCTTCTTTGTTCTGGGAATTCTAAAATTTCGGGGGCAAGTGGTGTTAGAAACTGAGCTTCGGCCCTCACATGCTGACAGGCTAATGCTCTGCTACTGAGCTATAACCCCAGGCCTGGAAATTCTATAAATTTATAGTGCTATTAAATCCCTTCTTAGATTTAAAGTTAGCAGCAGATAGCTGTATTCAATTGAAACTAAAATATGAAGAATGGGGGGGGGCGGATAATGATCATAAAAATAAACTGTGGTACATTTACTCATCTAACTATGCTTTTTAAACAAAAACAAAAACATGATTTAAGAAGAGTAAAAAAAAAAAGCATCAAAGTTAAGGAAACACCAGACCTAAATTCGACTTTTAAAACTAATTTATGTAATGGTAACAATATAATAATGAAGTAACAATTATTAAACCATAAAGAAACTATCACAATGAAGGTGTGTGTGTGTGTGTGTGTGTGTGTGTGTGTGTGTGCGCGTATGTGTGTTTTCCCTAGACTAAGGGTCAGTGAACTGTCTCCTCTCATCCTAGACAGCTCTTAGAACCTTCTTTAACTAACTGTGACTTTCCCTTCTCTTGAGGTAGCAGACCCCATGAAAGTTCCCAATAAATCAAAGATGGCAATGCTAGACAAAAAATGTGATGTCTTTCTTTAAAATGTTACCCAAGATTCTCAACACTAAGAGCATCAGGTTTATTTTTAAGAGCCATTGTAAATGTAGTTTTTGTTAAGAATGTGTTAAGTTTAGTTATATTTACCATATATGTTGGTACTAGGTTTAGGTCCTATTTGTGTTAGCCATGGGAAAAAAATGAAATGTTGACATTTGTTTTGTGATATGTATATTTACAATCCCTTTTTATCAATATTTTAACACATGGACAAAAAAATTTATGCCACCCTAGCTATTTGTCAACAGGGTTCAGGGATGATAAATTATCCTTGACTGGATTTCCAATTCCTTCCTAAAGACTAAATACCCAGCAGTTCCTTTTCTCTTAAACCACGACCACGTTTTCTCAGTTTGAGGGTCTCAGAGGACATGGAAGTCCAGTTTTCCTCAATGTGAAGGGCTTGAGCTAGACCGGGTCAGAACATGGAGAGGGGGGAAAACAGCAGGATGCACTTTAGCGGGTTAACCAAGGTATGTGATGATTGCATCTGAACCGTCTTAAGCCGGTTAACCAAGGTATATGATGACTGGATCCCAAAGACCAAGCAGTCTGGTGGTGGGAGCGGGTGGTGCTGTTGGGAGGTAGCGGGATCTTTCCGGGGAGGTAGTAAAAGGAAATTAGGCTTGGAGAACCGACATGGTACCTCACTTTTTCTCCTCCCCCATCTTCTTTGTCATAGAGTGCGCTACTTTGTTCAACTGAACACTCAATGATTCTCTGCCTTACCACAGATATAAAGTAACCTGATTTGTCTGTCAAGCTGACCAGCAGCATTCTGTCCCTGCGACGATGATAGAAAGCGGACACTGAGTAGGAATGCGAGGGAGAGGCTCACCCTGGGGGGGGGGGCGTTATCTTACAAAGGAGCACGGCTGCGGTCAGCGGGAGGGGCTGCCGCAGTGAGGCAAAGGCAGCATGCAGTTGGTATTACATACGCTCACTTTGAATCTCTTCATTCTTCTCTCATGCAGTTGAGGAACGAGCTGCAGCAACGGATGCACAACAGAGGACTGGGAGGACATGAACACACGCGATGAGCACGGGGCTCCTCAGCACTGGGCATCAAGATGGCTTCCTGTCTGTCTGTCTGTCTGTCTGTCTGTCTCTACCCACTGTTCTCACCCCAGGTCAAAGGACAAGAAAAGGAAATGAAAGATATAATCTAAGAAAGCCCATTGTGGGCCCTTTAAAGAACAGTAGTGAATAAATCACAGGGAGGGGCAGATCGCTAATCTTAAGCGGAACCGCTGCCCCATATTAAGGAGAAGCTCTTTGCTGAAGGCCTCGGCTCTGTCACAACCGCAACAGGTGCAGCCCCAGGTCACCTCTTTAGGAGGGAAAAAGCCATCTGTCAAGGTCTACACTTACTCAAAATAATCCGGTCCAGACCAAGGCAACTTGAAAGTATCAGTTTTCCCTTACAAACATTTTTATCCGGATGCTCCTAGCGCATACACCTTGAAATCTTCTTCATAAATTAAATATTTGAAATGGAACAGGAACAAGACAACATGGGACACAAAGATGACAATGTGCTCTGGTAGTGGAAAAAGGTAACGCAGACAGGCTTTCTAAAAATGAGATGTCACGTGGGGGAAGATGAACGCACACCTGAGATGCAGCTGCCTGCCGGAGCTGCAAGACCTAGGTTGAGTCGAGCCTCCTCGCTAGGATTAAATTCATTTAACAGATGGGTGACTTTTAGCCCTAGATAACAGTTATCTGTTCATGAATGCAACTTGTGTTTGGTATGCAGCTAATCTCGCTTAAAACTTTCATCTGTTCACATGTAAGATTATCCCATGAGGCACGCACTTGGAATTTGAATTTATATTTACCTTTCCACATACATGTTTAAAACCTACTTTCCCTTTCATTCTCTAAACTGAACATGGTAGTGAATCCCAAGCTTAAAAGGAACACTATAGTCAAATAAATATTCTAGATTCATTAATTTTTCCTAGTGCAGAAGATCAAACCTGGAGCCTTGCTTTTGCTGGTGAGGACCCTTTTTCTACACCCGAGGCCTAGCCAGTTTGTATGTTTTAAATCCATGCAAAAAACGAAAGCGACATGCATGGTATGTATTCACTTATAAGTGCATATTTGCTATAAAATACAGAATAGTCATGCTACACTCAACAGACCCAAAGAAGCTAAACAAGAAGGAAGGTCCAGGCAAGGATAGAGGGGGGAACAAAATGGTTATAGGAGGAAAATGGAGGGACCTGGATAAAAGGGGGATGGGAAGGGGGTAGGGGTGGTGTTCAGGATCGAGTGTGGGAAGGGACAGGAAGATTGGCTAGATGTCTACGAGAGTGAATGGAAATCTGCAAGTGACAGGGAGGGGGAGGGGAGGGGCATCTCCAGGATGAGACAGGAGGCTGGGATGGGGGGGGGGGGGAAGAATTAGTGGAGGTGACCTTAGTTGTGACTCACAGAAGTAGGGATATGGAACCTGAAGAGGCCACCTCCTATAGCCAGGCAAGAACTCCAGCGGAGCGAAAGAGACACCAACCCACCCACAAAACTTTCAACCCCAAATTTATCCTGTCTTCAAGTAATGCAGGGATGGGAAATGGAGCAGAGACTGAGGGAATGGCCACCCAACAACCAGCCCGACTAGAAACCCATCCCATGGGCAAGCGCCAGTCCCTGACACTATTAATGATACTCTGTTCTGCTTGCAGACAGGAGGATGCCCTCCAATGCGAGGCTCCACCCAGTCACCACCTCAGACAGATGTAGACAGCCACAGCTAAACCGTGGATGGAGCTTAGGAACTCTTATAGAAAAATAGGAGGAAGGACTGTGGCCCCTAGGAGGCTAGGCCCTCCACTGGAAGATCAACAAAGTCAACTAACCTGGACCCTTGGGGCTCTCAGAGACTGAACTACCAGCCAAAGAGCACACAGGGCTAGACCTACGCCTCCCTAGCAGCTGTGTGCTTGGTCTTCATGAGAGTCCTGAATGAGCGGAGTGGCGGGGTGGGGGGGGGGGGGCGGGGGAGCAGATGGGAGGCCGGCCTAAAAGCCTGTCTGTGGGGATATGAGTTCTTCTAGCTGGCTGGCCTCAGTGGGAGAGGATGTACCCAGGTGGAAGGGTACCCAGGCAGGTGGTGGGGGAGCTCCACCCTCTCAGAGGAGAAGAGGAGGGTGTTGGGGGGAGGGATTGTGGGAGGGAGTGATGGGTAATAAATTGTGAGCAGTAATCAGGATGAAAAGGGAAAGGAAAGGAAAGGAAAGGAAAGGAAAGGAAAGGAAAGGAAAGGAAAGGAAAGGAAAGGAAAGGAAAGGAAAGAAAAGAAAAGCAAAACCAAACAAACCAAAACTACCACTGAAAGAAACCACATGAGTTTGATGTGAATCAAAACTGGACCCTCTCATATCTCATTTCTCAGGACTCCGATAGAAACTCTTACAATGAACATCTACCTCATGATTACAAACAAGAATAGAAGGTGATCTTTCCAGTTAGCACTGATACTTGTCTTTTGAAATAATTGATATAAAACATGTCTTTGGATGAGACTATTTTTCTCTTGTACTAATATCGCCCTAAATAATTTGCTTTACTTATTCATTTGTTCTCAGACTTCTTTTGTCATTGAACACAAATTGATGAAGGATGGATTTTCTACATGCTATTTATTTATTTATTACCATATTTCGAGCATTGGAGCTGTGTTTGACACGTACTAGGTAATAAATTGTGAGCGAGTGAATATAAGGCACATGTAGTTACTGACATGTAAAGTAAGTATATAATAAATATTAATTTTCATTTATTCACATGTAAAATTATTTCTCTACCTGTAGTATTGAACAATGAAACACTGGGCTATACCATCAGACCCAGACATAATTTATAGAGTATATTATATGAGTTTTGGTCTTATTGTATGCTAGATAAATCTTTTTTAAAAATTAGTTTTCTCTTAGACACATACTTGTGACTACTTACCACAACATTTGAGTTTCCCGACTTCTGTGTCTTTGAATAATGAAATAAGAACTGTTAAGACAGAAAAAGTGTGTTACCCATAAAAGATCTATGGCTTTCTTTATTCCATTAGAGTATATGTATTTAGGAAAATCACCTTACCCTCTTAGTATTATCTTTCTCATTTTGTTCCTATTGAAGAGATATATATCATTATTCATTATAAAACTTCATGTTACATACTTTGAAATTCACAATACATTATGAATTATGTAAAAATGTAAAACACAACACATATGTTATATTTCAAGCATAGGACTAAAATTGCTTTAGCACCTTTTGCTCAAAATAAATGGAAGATTGATTAAATATTATTTATAAGTAAGTAGACAGAGATCTTCTCTACAAAATTACTTATAGGAAGTAATTGGAAGGATCATCAATGTTTAAAAGTGCTGGGGAGGGAAATACAATACAATCACACAATGGAGTATCCAGAGTAAACCACTAAAGAGATCACAGCAAAATAGTTTTAATTGTCATCGCTAAACAAGGCCATGAGTTATTTTTTTTCTGCCATAAGTTTCCCTTTATCTTTATGTTTTTGTCTCTAAAATGTCTGTGGCTTTTAGGAATCATATAAATATATGTCTGTGGCTTTTAGGAATCATATATATATATATATATATATATTTCTCATTTGCTCTCAGCACCAAAGATTGATTTACTGTTATTTGTTTTATCATTAGAGAAAATTTCATAGGGGGGATGGGGGGACATCATCACTAGAAAGAATAATTTGCCTTCAAACTATCTAAGTGCCCTTCCTTGGGTTCCTCTTTGTGGAAGGCTCAGAGGCTGGAGTGTAGCAGCAATCACAGGATTAGTTTGAGATGCTGATGAAACACATCACTTAGAACTTAAGGTATTCACCTTCAATGAGGTTGATTAATAAAACTCATTCAACCAAGATACAGCCTAGAACCTGAAGTCTAATGTTATGTGATTTCTCACACTCCTTCCCAGTCTTTACCTAGGACAAAAGATTCTCCTAGAAGAATGGAATAATTTCATTCGGAAACCAGGACACAAATGCCAACAGTGTGGTTGGCCAGTTTGTCCTTCCCTCCCTGTTTGCCTGGTTGCTTGTTTTTCCCAGTACTGGGACAAAAGCTCAGACCTCACACAGACTAGTCAAGGGCTCTCCCAACTATGTTGTTCTATTCTTTTTTTTTTTTTTTTTTTTTTTTTTTTGGTTTTTTGGATTTGTTTTTTTTCGAGACAGGGTTTCTCTGTGTAGCCCTGGCTGTCCTGGAACTCACTCTGTAGACCAGGCTGGCCTCGAACTCAGAAATCCGCCTGCCTCTGCCTCCCAGAGTGCTGGGATTACAGGTGTGCGCCACCACCGCCCGGCTATGTTGTTCTATTCTTAATGGTCCTACACTACAACAAAATATCATGTCCTAAGTACAGGCCGTAACAACGTAGCAACTTAGTTTCATTCTTGTCCCCAATATACATGTGAGTGAGAAAAATAAAAACAATACGATCATAAACTTCCTCTATCAGACTATATTTTATGCTTGAAGGAGACGTGATTTCGCAGTTAGTTGAGTATGAACTCTACCAATATTATCCTAACAGAAAAACTGAAGTATCTGTTTCTTCTTCCCAGTCAGTGTGTCTTGTAGCTTCTGTTGTTAGGCTTCTGAAAGTGGGCACATTTTCTTCAAGGAGGAGGAACTTCAAGTTATTTGTTTGGCTGGTGGGTTGCCTACAGGACTTAGGCAGAGCCTTACCTGAGGCTTCTGGACAATCTCCATCACTACCCGGCAAAGCTCCCTCAATGCAACAGATGCCTAAAGCAGACGAGAAAACACATGGGCCATGCTTCAGTTTGCACTATATCTGCACAGAGGGAGAAATTTCAGATGTTGGAAGCCCAAGGACGGCCTATCAGCACTGCAAGGAAGTCTTGCTGTGGTCCACCGAAACTGCAGTAGTCTCTTGATGTCTCTCAGAACAATTTGAAACATCCTCGGGCCAGGGTGATGGCTGGGTAGGTGGCAAAGTTGGCTGAGCTAACAAGAGATCTTGCGTTCGAATCCCTAGCACCTACATAAAAGTCTCGCATAGCAAAGTGGTATCGCTAGCATTGGGCATGGAGACAGGTAGATCCTAGGAGTTTGCTGGCCAGCCAATATAAACACAATGGCAAACCTGGTTCTGTGAGATTCTCATCTCAAAAAACAAGGTGTAGAGTGATGGAGGAAGATGCCTGATGTCTTCCTCTGGTGTCTGCTTGAATGACATGGGCATGCATTCTCATGTACACAGACCACACACACACACACACACACACACACACACACACACACACACACACAAGCACACATACAACAAACAAACAAATCATTCTTTGCAGTTGCTATGCAGCACTTGAGGTTTTCACTGTGGTCCACTTAACACAGTTTCTCAACACTCACCATGGAACTCTATGACTAAGATAACCTGGGCAGTGCCAGCTAGGGATTAGTCTCCTGGCTTGCAGGGAAATGCACGCACATGCCAAAGCTGTGAGCTTCACTGAACATTACTCATTACTGGCTAATTTGAAAATACTGCAATTGCTCTCAAACAATGGGGATGGAGGGACAAGAAGCCGTGCGTGGTGCTAGGCTGAGTTCCACCCTGTCCAAGCTGCTGACTGCACACCCCAGGATCAGGTTTGTCAGAGCATCAGAGGGCAGAATTAGGGCAGAAATCCTGCGGCTGGCTGCCAGCTGGGCGTGGTAGGGAGTGGCCCAAATGGACAAGCAGGGGCAAACCCTGCTTTTGCGCGGGACCTAGCCTAGTTGGCCTGGGAGCCATTGGTTCCTTAATAAGTAATTATTAAGTAAGTAGCTTTTCATTCTGGAGTAATGAAAAGCTGGGGCCAGAGAGAGGCAATGTAAATCGTTAAAGCTGAAAAGCTGAACAGCCTGAGATCTGCAGTGTGGATCCCATTTCTACTCCATTTCTACGCTGGTTACTTAATCTCTCGAAACTTTAGTTTCTTTAGCCAGAAATCAGGGGGTGATGTCACTCCAGGAAGTTCCTGAAAGGATTAAGGGCAGAACAAGCCCTTTGGTTTAATTTACCACTGCAGGTACTCCCGATTTAGAAGCTGTGAGAAAAGATTGCTCTGCACTGCCCTTAATCTCTCCCAGTGCATCCCAGGGTGGAACTCAGACTAGCACCATGCCAGGGATGGCCATGGTGAGAAACACAGTTGGAGGGCCCCTTACATCCTTCCTCCACAGAGGTCTGGTTTTGTCTCCTTCCTCCTGTCTGTTTGTCTTCCATGCAACTTGTTGGGATATATATATATATATATATATATATATATATATATATATATATATATATATATATATATATATATATATATATGGTGTGTGTGTGTGTGTGTGTGTACGTGTACGTGTATGTGTACGTGTATGTATGTATATTGGTTTTTTGGATTTTGGGTTTTTTCAAGACAGGGTTTCTCTGTTTAGCCCTGGTTGTCCTGAAACTCACTTTGTAGACCAGGCTAGCCTCAAACTCAGAAATCCACCTGCCTCTGCCTCCCAGAGTGCTGGGATTACAGGCGTGCGCCACCACCGCCCGGCTGGATATATATTGATAATACAAAATGGACCGTGTATACATAGCATTCCAACGCATACAAAAATGCTTTCCTGTGCTGTTTCCATTCTGTTCTTAAAACACAGGGGCGAGGCACACAGGGCAGGGCTTGGCTTGCTGCTCTTCTGTGTAGAGGAAATGAGGTCCTACAAGATGGTGACTTCTCCATTACCTTAAGAGGTTGTGGTTGACAGAGTGTGGGCCTGGGAGCCAGGCCTTCTAGCTACGAATAGGCTTTGGAGGGCTCATCAACGTCCACTGATGCATTATTGTTGGGTGTTGGCTGTTTCTCAGTTGTTTTATGGCCCTGGAGGTGTCTCATATGTACCTGCTGGGTTAGCGCTCTACCACTGAGACCTAGCCTGTGACTATGAGGAGCTGACGTATGGAGTCTAGTAAGTCCTTTCTTCCTTGTTCCCTTCAGATTAGATCTATGAAAATCTGATAACAATTGCCTGCGTGGTACATGCAATAATTAATTAACAGAAGCCTGTGGCTCAGGTAGAGAGCTCAACAGATAGAGGATATAACAACATGGCTGTACTAGCGTGGAAGCATGATCAGGTGCCGCCAGGCTGAACCTGGGGACAGTTGGCAGGGGCATACTCTTTTTAAATATTTCCCTGCAACAAACATCTGGTAATAAAAACCCATAAGGGTCTTTTTCCCTCAAATAACCCATATAGAAATGCAGCAAAATCCAAAGTAACAACAACCAAAAGGTATTTGGATATGTTCCGTATCAAAGATGTATCTCAGTTGAAGAAGAATATTTATATATGTAGGTCGTTTCTCCTTTGAAAATGAGGTTTGCTGGGCAGTGGTGGTGCACACCTGTAATCCCAGCACTCTGGGAGGTAGAGGCAGGAGGATTTCTGAGTTCGAGGCCAGCCTGGTCTACAAACTGAGTTCCAGGACAGCCAGGGCTACACAGAGAAACCCTGTCTCGAAAAAAAGAAAAAAAAAAAACCAAAAATCAAAAAAAATAAAAATAAAAATAAAAATAAAAAATAAAAAAGTAAATGAGGTTTGGCAATAATGCTGACCTTACACTGGGAATATTTCAAAATAAATGCATTGTCCTAGCTCTTCTTTATAAGAAGCAATTATTCTCAGTAATTCTTTAAAGATTTTCATATATGGGATAGGTAGTAATTTATCCCATATTATTGGACCTTAAAGATTTTTATTTTTTATTTGACAAAAGGATCTTGAAGCACTATTCAATAATTGTGCAATTAATAAAATAACAGTTCATAAACAGTTAATAATATTTAAAGTCTGAAAATATGTTGAAGTATACATTTAAATGTGAAAGACAAGCCGGGTGATGGTGGTGCACGCCTGTAATCCCAGCACTCTGGGAGGCAGAGGCAGGTGGATTTCTGAGTTCGAGGCCAGCCTGGTCTACAGAGTGAGCTCCAGGACAACCAGGGCTATACAGAGAAACCCTGTCTCGAAAAAGCCAAATCCAAAAAAACCAAAAACATTTTAAAAAACAACGTGAAAGACAGAAATATGCCAGGCTCCTTTTCAAAGGATGCACAGAAACGAGGTCCGATAGAGACCTTGTTAATTTGTGGAGCTAGGGAGCTCGCCCAGTGCTTAAAGGTCTTGTTGCTTAAATGTGGGGACCAGAGTTTGGATCCCAGAACTCACATAAGTGCTAAGTGAATGTGTCAGCCCCATTCTAGACTCAAAAGGTCCTCACAGGGGATCCCTGGAGCAAGCTGGGTAGTAAGACGAGCCATATAGTCAACGTCTGTGTTTGGTTGAGACCACACAACGTCTGTGTTTGCTGCCCCAGCAAATAAGGTCAGAGAGTGATGGAAGATGATTCCTGACATTAATGTTGAGCCTTCACATGCATAGGCACACATGTACAGTTTGTACCACTCCTGTCCCAGACACATGCATGTAGGTGCCACACATACTAGTAGAAAAAGAATATTACAAAAGTTAATGTTGATAGAGTTTAAATAAGTTTTTTTTTAAATAAAACCTATACAGTGGTTATTGTGGGTATAAAAACTGTTCTGAAGCTGTTACTGAATTTTAAGTTCAACACAAAGACTTACGTGCTAATATCCCCAAGCCATTCACCTGAAGGTGCTTCTGGTGGTTTGAGTATGTCTCCCAGAGACTCAAGTGTCTGAATACCTGGTTGTGAGCTTGGGGCACTTTTAAGGGAGTCTGTGGAGTCTTTAGGCAGTGGTGTTTTTATTGGAGGAAGAAGGCCCCTGTAGGCGGGCCATGAGGCTTTGTAGCCTAGACTCACTCCCTGTCATTATCTGCTTCCTGCCTGCTGATGCAGTGTGACCAGCCAGCTCCTGCTCCCTCCTGTATCACATGTCCCCTGCCATGACGGACTGGATTCCCCGATGATGAGTCAAAAGCAAACCTTTCCGCACTCAGGTACCTTTCCTTGGGATGTTTTTATCACAGCAGTGAGAAAGTAATATAAGCAGAAATTGGGCTTTAAAGAATGAATTTGAAATAGTGTTCCAAAGATCTTGCTTCCCTCCCCTCTCCCAAAGCCCAAGCAAATGCCTTTATGTTCTGGCAGGGGAACCTCTCCAGCCAGGAACAGACACTCACATGCCTGCTCCTCTGCGTCTACCGCTCTGATCCCATCAGGAGGACCAGATGAAGAGTCCCCTGGCCTTGGCCAGAGGGTGCAGTTGAGGCACATTAGTTTCTCTCCATGTTCCTGGCAGAGCTGACTAAAGGAAACTCAGTAAGGTGAACTCTGGGTCCTTGCACTCAGAAATGCAGGTGGAAGTGTCAGTGAATGGTGTGAAGGTGACCAGTGTCTTCCCTGCTCCTCCTTTCCCCCTGTGGAGGAGCAGTGCTAACACTCAGTCCTCCCCCCACCCATGGAAGAGCAGTGCTAACACTCAGTCTTCTCCCTCCACCCATAGAAGAACAGTGCTAACACTCAGTCCTCCCCCCTCCCGTGGGAAGAGGAGCGAACTACCTCCTGGCTATCCTGGAAGCAGGAAGCCAGGAACACACAGTTCAGCCTTCTGTCTATCTGCCAGCATGCTGATCAACTATACTCCTGTGGCATCTGCTTCAGCTCTGTGGAGACCCAGGCCCACTGTCGGAGCCCACCCAGAAAACTTGGTTCTGGTGCAAAAATACATGGTTATTGGGTATTGTATTTTTAAAACAAAATTTGATCTTAAAATTAGCATTTTCATAGTCCACAGTTTCCAAAAGTAAATTTATTTTACTTAAAGATGGAAAAGCTAGCCTTTTAAAGCACAAGCCTATAGTGCCGACATTACCTGGAGATAATGCAGTAGCATCTAATATGTGACAAGTCTTAGTGAGTTCAAGAAGAGTTCAAAGGGAGAAATGGAGATTTTTATGTACCAAGAAATGCCAACATTGTAATGAAACACCTGCAGATTAAATTACCTGAGACTGGGAGTCAATAGACAGAAAGGACGTACAAGCTTCATGAACCTGTAGAAAACAAAGACATCAGTTACCCCCTAGAAATAGGAAAGAGCCAAAACCAGAAAAATCGACTTCACAGTGGTATTCCATACAGACAGCAATCAAAGAGTCACAGCAGCTGTGAGCCCCAAGTTCAGAGAAGAGGAGACTCTAGACCTTTATAAGGAAGTCTTGGGTGATGGGCGTGGTTGTATATTCCCATTTTCCTATCTCTGAGGCAGGGGATTACCACAAGATGCCAGGTTGGACTACATAGTAGATTCAAGGGTGTGATGCACAGTGAAATCCTATAGAAAGGAAAGGGTAAAAGAGAAGAGGGAAAATGAGAGGGAAGGAGGGAGGGGTGTGAAAGACCAAAGGAAGAGAAGAAAGTCCTAGACTTTCGATTTGTCCAAGACTCGTAGGCCCCAGCCATTAGAATATATGTCCCCAATAATAGCTAATGAAGACAGAGTGTGTGAAGGTTTCCTCAGATATTGGTGTAAAGGTAAGCGTTCTGAACTCATTCAGCCTGAGAACATGACCCCCGCCCCAAATGGCCTTAAAATAAGGGAGTGCCATTTGTTGCTGTATAATCACTCATCAGACATGACTCTAATGTCACCTCACTTAGCCCGATAACTGAATGACACACAGCATGAAGGAAAAAAATCTTAGGATAGCATAAGCATAGATCTTCATCTCCTAATGAACGCTTGCTCAACTATGGTAGTCCACAGCTGTATCAGCTGGATGCCATGGCACAGGCCTATAATCCCAGCACTTGAGAGGCTGAGGCAGGAGGATCACAAGTTCTAGACCAACCTGGACTACGTTGTGAGACTGTCATAAACAATAAAACACAAGCAAAGATTTGTAGTAATCCTAAAAAGCTATGCTGGAAAGTTAAGTCCTAGGCTGTGTGTCTGCCGTGTTGTGGCATGCACTTCTTTGGTGACCTTTCAAAATGGGACCAGAAAAAAAATATATAGTGATGCTTGTGTGTCCAGAGTAGTTTCAGCAAAATCTTCTTTATGGCATTGCATTACAGAGCCTCTGCCAGTGTCAGAATTCTTTATTGGTCTACTCAATTGACGTTGTGTTCTCATGCCAGACTGAGACAAGGAGTTATGGTAGTCAACTGTAACTTCTTAAGCTCCTTGTTGTTTCCGAGTTGAGAACATCCTGAAATATACGATTCTTAGGTTAGAGAACAGCAAGGGCATGAGCTAGTGCAGGAGAGCATGACCTCATGTCTGTCCACTTCAGCTCATGGGACCCGCTATCTCTGCATATCACCAGTATGTGAGGAATGTTTAGAAATTCCACTCATCCTGTGTGCGGTATACCTGCTCCCACTTACACACAGACACACAGACACACACACACACACACACACACACACACACGGCCAGAGGAGGGGGGTATAAGGGAGAAGAAGAGAAACTTTTTGTATCAAAAGTTACATTGTATTTAACTTGACCAGGATCAATGTTAAGTAAAAGTTCTTGAACTGAATTGGATTTTTTGGAAAGTAAAACAATGTAACAAGAGAAGTTAACTGAGGCTAAGATGACAAGGCAATGCTCTCT